>NC_080070.1:4498110-4798110 GCF_949987535.1 Balaenoptera acutorostrata
GGAGCTAGGAGGTAAGAGCAGGGAGCAAGCATCAGTGCAGGAGGGCCCTGGAATCCTGTCAGTGGGACACCTCCGGCTGTGCACCCCTGCCCTCTCCCCGCACCTGCACCCTGCTTTGTGCAGACACACCTGTCTCCTAGGCTCCAGCCATAGTGGCCTTGTCCCTGTCCCTGGGCCCCACCAGCCCATCTTCCCACCAGGCCTGGCACCTGCGCCCCCCCTGAGGAAGCCCTTCCCCCAGACCTATCCATCCTCGGGCCCCAAACATCACAGAGGTCTCAGTTCAAATGTCCCATCCTCAGAAGCCTTCCTGAACGATCCTGCGAAGCCAAGCCGCCCACCTCCAGAGTCTCTCACTGCAGCCTGTTTTCTCCAGGACATTTGCCAGTGCCTTAGATTTTCTGGTTTGTTTATTGTGTTCATCTTGAAACGTCCCCATAACAGGTAAGTTCCCGGAGGGCAAGGGCTCCGCTGCTGACGGCCACGTCCCCAAGTGCAGCCAAGGTGGGTGCTCACCAATCACCTCTGCTGGGGGAGTGGATTCCGGCAGCAGAACTTGCCAGCCCTGAGGCCACGTGTCTCCTCCTCTAACCTTCCCCTCAGCTCCCCTGGGTGGCAAAGCCTGGCCCTTTCTGAGAGAGAAGAAGCCGTCTACCAAGCACAGGGCGATACTCCTCCCCGGAGCGATTTCTCTTCTGCCTTTAGGCTTCTGATACTACACAGAGGCAGGCTAAGAACTCGGAGACCTGAGATCTGCTTTCAGTTTTACTATTTCTCATAAAAATCATGTAATAATTCTGCCTCTGTTTCCACATTTGTCACATGGGGGAAAAGATACCACTTACTTCCTAAAAGGTAGATAGATGAGAAAAGCCTTTCCAAACCCAAAGCGTGTGACATTTTCTGTGAAGAAGCTCGGGGCAGAGCCCCACTGCAGCTGAAGCTCTTTGATCTCCACTTCCCGTCCAACCACCAAGGGTGGCTCTAGTTTTAGTCGTTTCCTAAGGAATCAGGCGCCGTTATTTTTCCCCCATCTCCTGGCTGGAGCTTAGAGCCCCATGGACCACACCTGGATGGGCCCCCCCGCTACCAGGGACAGCGGTGAGGCCTTCACCCGGAGAGAACCAGAAAAAGGAAAGCATACATCCTTGATCCCCGTCCCCGTGATGGCACTAAGAAAGGTGTCCCATGGTGTCCTCGTGGCTACCCATCTTGTCCACAGGAGTCACCAGGCCATCACATGTCACCCAGTAGGCGGTTCCAAATCCGGGGGGTGGGGGAAGGGGAGGAAGCTGGAGGAGGGTGGGGAGGAGGGGCAGGAGGCCTGATGTGACAAAGCCTCCCTCCCACCTGCCAGGGTGTCCCGCCTGCCTGGGGCCCTCCCAGAGGTTCTGAAAGCAGCTGGAACTTGAGAATCAGCCAGATTTGCTAGCTCAGGATTTAAATTCTAGCTTGATACCTGCTAAGCCTTGTTACTTTGGGGAAGTTGCTTAGGACCCTTGGGTTTTTCTCTTCTGCAAAATGGGACTCAGAATATAATTCACTTAGTATTATCATAAGAGTGTAAGTGCACTTCAGTTTTCTAGGATAATTTCTGGGATAAAGTAGATGCTCAATAATTCCCTACAGTTCTCTGTCCCATGGGGATGGGAACTTTGAGGTCAGCCCCACCCCGCCCCATCCAGCTCCCCCAGGATCCAGGGATCAGCCCGGATCTTTCCTCTTCTCTTCAACCTCGTTCCCACAGAGCCCTGCTGGATGCTAACATAAACATGCCATATGCTATCACGCCTTCCTCCATGAGCACATTTACTTTAACCCAAGATTCCTAGACATGTGGTGAAGATAGAATTCCAGGCCAACTGGAGGCTGGTGGGGAGATAGATCAGAGAAAGTCTATTTTACCTGGAATCCAGGGATTGGCTAAAACTACTGTTTCTAAATTTGAAGTGATCATGTGGCCCCCAAACAACTGAAACCATATACAAGCCCTGGGGCCCCTGTCCTGTGAAGTAAAAGGTTTTCCTTTAGTCTCCCAGGCCTGAGTCTCAAAAGGCTGGCTCAAGAGTTACTGATTAGGAATGTGAAGATGTAGAAACAAAGATTAGCTGTTGGGCCAGGAAACTTGTAACAATTTAGACTATAAATCCGCCACATAGTAGAATCATCCGAACTCCCAGTTCCCTGAAAGATATAGATAAAGGCCTGACACAGATTCCTAAGTTGTTTTTGCAGGAAGCAGAACCAGATGAAAATTGTGACCACAAGAACATAGACCCTAGACTGGTTGAAACCAAAAAGTTGATGATGCTTGAACTTCACCTTGATGCCAACCAATCTGGGAATTGTGCATGAGCTGATCATGCACCCTGCAGACCCCTCCCTCCCACTGCCTTTAAAACCCCTTCTCTGACAGCCATCAGGTAGTTCGGGTCTTTTGCGCATGAGCTGCCCGTTCTTCTTTCTTGGCACTGGCAATAAACACTGAACTTCCCTTCACCACAACCTGGTGACAGTAGACTGGCTTTACTGCGCACAGGTGAGTGGACCCAAGTTTGGTTTGGTAACACGGCCTTCCTGCCCTCATCCTTCTTACTACCCTCGTTGTGACCCCCACCTCCACCCTGAGGTTTAACAGCTCAAAGTCCACTTGGAATCTCTCTCAACCTTTCACTCAGTGCTCAGCCATGTCACCTGGTCTCTTCTCCTTCACGACAAACTTTCGCATCTCCAGAGCCACTAGGAAGCCATGCAGACCCCTCTGGGGGGCTCGCACAGGAGGGCTGGAATGATTTCCCTTCATGGCGCCAGTGGGACTGGCGCCCCAGGTGGGGATGAGGCGTGAAGAAGAGCAAGGCTCTGTGGGAGAGAAACGGAAGGGAAGGGAAGAAAGCAGGGACAGGAAGGGGGAAACGAGACCGAAAGGTGAGGCTGGAGGCGAGGAAGAGTGTGCCGTGACCTCATGTGCACACTTTCAAATATTCATAAATTCTCTCCTCACCCTCTAAAATCCAACAGGTGCATTGGCACTTAACTTTGGAATTCAAGTAGGAGCTCAGGCTGAAAGAGGCAACATGTCAGAGTTAGTGGGATAATCGTTTAAATCGTAGGAGTAACCCAAACTCTACATTTTCAAAAGCAAAGAATTAAAACAAGAAAATGTCAAGGCTTCTCTTTTCTGAATTGTAGATTTAGAATAGTAGATACCTAAATTGTACCTTCATGCTTTTTTTAATCAGAGAAGTGAAAATAATCACTCTTTCCTAATAACAGGCTTTCCACGGGTAGGTAGAGGACATTTTCTACTCCATTCAGTAAGTGGAAGAGGGAGTAAAGGGCATTCTTGACGAGGGAAATAGAGCCTCTGGAAATTGTCTTAATAGCAGTCTGGGAGTTCAGGCAACAGGGGTGACCTCAGCTTTCCTGGGGCTGCCCTCCCTCCCTCCCACCCCTGCTACGTTTCACCATGACCTCAGCTTTCCTGAGGCTGCCCTCCCTCCCTCCCACCCCTGCTCCGTTTCACCGTGACTCAAGGCTCCCCAGATACTCCAGCTGCTGGTGCCTCTTCTCCAGATACAGAGGGTGAAGGTCATTACCAGCAGATGACACACTCGTGCCCACTCATCCTGTAGGTCCCACCACAGTTGCCAGCTTCTTCGCCAAGTTTCCCCAGGTGAAGGTCACACTTTCCACTTCCTATTACAGGTGTTTGCTTGCTGTCTGTGTCCTCAGCGGACTCCTTTCCTGCAGTTATGGGAAACAGAGAACTCAGTCTTAACTCTCAGCCAGAACGGAAAAGAATTTAAGATTTCAAATGTCTCTGAAGCTGAGATGCTCCAGAGTCAAATGTATTCTTTGGGGAGGGTTTCTGATCTAAAATCAAAAATTGAGAGTGATTTTTTTTTTTTTTTTTTTTTAAATTTTTTATTTATTTATTTATTTATTTATTTATTTTTGGCTGTGTTGGGTCTTCGGTTCGTGCGAGGGCTTTCTCCAGTTGCGGCAAGCGGGGGCCACTCTTCATCGCGGTGCGGGGACCGCTCTTCATCGCGGTGCGCGGGCCTCTCACCATCGCGGCCCCTCCCGTTGCGGGGCACAGGCTCCAGACGCGCAGGCTCAGCAGCTGTGGCTCACGGGCCCAGCCGCTCCACGGCATGTGGGATCCTCCCAGACCAGGGCTCGAACCCGTGTCCCCTGCATTAGCAGGCAGACTCCCAACCACTGCGCCACCAGGGAAGCCCGAGAGTGATTTTAAAGAAGTGATCCCTTGAAGCTGGAAGAAAAACAGGGTTAGTTTAGGCAATAATTTAAGGTGATTAAGGAAAAACGGGATACCTAAATTACACCTTTGTGCTTTTTTTTCCCTTTAAATAATTATTTTTTTCTCAAAATAGTAATGTTTTATAGTCAATGCTTAGTTACTTAAATAGATTACAATATCAGTCAGGGCCCACCTGGAAAGAGAAGGCATGTTCCTATGGGATTCTGGAGAGAGCTGCCTGTAGGGACTTATGAGGGGCTGTGGGGTTAAGCACATCATCTGAGAAGGTGGGAGCACCCAGAAGTAGCAGTCATGGGGAGGGGTTAGCATTCCCAGACCCCAAGGGTCAAGAAGAAGAAACACAGCCCCCTGGGGAGGGCTTGAGCTGTGTGGGAGGCGGAGGGGGTGGGGTGCGGGTGCCCAGCAGAGCTGAGCTTCTCGGAGAGAAGAGCTTCTACTGGGACAGAAGCCAAAAGCGGGGGCAAAAGAGTAAATCCCCGCCCTCTCCCCAGCTATGCCTCTGGCTGAAGCAGGAGGTACAGCCTCAGGGCAAACAAAGACATCCCCAACAGGCATGTGGAGAAGACCAAGAAGGAAGAAGAAGAAGGAGGGGGGAGGGGGAGGGGGAGGAGGAAGGGAAAGAGGAGGAGGAGGAGGAGAGGGGGAAGAAGAGGAGGAGGAGGGAGGGGGGGAGAAAGATGAGGAGGGAGAGGGGGAGAAAGATGAGGAGGAGAAAGGCAGGGATGAAGAATAACCAGCATGAATATTTTATTTTATTTTTTTAGAAAGTATATTGGTAGGAAGGGCTGCTAATCTCCCTCCTATTCTGTCTGCCACACTTATCACCTCAATTCAGATCAGAGGAAAAAGTCAAATGCAACAGCAGTTACCTAATCGGAGTTAACACCTGTACCAAGAACATAATCAGAGGCAAGCATTGATTTTTTCAATGGAGACCTACAAGACAACATCAGATATGCAAGGGAGGGAGAGAGAGAGAGAGAGAGAGAGAGAGAATGAGAGGGAGAGAGGAGTCTCTGATGGCCAGTAGAGTATCACCAACAGTCTTCTCAGATCTGAACCTCCTTGCTGTTGTTTACTTGGCAAAGCCCTGAATTAGCAGCAGACCTGTATTTTAACACCCTCCCATGAGGAAAAACTAATTTGCATTTGGTTAAAGCTATTTAAATGAAGCAGGTTAATTTTTTCTAACCAATGTTTAAATAAGTGCAGCGATCTTGATGGTTTCCCCTGGGAGGAGCACAGTCCTGGGAGGCTGAAGTGCACTTCCTGCCCCAGAGAGGTGACTGCTTGATCCTAGATCACAAATATTCAGTCAACGGGAAGTGAGCTGCATCTCACAGTGAATCTCTACGGAGTCTCCAATCACACTGGATCACACATCCCTGTGTTGTTTTATTGTCTGTCTTCCCCCATAGAATGTGAGCCCCCCTAGGGCAGAGATGTCTGTCTCCTTCACTCCCCGCTGTTATCCACACCAAGAACAGCGTCCAGCACATAAAAGGTGTTCAAAATCTATTCATTCAGTGAATGAAGAAGTGAATGCATGATTAGTGAGCCCTCCAGGTCTAAAGGAGACACATTGTCTATAATATGTGTTACGGTAGATTAGATGCAGGGTCTGTTTCCCAGACCCCTGGTGCTGACTCCCCAGAATCCCATCTTTTGGTCCATGTCACCAGCAGCCTCTCCTCCTCATCAGACCCAACAAGCATGTGAAGAACCAATAGAATCAGGCAGTCAGGCTTTCTCTGGATGGGACTTCCTACCCCCACTAGACCGAGGACAGATGGAAGAGCCTCTGCTTGTTTACACGCTCATAACTTAGATTTCATAAAGATGACATTGCGAACGTTTTGGAATAGGAAACACGTTGGAGGAGGTCATCGAGAGGACGTGACCACCAGCTGACCCTCAAGGCGGACCCAGGCAGTGAAGGTTCCCCATCCCTTCCCCACATTTGAAGGTGCGTCTGCCCACCATTCCACAGCGAGAGCCGTTCCAAGGATGCAGCCTTGAGAGAGCGAGCTGGTGCTGAGACCACCTAGTGTGGACATCTACTCATCTGTGGACCCCAAGACAGGCCTCATGAGTAAGTCCCCTTGCTTATTAAAACTGTCACCTGCCAATCTGGAGTGTCTGACTCTTTGGTCTCTCTTTGCCCTCCATGTATGGGGACCAGTTTGCAAACCAACAAAACAATTATTCAACAGTTTTTGAGCATCCACTTCCGGTGAAGCTCTGTGCCCCTCCCGGACTGGCCACTGGCTTAACTGGAGAGAAGAGGCAAGTGCGAAAGCAATTCTTATTCCATAGGATTGTAAAACTGTAATAAGGGTCGTAATCCATGTGCAAATTTCTCCAAGTTCTATTCTGGTCTCCTACAGCGCACACGTGCACACATGGTTCAGATTTTTACCCATCTCCCTTCTAATTTGTCTAATATATTTCACATCAATAGGTCAACGAGAAAATAACAAGACACACCGATATGTTCCTTTGCAAATGTAATTAAGGAATCTTCCGGCAAACAAATAAACTCCTAGCTAATGCAAAACTTGTTTTCAAAATGCTTTTTCTCTTTTTCTGCCTGGAGCAGGCTTACAAATAAATATTGAGTGTGCCAGGAAGTTGTTCAATTATTCATGTACTGAACTTTTTAAGCGTAGCTAAGAAAGACAATCTCCTTGAATTTACCTACTTGCCTGAAAGCTATGTGTTATTCATTGTCAGGGAAGAGGTTTCTCCATATTCATTTTATTTACCTGTCAGTAGCACGTCTTCAGGTGAAGTATCTCAAAATGCATTTTAAACCATTTAATTTTACCCCAGTTAGTGTCTGTCTTCCTTAAGCCTGAGCTCGAAGGATTCTGCCCCA
Organism: Balaenoptera acutorostrata; assembly: GCF_949987535.1. NCBI lineage: Eukaryota > Metazoa > Chordata > Mammalia > Artiodactyla > Balaenopteridae > Balaenoptera > Balaenoptera acutorostrata. Next base: position 4,505,271 of record NC_080070.1, read on the forward strand.
TCAATAATTGGAAAGGTCAGAGATACACATTGTAAGCATCCATGAGCAGATACCCATCCATCATTCACTCCACAGGTCATAAGGGAGGAGATACAATGAAGAAAGGGCACTGCGGTCAGGGCGGGGAGATCCTATTTCTTGCCAGACACAGTCATGACCTTGGCAATCACTTTACACCAAGAGGCTCCATTTCTTCATCTTACAACTTAAACCTCAGAAAAGCAATATTTGCTCTGCCTGCATCACCAGGCTGAGGTTATATATATTAAAATTTTCTATCATTTAAGAGATGATTCAATATGCCTATGAAAATCCCTACTTTCCCTAAAGTAGGAATTCGCATGCGTCTCCCAGAAAGCAAAGCAGTGAACATCCCTGACTGAGAGAGTTTTCACGACTTAGAACGTATGGGCCATTCTTTTATCTGATCATTTCACAAACGTTGATTTCAGGGCTCCATATGGCCAACACCAGCGGAAGACACTGGGAATGCAAGATCCTCCCTGCCGTGGGTGAGCTCACAGGATGCTGAAGGAGCTGGACAGGAAAGAAAGAGGGTGGTAAGATGGTAAGTTACAAGCTATTCCAACATTGGAGACGCCAAAACGTGAAGATATGACATCATGAAGGTGGTGGAAGGGACGATGGAATAGGAAGTGGAGTGGAGTGGAAAAGTACCAGTTGTATTTGGGGGTGTTTCTGGCTTGGATGGGATGACACGTTGGATAGTGGCCGATCCCAGGTAATATAAGAAAAGGTGTAACTGAGGTGAAAGAAACACGTAGACCTAAGGTTCGTGTTTGGTGGTGCAAACCTATGGATTTTATTGAGTATGGAGAGGTTACCATGGGGACACACACACCCAGAGGACACAGTCTGGAGGACCCAAGAAGGCAAGTGGACACGGCGTTTGTAGGGGATGTTGAACGAGTTACCGGATGAATGAAGCATAGTTCTTACTCGCGAGAACCTTACTACCTAGCATCCCCTGATGAGGGTGGTCAGGGATAACTGGGGAGGGTCAACATGAAACTAACCAGGCCCCCTCCCTGTCTTTCTGAAGCGTCCACAGACGAGCCTCCTCATCCGCGATGTAGGCTCGTAAATCCAGGTCGTAAATCGGGTGGACGGGCTCACCACCCATTTTGCACCCTCAGCTCAGACAATGTGTTACTATTTTTTTTAATTTTTATTGGAGTACAGTTGATGTATAATGTTGTGTTAATTTCAGGTGTACAGCAAAGTGAATCCGTTATACATATACATACCTACACTCTTTTTTTAAGACTCTTTTCCCATATAGGCCGTTACAGAGTATTGAGTAGAGTTCCCTGTGTCATACAGTAGGTTCTTATTAGTTATCTATTTTATACACAGTAGTGTGTATATGTCAATCCCAATCTCCCAATTTATCCCTCTCCCCCTCACCCGCTGGTAATCATACCTTGAGGATCATGAGGCAATCTCTATGTGCCTTCACATAAGAAATTTACTCTACCCTATAAGATCTAAAACAATCAAAGAAGAAGCGTGGATTTCGCATTCACAACCATTTTTTCCTTTCAAAAACATGCGTCCGTAACTGTGTCCCTGCATTCAGGAGAGTTCGACTTTACATCTGCGAGTGACTTACACACGGGGAGTGGAGGCTCAGACAGAAGTATTTCTCAAGGACAGAGCGGTAGGAGGGCCGAGGTGAAAACCTGGTTCCTTGCCTCCGAAAGCAGCATCTTAGCAAAGGTCAGATGCTTTATTTATTAAATCACTCACTGGACGACTTGTCAGTTGAACACACGCCGGATGCTAGGAGAGAGATGAAGAGCCAGTAGCCCTGACTTCAGGGAACTCACTGGACTAAACCATTGGACGTCAGGTGTTTTCTGGTGAACCAGCCAAATACCTTCTGGAGGGAAACTTCAATCCCCACCTGCCTGACCGGGGGCGGGGGTGGGGATCCTCTAGGCTCCACTTAAATGCTTGCGATCAGAGCACCCTGGGGTGGAGACAGCCTCCTGCCTACATGGGAGTGGGAGAGAAAAGCCCTCTTTGTGTCCACCTTTCTCTGTCCTCACACCTCCCACAGGTCACCCGGGAACTCACCTCCGATCCAGGCGGGACCTCCTACCCTTGCGTCTGAGAAGAGACAGCACTGCCTCCTGGTGGCCAACTCGAGGCTCTACAGAGTGGCAAGCCGGCCAGGGCCGCCTTCTCTGGATCCATTCGGAGAGGGAAAGGGGACAGGCTTCCCCCTGTTCTTCAGCAAATAAAGGTGAGCATAACTGAGACCAAGAGTGGCTCTGGCGACCAGCATCCTTGCCATGACCCTCACCTGCACCGGTGACGCTGCAGGGCCCTCCTCCCGCTCAGGGTTCCTGCCTTCCAGCCCTCTTCTTTCCCCCAGGTAGGAACCTTCTCCCAGAGAGGACCTAGGAGCTGTCACTTATGGTTGCTATTGAAGCCATAACCCATGCGGTTCACACCAGAAGAACTCTGTCACAGGGATTTTTTAAAAAACATTGTACAAACAGGAGGAAAGTTGATTAAAGAGAAATTCATTTCCATCCTTACTGGTAACTCTCAAAGGCTGTTAAAGGCAATCGAACACCTAATCCCGAACAATGCTTCTCACATCCCTTTTTATCTTCTCCAAAATTCTCCCCCGTCCTCTCCCCTGATACCGCTCTCCATTCCACTCCCATGTGCCAAACAAATAAAACGATACTCCCCGCCCACTCCACTCATCCCCTGACACCTCTCAGATGTCCAGTCTTCCTCCTTCCAGCTCCAGCCCTTCCATCTCTCTCCTCGTTCACCTGTGCTCACAAGTGCCCAAAGCACCCGCCTGGCCTGGCAGACACTCTGCCATGTGGGGAGAGGGATGAGCCCACCTGAAATGTCAGACACCTTGATGGACCAGTAAGAGCAAGGCTGGGATATTCATACCTGAGATGTTCCATCAAAGCCACTGGCACCCCGGTGTGACGTGTGCTCTCTCTATTACCTCTCCTGGCCTTGAACTCGTGTGTGGTCATGGGAATATAAAGGAAACGACCTCTAAGCCTTAGAAGTGGGACCCGAAACCACTTGGCAAGGATGGCTATTCACTGGTCAAAGGGGAAGAAAAGGAACTCTCTGAAGAGTATTGAGTCTGGCTCTGGACTGATGCTAATTATCAGAAAAGCTTTAAAAAAAGAAAAACTAAAATAAGTCCTAGGAGAGCTTATGGAGGTCAGGCGATAGATACTCTCAGTTTGGTTCTTTGTCACAGGAAGTCCAGTGGAATAAGGGACACATTTTGTGTTTAGCTCCCCAGCCCTAGGAGATGTGCTGAGAGTAGGTATGCTTATGACTGGCAGAATCCCCACACTGATTCCCTGACCTGTGGGGTGAGAACTGTAATGGTAGAAAAAACCTACAAGAAGCCCCAGGAGCTATCTCCTCTGCCAGAATAGTAAACCATGAGCAATAGCACATTCCTGGGGGAATTCAGGCATAACGTACCAGAACCTGCAGAGTGAAAAGAACTATACATCCCTAACTGCCTTACCTGTTGTGGGTTTTTTTTTAATATTTTGATGTGGACCATTTTTAAAGTCTTTATTTGTTACAATATTGCTTCTGTTTTATGTTTTGTTTTTTTGGCTCTAAGGCATGTGGGATCTTAGCTCCCCAACCAAGGATTGAACCTGCACCCCGTGCATTGGAAGGTGAAGTCTTAACCACTGGACCACCAGGGAAGTCCCTCTGCCTTACCTGTTTGAATGGTGCAAAACCCAGATGAGTCTTGGAGGATGACGGTGGGTTATCGCACACTTAATCAGGTGGTCATGTCCATCGTAACTGTAGTTCCACATGTGGTATCTTTTTTAAATTTTTTTAAATTAATTAATTTATTTATTTTTGGCTGTGTTGGGTCTCCATTTCTGCGCGAGGGCTTTCTCTAGTTGTGGCGAGCGGGGGCCACTCTTCATCACGGTGTGCGGGCCTCTAACTATCGCGGCCTCTCTTGTTGCGGAGCACAGGCTCCAGACGCGCAGGCTCAGTAGTTGTGGCTCACGGGCCCAGTTGCTCCGCGGCATGTGGGATCTTCCCAGACCAGGGCTCGAACCCGTGTCCCCTGCATTGGCAGGCAGATTCTCAACCACTGTGCCACCAGGGAAGCCCCCACATGTGGTATCTTTACTGAAGCAAATCAACATTGCTCTACCACCGAGTGTACAGCTGTTGACCTGGCCTATATTGATAATTTCCCCCATTTCTATTAGTAAAGATGATCAGAAACAACTCATTCTCTTGTGGTAGGAGCATCAGCACACCTACATCACCCATCTGTCCTGCTTTGGTCCTGAGATAGACCAGAGGGAATTGAATGTCTTAATATCAAATCAGGTACCACATCACGTTGATGACATTTTGCTAACTGGAGCTGATGAGAGGAAGTAGCAAGGGTGAGAGGGTAAGAGATAAGCCCCACAAGAGTTTGGAGACCTACCGTACTGATAAAGTTTCTAGAGATGCAGTAGCTGAGATATGTCAGAATATGCACTCTAAAGTGAAAATATACTGTGACACTTTGTAGCACCCATTTCAAAGAAATAGACATAACTGTTGATGGACTTTTGGCTTTTTGAAGGCTACATATAGGATATGTAAGCATGATCTTGGAACATGATTATTGAGTAACGCTTAAGATGGCCAGTTTGCGGAGGGGAGCGGGTGGAAAGAGTAAAGAACAAGGTCTACTGCTTAGACTTCCGTATCATGTCCAGGAAGTAGTTCAAGCTGTCTTGTCACTTATGCTGTGTGTCAAGATATGCAACGGTATTTCCTGTGTGAGAGGCAGATAATATATTTTACAGCAACTGAAAAATCCCAAAGAAAGAATCACTGCATGGTTCCTTGGGTTTGGGAATGAAACCATGCCCTCTTCTGCCAGTAACTAGCCTCAAGTTGGTAAGCAGTTCCTGGCCTCCTATTGACCCTGGTAGAAATTAAGTGCTTGACCACCAAGTGATTGCCCATCATCACTGTTTTTTCCCAATCCACCATCCCTGTGTGGAGCTGTAATACATTTGGTTACTTATGCGTGTATTATGCAAATCCATCTGCAAACCAGACCTACCCTTTTTTGTTAACTTTTCATAGGGAACCCTCACGAGGCCACAGGTGTGTGTTGAGGGCAAAGCAGTAGACACAGAAATAGGCACAGTTTCCAGGTGAGTAAATGACCCAGCTACCTGTGCAATTAACTTGTGCCTGTTCTGATATATACCATTTCCAAGGGATAATTTAATATTACTGTTAATATCCAATCTTATGATTTGGAAGATCAGGAAAAAACATTCAGCTGATGGTGGGCAGCTTGGGGTGGCTAACATTTTACCTTTCAGGTGTTGACATCACTCAACATATATGGCAGCTCGTGGAACTTTGTTGTCCCCGGCATTGAGAACACATTTATTTTACTTGAATGACAAACAGGTAAGTGAAGGTTTGGAGGGGACAGAAAGAATGAACAGTACTGGACACTTTCATTATACCATCCAAACCCACTCTCTGCCTTTCTTCCATCTGCCTCTACCCTGGGAGGCTGAACTAGCTGGACTTCATCCATGGTTCCCTTGCCATCTGGCTTCTGGTTGTTTCACATAAATGGGAAGCATTGGCGGGAGACTGGACTGGAGAACAGAGTGAAATCAGGGTACTTATTTCCTGGATTCCTCTGTGATGGGTCGTTATATGTTGAAGTAAGTTTCTCTACCAAGACCACAGCCCCTGTCAGGAAACCCTCTGCTACAACAACAGCTACTATCTCTGGGTTCTGGTCAACTTTTCCTCTCCTTAACCTTCAGTCCTGAGGGTAGTAATGGTTCCTCCATCTTGCTAGTTTAGAGCGTTTCAAGCATCGCTCTTGGTTTCCTGAAACCCTGCTTCCATATTTATAAGCAGCCTCTTCATTAAACCTTCCTCAATTACCCACTTGAGTATGGCATCTGTTTCCTGCTAGAGTGTAAGGGATATACATTCAGATCAGATTCTCAGAGCAAAACTTCAAGTAATTAGAAATCAGCAACAAGCACAGACTTAAATGGACTCAAATTACTCAAGATAATAAGTTATTCCCATAGGAAGCTAAGACATATTTGGAACTGAATAACAAGAAGTGTTCTACATCATAGTCATCTATGGTAGGACCAAAAAAAAGGGAAATATGTGCATTAATAAAAGGAAAAGATTAAAAGTAAATATCTGAAGAACTTAAAAGCTTAGAATAAGCTTTTAAAACTAGGGCAGACATAATAGGTAGGAAATTAATAAAATGGAAAAAGAAAAAAAACAAATGAGCTTCAACAAAAGAAAAATTTGCTTTTTTAAAACCTCTAAGAAGAAAGATCAAGAAGAGAGAAGAAAAGGAACAAAAAATTTCTTACTAGTTATCAAGACTTACAAAACTGTAGTAATGAAAACACTATGATATCAATGCCAACATATATAACAGAAAAGAATAACTATTAATTATGGAACATTGATAAATGACATTGCAAATCAGAGAAGAAAAGCTAAGCTATTCAATAAATAGAGCTGGGAAAATTGTTTATGCATACATAAAAAAGCTGATACCTACCTCACACCACAAAAAGAGAAAAAATTTAATGAATTAACTGTCAATATGTAAAAATCAAACCCCCAAATCTTACCAAAAAATAAAGACAATGCCTTGGGGAAAAGAAGAAATTATTAAACAGGTGACAAAAATCACAATCAATGAAGAAAAAGATGGATAAGTTTAAATTTATATATGTGCATATAAAGCATAAATAATATATATAATGTTTGCAGAACTGTGCATGTATTATATAATCATCATAAAAAGGTATTTAGTCACCCAAGAAAGTAAGCCACTACCATGTGCTGATAACTCTCCAAACTGCTATAGATCCTACAGCAAAGCTGACGTGATCTCTGCCCTGGACCGTATGTTGGCAGATAAGCAAACAGGTTGAACAACGCTGCACTTAATAACACAATGAAAATATTACTGTTACTATCATCCACACCATCATAAAGGAGCTTATTTCCAGACAAATTATTAATCGATGTATCAATGTAGTTGTGGTGAGATATGGCAGACCAGGGGGTGACCGATTCTCCTAAGGCATTTACCCTGTTTGTTTAGTCATTCAGTAAGTATTTATTGACTGACCCTTGAATGCCACTGTAATAAGCCCTGGGAGAAAAGGTGAATAAGAAACAATTTCTCCTCCAAGCAGAAAATCCCTGAGATCACCGCTGGGTAGAAGCAGACGCATAAACAGGAAGGTACAGTATCTTGTAATGGGCATTATGGTGGGGGGAACTTATTGTGCTATGGGGGCATATTGAAGCACCTACCCCACACTCTGGGGAGAGGGGTAGGTGGGTTTATGGTGGTACTTCAAAGCCCAACAGTGAAGGCAAGGAAAATATTTTAATTCAGATAACTGAGTGAATCATAAGTCAGAATTCTAAATGCATACATTGCTATAAAATTATAATCATGTGTTAAAGGCTGTCATTCCAGTTTTGAGCCAAGAAAGTTCAGAGGTTCAGAACAAAACAGGTATTTCAGAGACCTCAACAACAAAAGTTGCTACAGCAGGAGTTTTCTGAGGTAAGGATAGTGCAGCAGCAGAGTAACTATTGTTTCTTGGAAAAGCATAAAACTAAGAGGCAAAAATCTTGAGTCTCTGTCCTGATTTTGCTGCACACTCACTTTCTAAAGCTTAGAGTAAGCCAATTATCCTCCAGCGTTTGGGAATAACATCACAAACATAATGTGTTTATTATGAGAATTAGAGCATTAAGGTTAAAGTGCTTAATAAAGCAGTACACGAATATTATTATTAAGTGGCATGTGCTTATGAAGACTCTAGCAGCATTTCTCACTGATGGAAATTACATCATCTTCATAATTGCTTCATTTTGTCTTTATTGAGGTATAATTTTCATATAATAAACTGCACACATCGTTAGTGGATCATTCATTGAGTGTGGCAATTTTATACATAATATAACTACAAACTTCAAAACATCAAAATGTAGAACCTTACCCTACCCGGAAAAGGTTGTCTTCCTATAAATTAATTCTACCAAAAAAAAAAAAAAAACCCACTACTGTCCTTATATGTAGAATCTAAAATACAACACAAATGAACCTAGCTACGAAACAGAAACAGACTCACAGACATAGAGAACAGACTTGTGTTTGCCAAGGGGGGAGGGGGGAGGCAAGGATTGGGAGTTTGGGATTAGCAGATGAGAGCTATTACATATAGGATGGATAAACAACAAGGCCCTACTGTATAGCACAAGGAACAATATTCAATATTCAATATCCAATATTCAATATTCACAATGGAAAAAATATGAAAAAGAATGTATATATAGGTATAACTGAATCACTTTGCTGTACAGCAGAAATTAACGCAACATTGTAAATCAACTATACTTCAATAAAATAAATTTTTTTTAAAAACTACTGTCCTGTTTATATCACCATGCTTATGAAGGATTTTAATCTGTATTTTTCTTTTCTAGTAATATCCCTGTCAGATTTCTGGCCTCATGGTTATACCGGTCTCATAAAAATACTGAGAAGTGTTTTCTCCTCCTCCCCTTTCTGGAAAAAAAATGTGCAATAATGGTAATATTTCTCTTTAAATGTTTGAAGGAATTCACTAGTGAAGTCATCCTGGGCTCAAACTGTCTTTGCTGATATGTCTCTTTTAAAAATGTAAATATATAAGTATATATATGTTTTCAGATTTCCTATTTCTACTTGTGTTCATTTTAATCAAATTTGTTTATTTCACTTATATTGTTGACTTTATTGGCATATGTTGTTCATAATATTTCATTTTCATCTTTATTTTGTCTATATTTATTGATAGGTCCTTTTAAATTTTCTCATATTGATTACTTGTGCTTTATTTCTTTTTTATTGATTAATCTAACATGGAGTTTATTAATTTTGTAAATCTTTTTTAACATATTCACTTTGAGTTTGTTGATTTTTGTCTAGTTTTTATTTCATTGATTTCTGCTCTTAATTATTTTCTCTTTTCTCTTAATTTTGAGCTTAAGATGCTCTTTTTTTCCTAGCTTCTAAACATGGAAGTTTGTTGGAAATGGGGGAAAGTAAAAAAATCAATACTATAAATTTCCTTTCCTTATAAATTTATTGGAAAACTATAAATTTCATTCTCAGCACTGCTTTAGCTGAATATAAATTTTGTTATGTTGGGTTTTCATTATCATTCACCTCCAAATATTCTTAATTTCCTTTGTGATGTCTTCTTTGACTCATAGGATTTTCTTGTTGTTGCATAATTTTCCATTTGAGTTTTTCTAGAGATTGTATTATTGTTGATTTCTAACATGTGTGGTCAGAGAATATACTTTCTGTGATGTCGCGCCTTTAAAACTAATTGAGACTTATCTTATGGACCAGCATATGGTAATGTTCATGAATGTATCTGTTTTTGTACCCACTGTTCTATTCATGTTAGGTTAAGTTGGTTGAAGGTTATGTTCACATCTCCCACATCTTTATAACTTTTGCCTAGTTGTCTTATTAATTATTGACAGGGATTTAAAACCTCCAACTCTGGTTATGGACTTATATATTTCTCCATTACTTCTGTCAGTATTTGTTTTACATATTTCGAAGCTCTGTTATTAATGCATTCAAATATAAAACTGCTATGTCTTATTTCAATCTTAGAATTTCCATTATTTCTTTTTGTGGCTTTCATTTCTGATGAAATTCCTCATCTGCTTATGTATATCATTCACTTTTTCTGATATATACTTTAACACATTTTTTATGGTTATTTTATAGCCTCTGTCTGCTAATTCCATAATCTATATCTTTGGCTCTGAGTCTACTGACAAAAATTTTCTCTTGATAATGGATCACATTTTCTTGCCTCTTTGCTTGTCTCTTTAATTTTTAAAATTTCACTCTGTACATCCCATGTAAAAGAATAATTGAGAATTAAACAGATAGTATTTGCCCCTGAAAATGGTAGGACGCTGAGTCAAACATATCTGTAATTGGGCTGAGTCTGGGCTTTGTTGCAGCTTTGATTAGACTCATTCTACCCCTGGTTTCACATACTTTGAGGGCAGGGTCAAGACCGTCCCGTCAGCAAGGCTTAGAACCTGAGAATTGGAGAGATTCTGAGGCTCCAGACTTTACACTCAGCCACTTCCTGAGCCTTTGGAGGTCTCTCTCCATCCTTCTACAGGAGGAGCAGGCTTTGATTTGCTGCTGCCTCGCATCCAGGAGGAGCCTACTGTGCCCTAGGAATCTCCCCTGGCCGTCCTGCACATCCCCAAGCCTCCAGAAGGGCCCGGCCATGTACTTGGTCCAGGTACCACGCACATCGGGAGTGCGTACTCAGCCTCCCGTTCTGTCCCCTGCCTCGGTGCTGCTACCATGCACCCAGCGAAGGTCCCATGAGAAGGATGTGGTACGTGGGTGTGGATTCACTCCAAGCCTGGGAATCCTCAGAATTCCAAACCATCCTCTTAGCCCACACGTGGCTTATGAAGAGTTGACTAAAAAGATGCACAACATGAGAGTTCTGAGTTAAGTTTTCTTTGGGGCAAAATGAGGACTATAGCCCGGGAGACAGCCTCTTAGATAGCTCTGAGAAACTGCTCCAAAGAGGCAGGGGGGAGGTCAGTATAGATGTGATTTTGGTGGAGGGGGGACGTGCAGCAAACACACATTTTGGCAGAAGGTGGCTTCTCGTCACGAGGAGCAGACGTCTCCATGAAGGATTTTAGTGCTTTTCTAGATACGGGGAGATGCAGGAATTGCGCTCATAAAATCTTGTCCTGGAAATATCCAACTATCTGAAGGCCTGTTCTGCCAGTTTTTCCCAGAGCACAGAGGGCCTCCTTCCTGCTCTCCACCCTGACCTCCTTTCAGGGGGTGTTGACGGTCAGCGGCTGCAGCGGCTCATGATTTATTCCTTGTAGAGGCAGATGGCAAGTGCCAATCTGTGGTTGGCAGAAGTTTAAAAGTCAGGTGGGTGCCACAGCCCACACATACTGAGTAAAGAAAAATGTGGCAGGGATGAAAGTACCCATGGTCTCTGCTAGGAAGGGCTTGTCTCTTACTGGAATTCAGTTCAGTTGGGTTTCCCTGTGTTCCCAGTTCTAGGTTGCCTTTAACCATGCATATGATTTTGTCACTTCTCTGAACTATTCTGATTTGTAGGGTGGGATCTCCTGCAACTCACTACATCCCAGCTGCTGAAGTGTCCATTTGAAGCTGTGTTCGTGTCTAGGGTGTGGATGTGAATAAATCATCCTTGGGGTCAGAAAGAAATAAACGCCAATTTAAATAGTTCTCTGGGTAAGTTTTCATTTCTTCGGTTTTACACACACTGAAGATAAATGGTCTTTGCTACTGCCCATGTTTCCACATGAAGTGATTCAGACCGTGTACTGCCCGAAGCTTCCAAGCCTAGGAGACAAGTGGAGGTTGAAACACAACCTCAGCTTTTTTCTCCCGGTTTATCATCTCAAATGAAAATCTGTTCTTAATTCATCCATGGCTCCATGTGCAAAGGCGAGCAGCGACCCCAGTATCGTTGTTCTGTCTACAGATCGAGAAACTCGTCCCCCAAATCTGGGCATTATGGCTACTTGCAAGAATATTGCCTAAATTATCTAGAATAACTTGTCATATTCTAAGGCCAGATGTTGAAAAGAAAAAAATTGACAAAGATACAGAGAAGACCCCAGGTACTAATGGAGAAGTCACTGACCTCTTTAGGAAGTTTCATGCAATGTAGCAGAAGCGACCTTTCCAGACAAGTTTCTTTTTCAATGAACTTTTTGACAATTTCTTTGCAATCTCATTCCTCTGAAGGAGTGTGAGTTTATCCCTATTTATATATTTTTTGGAGCATAAGTCCACATAACTATGAAATAAAACTTGATCCAAAATCTTCACTTAAATAAGATACAAATGAACTTATTTACAAAAAAACAAAAACAAAAAACAAAAAAACCAGACTCACTGACATAGAAAATAAACTTATGGTTACCCGGGGTGATGGGGGGGGAGGGGGAGGGGGAAGGATAGATTGGGAGTTTGGGATTGACATGTACACACGGCTATGTTTAAAAAGGATAACCAACAAGGACCTACTGTATAGCACAGGGAGCTCTGCTCAATACTTTGTAATAACCTAAATGGGAAAAGAATTTGAAAAAGAATAAATACATGTATATGTATAACTGAATCACTTTGCTGTACAGCTGAAATTAACACAACGTTGTTAATCAACTGGACTCCAATATAAAATAAAAATTAAAAGAAAAACAAAAGAACACAAAATCTTCACTTCAGTTCGTTTATGTGTCTGTGCACGAACACATTATATGAAAGCCTGTCATTCGTTTTCTTTAACTGGTTCCATCAAAAAATATTGATTGAGTTCTTATAATCTGTATTCACTGTTGCCTCCCAAGTGCCTAAATAATTACCTGGCACAAAGTCCCTGTGCCTACTTTCTAGTGAAGAGACATCTACGAAGGATACGGAAAAATAAATAAACCTCATTTCTAGAAGTGATAAATATGATAACGGTATAGTTTCGTATTTCAACCAGAACACTCTTGAAAGTAATTAATGATTACATGAGGAAAGCAAGTGTCCCCAGGGATGGCCTGGGTGTAAATAAGACATATGGAACTTAGGGGAAAGTTCTGTGAAAAAAAGGACATTGGGTTTATGGCTTGGACTTGAGAGGGAGTCAGATGGAGTCCGAGTGGGTGGAGAGCAGACGTTAACAGGGGCTCAAGGGAAGCCCCGTGGAGGGGTGGCCTTCCATCCTAATCAGAATGATGACAGTGAGTCACTAACCAAAGCCCGGAGGAAGGGCAAGTTCGGGCAGGGCCATGGCAAGTGCAAAGGGTCTGAGGAGGAAACAAACCTGGTGTGTTCAAGACAGAGAAGGAAACAATGGGCTGCCATCAAGTGAAGGAGGCTGAAAGTGATGGGAGATGGATGGAGTCAAGAGAATCAGGCTCTGCCGTCCTTACGGGCCCTGCTGGGAGCTGGCAATTAACTCCACACAAAGGGGTGACTTGGCGAAGATCCAAATGAGAGAGATAAGTTCTCATCTAATTAGGGGGAAATAGTCATGAGAGTCACGTGCTAAGGTGATGCCCTTAAATCAGTCTAAACTCAGCAATCAGCTAACTTGCTGTCTCAAGAAATGTCAAGGTGAGGTTTTTTTTCCCCACTAAAGTGAACTATTTTACAATGAGAATAATGCCTTACTTTTGCAAAAGTTTTCTTGCGGTGGTTATACGGAACTACATTTTTATTTATTTTATTTTATAAATAAAAAGGCTTTGGAAGGACCTGGAAGGGTTGTTTGGGTTTCCAGGTCCAGTCCAAGTTCAGCACAGAGTGCTGTGAATGCCTGGCTGGGAGAGGTGGTTACGAGGAAGGGGAATCAGGACAGGTGGACATTTCATGGGTCAGAAAGCATTTTGCCTATTAGTAGAAAGGCCCGCATTAAGTTAAAAAAATCAATTGCAAAACACAATAGAGGAGGTGAGCCTTGACAACAGAATCAACTAAAACCTCCCACAGTTTGGCAGTAAGTTCAGGATGTGATAACTTTCCTTAGATGTCAACGCCACCTTAGAGGGCAGGCAGAGACACCTCCCACCCAGGTAACATGAAAGGGTCCTGCACTCTGCTTCGCTCAGACTACATCTGGAGCCGAGACTAATTAGAAACCAGAGTGGGAGTCATTCCGCAAGGGAAAAGGTGAATGACATCATTTTGAACTCAGGAAGAGAAGGTGATCAGACACCGGCTCCAAATCCACCCAGGGCAGCCTTGCATATCACGCTCCTCTGAGTTGCTCTAAACCAGTGTTGGCACAATGAACCCAAAGGGTACAGGTGATTCTTCATGTCATCATATGTCCAGTAATCTTATCTCAGGATAAAATAGAAATGTGCTTCCATGATGCTTCTTCTCACAAGTGCATACTTAACTACAGATGGAAATTTCCAGGAAAGGAAAGTTAGGGATGAAAGTACCTCTAAATGGAGGGTCGGTGGGCCAGAGCCGTACCGCTAGTCTGAGCAGTGATGTTTCAACCATCACTTTTTACCCCTAGAACAATGCTATTGGGACCTAGGGGTGTACAGTAGTCGCATGAGGAAGTGTCTGGGTTCGTAGCAGCTACCAGGAATCTCCGTGTCTCTGCTCTGAGCTGCTCCTTAAAAATGATGCCCAAGAGAAACACTGGGTCATCCAGCTGTCGAGAATTCTGAGAGCTGGGACCGCCTCTTCAAGGGAGTGAGACACGGAGAAACACAAGGATGATGGTAATGAAATAAAACTAATAAAGTGAGCAGCTCCCAAAGAGTTCTTAATGTCAGACATTGAGCCAAGCGCTTTGTGCTGTCACTTACCTTCATGTAAATCTCTAAGTGGCTTCTATCATTGCGGGCTTTTTACAGGCAAGGGAGCTGAGGCTAGGGTTAAGGACATGTCTGGGAAGTGGGGCAATGACGATGTGGAATCTGGGCTGTCTGGCACCAAAGGCTGGACTTTTTTTCCTCTTTTTATTTTATTTTTTATTGAAGTACAGTTGATCTACAATGTTGTGTTAGTTTCTGGTGTACAGCAAAGTGATTCAGTTATACATATATATACATTCTTTTTCATATTCTTTTCCATTACAGTTTATAGCAAGATACTGAATATAGTTCCCTGTGCTATGCAGTAGGTCCTTGTTGTTTATCTATTTTATATATGAGTGTGTATCTGTTAATCCCAAACTCCTAATTTATCCCTCCCCTACCTTTCCTTTTGGTAACCATAAATTTGTATTCTATGCCTGTGAGTCTGTTTCTGTCTTATAAATAGGTTAATTTGTATCATGTTTTAGATTCCACATATAAGTGATATAATATTTGTCTTTGCCTTGCTTAGTATGATAATCTCTAGGTCCACCCATGTTACTGAAAACAGTATTATTTCATTCTTTTTTATGGCTGAATAATATTCCACTGTATATATGTACCACATCTTCTTTATCCATTTGTCTGTTGATGGACATTTAGATTGCTTCCATGTCCTGGCTACTGTAAATAGTGCTGCTATGCACATTGGGGTGCATGTATCTTTTCAAATTATAGTTTTGTCTGGATATATGCCCAGGAGTCAGATTGCTGGATCATATGGCAACTTTATTTTTAGTTTTTTAAGGAACCTCCATACTGTTCTCCATAGTGGCTCTACTAATTTATATTCCCACCAACAGTGTAGGAGTGTTCCCTTTTCTCCACACCCTCTCCAGAATTTATTATTTGAAGACTTTTTAATGATGGCCATTCTGACCAGAGTGAGGTGATACCTCATTGTAGTTTTTGTTTGTTTGTTTGTTTTGGGGGGTTTTTTGTTTTGTTTTTTATTTATTTATTTATTTTTGGCTGCGTTGGGTCTTCACTGCTGTGCGCAGGCTTTCTCTAGTTGCAGCGAGCGGGGGTTACTCTGTGTTGTGGTGTGCAGGCTTTTCATTGCAGTGGCTTCTCTTGTTGTGGAGCACAGGCTCTAGGCACGCGGGCTTCAGTAGTTGTGGGGCTCTAGAGCACAGGCTCAGTAGTTGTGGCGCACGGGCTTAGTTGCTCCGCAGCATTTGGGATCTTCCCGGACCAGGGTTCGAACCCATGTCCCCTGCATTGGCAGGCAGATTCTTAACCACTGTGCCACCAGGGAAGTCCCCCTCATTGTAGTTTTGATTTGCATTTCTCTAATCATTAGCGATGTTGAGCTTCTTTTCATGTGAAAGGCTGGTCTCTCAACCAGTACAAAATTGAGCCCCCATTGAGACTGAGGAGGGATGGCCGAGGATAGAAATCACATGGACCAGAGCCACTGCCAAGTCCTTCACTCGGACTCCAGTGAAAGGCCAAGCAACCAAGTGTCTTTTTCTGCCGTTGTAATATCTTCACTCTAAGGCCAAAAAGGAATTTTTATCATTTTATATTTCTCACTAACAAGTAAATATACCAATTTCCCTCCAGGGAAATCCTCATGGATTTGTCCCATAGATACTAGCTAGGGCTTAATTCAATCACAACAATCCTTAGAGAATTGTGCAGGCCAGCTGAAAAGCAAAGATATTACATTTATATGCGTAACATCTATCAAACCTATAGCTCTTAAGATATTAAAAGCTCTATCCTTAGTAATATAGTCTCAGATGGATTTTAAATAAACATTAAAAATATATGTAGACAAACTTCCCGTTATAAGAGTAATGAGTCCTGGGGATCTAATGTACAGCACGGTAATTATAGTTAACAATATTGTATCATATACTGAAAATTTCTAAGCAAGAAGATGGTAACTGTTTTCACCACAAAAAAGAAATGGTAATTATGTGACGGGATGGAAGTGTTAGCTAATGCTATGCTGGTAATCATTTTGCAATATGTAAATGCACCAAATCAACGCACTATACACCTTAAACTTACCCAATGTTATGTGTCAATTATGTCTCAATAAAGCTGTGGGCAAACCTAGGGGCAAGATGGGAATAAAGAAGCAGACCTACTAGAGAATGGACTTGAGGATACGGGGAGGGGGAAGGGTAAGCTGGGACAAAGTGAGACAGTGGCATTGACATATATACACTACCAAATGTAAAATAGATAGCTAGTGGGAAGCAGCTGCATAGCACAGGGAGATCAGCTCGGTGCTTTGTGACCACCTAGAGGGGTGGGATAGGGAGGGTGGGAGGGAGGGAGACGCAAGAGGGAAGAGATATGGGGATATAAGTATATGTATAACTGATTCACTTTGTTATAAAGCAGAAACTAACACACCATTGTAAAGCAATTATACTCCAATAAAGATGTTTAAAAAAAAAAAAGCTTGGGCAAATAATTTAAAATACAGAAATGATTTAAATATATATGTAGAAAAGAAAGCCTACAAGAAGTTATAAACAAAAAATATTTGAGTAGGTGCTAATTATTTTTAAAATGGATAATAAACAATCCCTATTCCAAGGCAACGATTAAGCATTAAAAATGATAGCTTAGGTAGAAAGCATGTCTTTTCTAAAAACGGCCGAAAAAGTATCTCCTGTTTGAAATGCTCTTGTAAAAGAGGTAAAACCTGCTTCTCCTCCCCTTGAACCTGGGCAGGCTCAAGGCTCACCCGGAACCAGCAGACTCACTCAGAAGCGAAGGATGGCATGGAAGCTTCCGGGTGATTTTTTCTGCAGTGTTGGATAACTGGGCCTGGAGGTGTTGTCCTCACTCCCCACAGAGCAATGAAATAACTTTCCCAAGGACACACAATTTTATTAAATGCCAGGTTAGAAACCAGATCTCTTGATACTTAAGCCAACGTTATTTCCACTACGGCCTCCCCTGCCACCAAAACTCTTTGCAACAGATTCCTCCGATGTTTACCACTGAATTAACTGGATTTTGAGTTGTTACCTGAGTGTTTGAGCAATATATTCTCTTGCCGTACTTTGTTGGTCGTATGTAAATTTTATGCCATGATAATCCATTATAAATAGGGGGGATTAAAAAAATACGTCATTGCCTTAGTTTTTCCATACATTTTTCCCCAAAAGAGACCCATGTCAGTCATTCATAATAAAGCTCCGTTTTGCCTTTATCATAGTTCCAGTGAGTTGCTATTAATTTTTAAAAAGCAAGACATTAACCTCTTATCTTTTGAAATGAAAGAAATGGGAAGGAACTTCAAGATTGAAAATGACCTCGATGGAATACATTAAACAGAATATGAAACGGCCAGACTTTAACAAATGTAATTTAGAGAAAACTGCTGATCAAAACATAGCATTTCTCCTATTGATTTCTTCCTTTCTTGATTCTCTGTTTAGGCAAAGGAAGAAAAACTGGAACAGGAGAAGCAGAGATTTCAAAGAAGGGCTAGCTTTAGGCAGAGGTGAGCTACAGTTTGTTATGACAGGTGAATGTCAACAGAGGAAAAGCAGGAAAATAGCCAAAAACTGAGAAGGAAAAGCAACAGACCCAGAACAAGAGATGAGAAATGTCAACTCTATGCTTTGTTTTCTTACTTATAATAATTACAGACATATATATGTATACACATATATATGTGCATATACACAGTCTATACACACACACACAGACTGAAGTTTCCTTTATTTTTTTCATTTTTATTGATTTATTGATTTTAATTTTACATACATGTGCTGTAATTAATTTTATATACAGAAACCAGGAGTAAGTATTGCTTGTTTGTATCAACTGTATTTTTTTAAAAACTTCCTTGATTTTATTTTATTTATTTTATTTTTTTAAATTTTATTGGAGTATAGTTGATTTACAATGTTCTGTTAGTTTCAGGCGTACAGCAAAGTGATTCAGTTATACATATACATATATTCATTCTTTTTCAGATTATTTTCTCATATAGGTTTTTACAGAATATTGAGTAGAGTTCCCTGTGCTATACAATAGGTCCTTGTTGGTTATCTATCTTATAATATAGTAGGGTGTGTATGTTAATCCCAAGCTCCTGATTTATCCCTCCCCCCCAAGTTTTCCCTTTGGTACCCATAAGTTTGTTTTCAATATCTGTCAGTCTGTTTCTGTTTTATAAATAAGTTCATTTGTATCATTTTTAAAAATTAGATTCTACATATAAGTGATATCATATATTTGTCTTTCTCTGTCTGACTTACTTCACTTAGTATGATGATTTCTAGGTCCATCCATGTTGCTGCAAATGGCATTATTTCATTCTTTTTTATGGCTGAGTAATATTCCATTGTATATATGTACCACATCTTCTCTATCCATTCATCTGTCAATGGACATTTAGGTTGTGTCCATGTCCTGGCTATTGTAAATGGTGCCGCAGTGAACATTGGGGTGCATGTATCTTTTTGAATTATAGTTTTCTCCAGATATATGCCCAGGAGTGGGGAAGTTTCCTCTAAATCCCTTCATGCGATGAATGAGGACACTGAGCCTGGAGGTGATTTGAATCAGTGGCCCCCAATCACACTGCTATTCAGTGGCAGCCAGAGAAGATCCCGTTCTCAGACTGGTGTGCTCTTGGCTTCACCGTGGTCTGGCCAAGTGCGTTATCTGTTACTAGAAAATGCTCCAGCCCTGCTTCCTCCACTGGCAAGGGGCTGTGGGCACCCTGGGCACAAGACTCCATCCCTGAGGGGAGGCTGTATGTGCCTCAAGCCCGTTGTTCTTACCCTCATCGGTGAGGGTCCGTCTGTGTGTTTCTTTTTCTGCACCAGGGCTACCACACTGTCCAGCATGGTAGGAGCTTGATAAGCATTTGCTTAATGGGCTAATAAAAGTAAACAGCTCTTTCACCTATATTAGTGTTTGGCTGAATGTCTGACACCAAGTCATGGTGGAGGAATAGAGTTATGACCAAGACAGAGTTGCCCATAAATGTCATCTTCTGCCTTCTGGCCTTACAGTTTTTCCAGCTCAGAGCCTTTCCATGTGCATCCTGAGGGGAAGACTGAAATTCAGTGATAATAGAAATAAGAATATTACTTCAGAAAAGACAAAATCTCTACTTCAAAAAGATACACGCACGCCAATGTTCATAGCAGCACTATTTACAATAATCAAGACATGGAAGCAACCTAAATGTCCATCAACAGATGAATGGATAAAGAAGATGTGGTACATAGATACAATGGAATATTACTCAGACATAAAAAAGAATGAAATCTTTCCGTTTTCAGCAACATGGATGGCCCTAGAGATTATCATACTAAGTGAAGTCAGAGAAAGACAAATATATGATATCACTTATAGGTGGAATCTAAAAAATAACACAAATGAACTTATTTATAAAACAAAAATAGACTCACAGATAGAAAACAAACTTATGGTTCCCAAAGGGGAAAGGAAGGGGTGGGATAAATTAGGAGTTTGGGATTAACAGATACATACTACTGTATATAAAATAGATAAACAACAAAGACCTACTGTATAGCACAGGGAACTATATTCAGTATCTTGTAATAACCTATAATGGAAGAGAATATGAAAAAGAATATGTATATACAGATATACACACGTAACTGAATCACTTTGCTATACACCTGAAACTAACACAACATTGCAAATCAACTGTACTTCAATTTTTTTTTAATTAATTAATTTTATTTTTGGCTGTGTTGGGTCTTCGTTTCTGTACGAGGGCTTTCTCTAGTTGTGGCAAGCGGGGGCCACTCTTCATCGTGGTGCGCAGGCCTCTCACTATCGTGGCCTCTCTTGTTGCGGAGCACAGGCTCCAGACGCGCAGGCTCAGTAGCTGTGGCTCACAGGCCTAGTTGCTCCGCGGCATGTGGGATCTTCCCACACCAGGGCTCGAACCCGTGTCCCCTGCATTAGCAGGCAGATTCTCAACCACTGCACCACCAGGGAAGCCCTGTACTTCAATTTTTTAAAAAAGAAAAATATTAGGCTGCTGCAGCTCTAGCAGCAACAGGCAAATCTCCAAATACTTGAAAATAGCTTAAGAAATTTGTGGTACCCTGATGACATATAAACACAATCAGAATGTATGTAAGAGTGTACGAAAAAAATACGAAAACAGATACCCTGCTATTTCCTCCAGTTGGTTGTGTGTCAAAGAGGTGGATATTAGGCTATAACCCATATCTACCGTTTACAGGTCTCTGTTCCTTACCTACATCTTTATTATACACCTACAGCAGGCAGCTCGGAGAAGCTCTCACCTTGGAAAAGAGACATCACAGAAACTACACACATACACACCAAAAACCCAACCACAAATAAATTCTGAATTTCCTTTTGAAAGTCATTGCATATTTTTCCCTGAATCCCCTTGACATTATATTTACACTTATAATTAACATGTTATAATGTGCAATTAATTGGAGAAGATGGGAAAATGGTTTCCCCAAATCCAATATATTAAATTGAGCATTTCTATCTAGTTATTGCAGGAAGAAATATTACTTATAACAACCGGCATCGTATCAAATAATGGATTCTGCAACGTCTCCAAGTAGGAGAAAAAGGTTCTTTAGGGAGAAAGTAGAAGTTTAAAAGTGTGATGGAATAACCTCCATGATTACATTTCCAGGAGAAAACATTTCACTTTCTTTAGGTTGACAGAAGCAAGATGATGCATTTCTGGGAGTAATGAATCTCTCCTCCATCTGCCAGATGCTTGCCTAAACAGGGTAAATTTTCTTTCTTACCTGACAGTTACATGGCCGCATAATTAGGCAGAGAAATGCTCCCAAAGGATCACAGACACTGCAGAGAGGGGGATTAGGCAGATATTACCAAGTCCCTGGCTCTGGAATGCCATGCTGGCCAGCTTGGCTGCACTGTTTTGCCTTCACCCTGATTTCCACAATCCTCTTCTTGACTTTTTCCAGCCCACCATTCCTGTTTTAGCCTTTATTTGCCAAGCTCAGGGTTATTCCTTATAACCTTGGTCATGAGCCCCTGGCCACTACTTAAGCATCTCTAAGATGGCTGTAAGAGACCCTTAGTACAAGACACGTTTTTATTCCATAATATTCCACAATGTCAACCTCATTCCTCAGCCTCAGCCATCCCTAGCTTCCCTTTCTTCTATGGAGGCAGATTTAATCTCCATAAACTGACAACCCCAGCTACAGCGCCATGTTGCTCAGGTGACTTACAAGGCGGAGACTCCCTGGAACAGGAGCTGTGAATAAAGTTGTGGCTAAGCTGCCATCTTTCAGGGGCGTTTTAGAAAACTTCTAATAGTGGGAAGTACGTCGTAATACACGTCTCCTGAGATGGCCTACTTCTCACGCTTCAGTCCTAATTGTCTGTTATGAATCCACGGCTTTATCTAAATCCCATTTCTTCATTTACTTCATAGGCACACTTAGAAAGCATACTATCCACATCATTTCATGGGCGAGACGAAGAGTCTGAGTGACCCTTTGAGCTGAGAAAGGAATTAAGAGTTTGGGAGACAGAGGGTATTCCCCTCTGAGAACACCATATCAAGAAGCTGGCTCAAAGACTATACCCCAGATTTCCAGGGCCTCTCATGACCCCACCACTTCCACACCTGACAGACTACCGTCATCTCCAAGGTTACAGCCCAAAGTTCTTCAGGAGGTAACATCACTGACCAGTGGATATGTCTAGCTTCAAGCCAGCAGCCTCTCTTGGCTGGGCCTCAGAGACCTTTTGTGGATGGGAGGACAGAAGACGAAGATAAGTCCTCTTCTAGCTTCCGTTGCTTTGATCGTAAGACAGTCTGCGACTAGTCTGGCTGGGATGTTCAAGCCCAAAACATACTTGAGTGTTTTTCCTAAAGGTGCATCTCTGGAAGACTCTTAGCATCATTACCTAATTCAAGGAGTTAGTTGGGTCATTAATTTCTCAAACTGTTTTGGTGCCTCAAGCCTCTCTTGATTAGCAGTGCCCTTCTTTAGCCCATCAGTTCCATCCACACGGGAATGTCAGCTCATTCTTACCTGCTTCTGGGTACTGATGCACAAACCTTCAGGCAGACACAGGACTCGCCACCCTGGCAAGGCATCCATTCTTTCTACACAGCCTTCCTATGTGCCCCCTCCAAAAGGCACTGTCTGGGTGCTGCATTAGAGAACAACATGGATAAGTCTTGTTTTCTGATTTTTAGGACCTCATGGTGCAGGAGGAGAGGAAAGTCACTGAGGAAAGACCCGATAACACCATCAATCTTAAATGCCATGGAAGAATTAACCACCTGGTCACTCTGACATGAAACCAAGAACTACTTGTCCAGATTGTGAAACACAAGATGGAATTATTTTTAATTTTCAAATGAGACATTTAGCCCCACTTTACTCTAGCTTCATTTCATGTGGTGGCTTATTCCCATCAAGCAATGCTCCTCATTTTTCTTACTCTGTTCTCTAGAAAACACTTGGAGCCCTCTCTCCCATCAATCAAGTAAAGTCTAGCCTCCTTTGGAAGTCTAGTTCAATATATTCTATAAATAACTTCTATAAATTTAGTCATCATTACTTCAGCACATACCATTTTTCCCTCCCTTTAATTTATACAGCACTAAGTAAATGTAGTCTAACACTAAATTACAGAGGTTGCTTATGGTTTTCTATTTTACAGCAAGAATATAAAATTTGAATCAAAGGTCTCAGGATATGGTCCCTACTGATTGTTAAGCTAAATTGTTTAATATCTGAACTCTAGTTTTCCCATTTTTAAAATGCTGATGGCTTTAGCCCCTTCAAAGGAGCATTTAATTTATTTAACCAATTATTTTTGAATCTTACTTTCTCTCCAGTCAGCATCCTAGATCCTGAACTTGCAGTCTCTTCCTTCAATGAACTCAAGTAAACAACAATGAAAATATAGTGTGAAAGACTTCCAGACCCAGATCAAATATGTAAAGAGCTTGGAAGTCGTCACTTTTGTCCTTATAACCAGAAAAAGCTGGACATAGTGAAAAATCAATGATTTTTACTGGACCCATGAGAGAACTGAAGTGGCAGAGAAAACGCCCCCTCCTCCAAATCTGTGGATACAGAGAGTCACAGCTGAGATCCGTTACCTGCAGCCATAAACTGACAGAACACCTAAGTGATAATTCTGATGGATTGCTGGAGGCTGTTACTGGCATAAGCGTAAGAAACTCCTTTGGGCTGAAGCTTGGAGGGAAGTGCAGCCACGCTTCCATGGGCTTTTCCTCCAGAAACTTCACCAGGTTCTCAGAGAGAAGATTTGAGAAAGTTCCCCTCACAGCTCTGACGGGGGGAGAGGAGTAAACATTGCAAAATATGCCCAGACTGGTTTCACAACAAAAGCCTACTCTAGGGGAAAAAGTTTTGTCAGAAATTTATCCCAGCAGGTGGAAGAGAATTCTGCCCACTCCAACCCCCTCCAGCCTTCTTTCTCACCTAATAGAGAAAAATAAATAAATAAATAAACATAATTGGAATGCTGGAAAAGGAAAAAAGGGAACAGAAGAAATATTTGAAGTAATACGGCAGAGAACTTTCCAAAATTAATGGCAGACACCAAACCACAGTTCCTGAAAACTCAGAAACACACAAAACAGGATAAATACATTCAACCTGGTAATATGATGACTCCAATACAGGTGACAAGCTTTATATATATATATATAATGCAATACCTAAAGCAACCACTAAAAACCTATATAAACAGTTACACTCAGAAACATCATAGATATATCAAAATGAAATCCAAAAAAAAAAAAATTCAATAAACCCATTGGAAGGCAGGAAAGTGAAAACAGAGAAATGAAAGACAGAACAAATGAAAAACAAAAATAAAAGGGCAAGCTTATGCTCTAACATATCAATAATGACTCAAATGTAAATGCTCTAAATATAACAGTTTAAAGAAAGAAGTTGGCAGTGTGGATAAAAAAACATTACCCAACTATATGTTGTCTGCAATAAACTCACTTCAAATATAAACGTGCAGGCAAATTGAAAGTAAAAGAATGAAAAAAGATGTACTATGCAATCATTAATCAAAAGAAATCAGGAGTCTCTATATTAATATCAGATATTAGTAAACTTCAGACAAAACAAAATTAATAGACAGAAAGAGACATTATACAACAGTAAAAGGGTCAATCTACCAAGAAGACATATCAATCCTAATTGTGTATGCACCAAACAACAGAGCTGCAAAATATGTGAAGCAAAAACTGATAGAACTAAAGGAGAAATAGATAAATCTATAATTATAGTTGAAGACTGCAATACCCATCTCTCAACAATTGACATAACTAGACACAAAATCAGGAAGGATACAGGATAACTCAACAACACCATCAAGCAACAAGATCCAATCAACATTTATATAATACTCCATCCAATAACAGTAGAATACATATTCTTTTCAAGTGTCCATGAAAAAAATGTACTAAAATAGACCTTATCCGGGACTTCCCTGGTGGTCCAGTGGTTAAGAATCCACCTTCTGATGTAGGAGACGTGAGTTTGATCCCTGGTTGAGGAACTAGGATCCCACATGCCACGTGGCAACTAAGCCCCTGTGCCACAACTAATGAGACTGCACACCGCAACTAGAGAAGCCCGCACGCCACATCAAAGAGTGCATGCACTGCAACTAAAGATCCTGTGTGCTGCACTAAGACCTGACACAGCCAAATAAAAAAACTAAAAAAAACAAAAAATAGACTTTGTCCTGAGCTGTAAAACAAACCTCACAAAATTAGAGGAGGTGAAGTCATAGAGTGTGTTCTCTGACCACAATGAAATCAAACTAGAAAAAAATATCAGACAGATAAAAGGAAAATCTCCAAATACTCGGAAGCTAAATGCCACACGTCTAAATAATCCTTGGGTGCAAAGGAAGTCTCAAGGAAGTTATTTTAAAATACATTGGGGCGTCCCTGGTGGCACAGTGGTTAAGAATCTGCCTGCCAATGCAGGGGACACGGGTTCAAGCCCTGGTCTGGGAAGATCCCACATGCCACAGAGCAACTAAGCCCGTGAGCCACAACTACTGAGCCTGTGTGTCTGGAGCCTGTGCTCTGCAACGGGAGAAGCCGTGACAGTGAGAGGTCCGCGCACCGCGATGAAGAGTGGCCCCCGCTCGCCGCAACTGGAGAAAGCCCTCGCACAGAAACGAAGACCCAACACAGCCGTAAATAAATAAATAAATAAATAAATAAATAAATTTATTAAAAAAAAAAAACATTGAACTGAAAGAAAATGAAAATGGAACAAATCAAAATTAGTGGGGCACAGCTAAAGTAGTAGTAGAGGGGACAATAACGGCATGAATGTCTGTATCAGAAAAGAGGAAAAGTCTCAAATCAATAATATAACCTCCCACTTCAAAAAGCTAGAAAAAGAAGAGCAAAATAAACCCAAAGGAAGGATGGAATGACTAAGAACAGAAATCAAGGCAATTCAGAACAGGAAAACAATAGAGAAAATAAATGAAACAAAAACAAGCAAGGACGTGGAACTGTTTCGGTTCCATTTACAATCTCTCTCCTGACAGTAACCACCAGACTCCAATTACTTGCAAAACACCAACTACCAGAAACTCTTGTTTCTCACCATGGACCTTGCCTTAGCTGAGTTGAAGGAAATTATGCACACAAACCTGTTGGAACTATCACTCACCTGCTACACCTACTTTTAACAACCATTCAGACTTCAGGACAGCAAGAGATGACTGCGGAGTCTCTGAGGCAGAGAGCTAGCTGGCAGGTGCAGGTAAGACCTGGCAGGTGCAGACAGTGGAAGGAAGAGAGGGAAGCTTCTTAAGACAAGCCTCCATCCTGCCCATCCAAGTACAGCTAACGACCCACAAGACAAACAAGTGTCCTGAACGTGAGCCCGTTAGCAAACATTGCTTCCAGAAAGAGAGGGTCTTGGCTAAAGCCAGGGGGCTCCCCAGCATGTAAACCTGTGATGTCCAGGCCTGGGTCAGACAATGGTGTTCAGCAAGTAACATGACAGCAGGGAACGATGACAAGTGTTTTCTCTGTATAACGCTTGGAGTTTAATTTTTGCTCAGCCTACTGAGACATCACAAGGGTACCACGTCAAGATGCAATAATTCCAGTCTGGCTACCACTGATACTAAAACATAATCCCCTGATGGTTTCATAACCTACCACAAATCTTTTTGACCATAAGATGCCTACCTGTCATGGAGAGTCAGCAAGACTCTTCTGGTGAAGCTAAGTGGGAAATAAATGAGGGGTGTTGATTCAAGCCGTATTTGCCATTCTTTCTGAGTTTTCATCATTGGAGTCTATAGTCTTTGAAGGTGCCGGAGCCAAAAGAAGTCTTAATCACAGTAAGAGAACTGTATTGTTTACATGACTTTTTATTCTATGTCTTATATTTTATGGATACTTTGTTTTCCTTCAGCACCAGTCACGAGCCTTCCTCTTTTACTGGACTTGTGTATCGCAGTATCTGTTCTCCCTCTTCCCTGGGTGTCATGGGCTGAGTTGTGTCCGCCCCCTCCAAATTCCTATGTTGAAGTTTTAACGCCCAGCGCCTCAGAACATGACTGTATTTGGAAATAAGGCCTTGAAAGTGGTGTTTAAGGCAAAATTATGTCCTTAGTGTGGTTGATAATCCAGTCTGACTGGTGTCCTTATAAGAAGAGGAAATTTGGACACACAGAAAGAGAGCCAGGGATGTTGTGTAAAGAGGGACGGCCCTGTGAGGACCTGGTGAGGAGACGGCCACCTGCAAGCCAAGGAGAGAGGCCTCTGGGGGAACCGACCCGGCTGATACCTTCATTGTGGGCTTCCACCCTCCAGAACCGTGAACAAATAAAGTTCTGATGTTTAAGTTCTGTGCTATTAGTGATGGCAGCCCCAGCTGACAAATACTCCAGGGTTCCTTCCCAGAGAGGATAAGCAGAGACATCCCCTTTGAGAAGCTCAGTAAACTTGCCCTGATGCTCTCCCCACAAGTCTGAGCCTTTTCTCCCAAAACCATTTCAAGAGTAAATCCCAATTCCCAGTGGAATTTTGGGGGGTGGGGGGGAAGCTCACCTCAAGGGCCTCATTAGTTGGGTTTTCCATTAATCCGTTTCCCTCCGACGTAATTCCTTTCCCCTCCCCTGCCCTTGTTCCCATCTCTCTCGACTCTTCTACCCCTTCTCCACTGTACCTCTCACTTAGCATTTCTATTTGTGGCTGAAATTTGTAGTTTGGTTATGATGGGACATTTTCAATTTTCACCAAATGTCTCTAAAATGATTTGAGGATTTTTTTCACACATTGTGCACCTTTAGTCTTCTGTAAGGGGTCTTTTCGCACGGACTTGTGAATATTGTTAGCTGACTTTGTTCATCGCTTCCAATTACCGTCCTCATGGCCAAAATCAGAGGCACGGGTGACTTGCATCCTCCTCTACCAAAGTCCCAGAGGCTGACACTCTGCTGAAATGACAGCCCTTTCCTCGCCAGGCTAAGATGGTCCACCACCCGTCCACCCCCTGAGCTGCCATGTGAGTTCCCCATGGGAGCCTCCTCTCCCCCGCAAGAAGGGCCATGCTACCTTCCCCCCAACACGCATCTCTCTCTCACTCAGCTCCCACGCACGTGTGCCTACATCAACCCCAAAACATAGTCGTGTTCATACAGAATAAGTCCATTTTCTAGAGTCTAGGCCAAAAAATGCTATGACTTTGCCCACGTTCACATAGCCCAAGAGTGGCAGATTGTGGGTTAAATCCCAGGTGAAACTTTAAAAAGACCCATTCGTTCTCATTGTGTATTCACCTCACCTTTTCATTAGTAGTGCTGATTGACCCCTAAAGAACTATAGGATTTTTCTGACTGATTTAAGAGAAACACTTACCTTCACTCCAACCTCAAATCAGATGACTCTCTTCATATCATTCCCCTCCATGCTATCACAATATAGCTGAGAAAGCCAAAAACAGCCAAAGTATCTGGTGGCTTTGGTACTTGCCCATAACACAGGAATCTTAGCAGGTGTGAGTCATCTTTAAGAATTATTATGTTTCTTGCTTTGCTTTCTATATCAAAGGGGAAAAAAGAACTCTCGTGGCTGAGATTTGCATGGGAAAACAGCCTAGTTCTCTCTTTCCATAACCCTTTGAATAATTAAGACACAGAAGTTAAACACATTAACATTCCTTCGGGCCACAAGGCAACAATGAGGAGAAAGAAATGATTTTTTTTGAGATCCTCAAAGGATCTTAACATTGGAAAGGAAACCATTCCTGAAAAGTAACTTTCGAGCTGATACGTAGTCAAAACTTGATTTGATGTTGCCTGTTGAGCTAAGGTCTGTCTTTCCAGATGGAGATATTATATCTCATTTGGAATTTGTGACAAGGGCTGACACCTATATACCTGCTTGTAGCGTGGAACAGTGGAGATGACAGAGCATGGGGGGCAGTTGGAGCCCGGACTCTGGGGTAGATCTGCTGTGTTCTCAGGGCACACAGCCTTTTACAAACTCTGACCTTGCAAGTCAATAGCCTTTCTCGGGCTCCTCCTCTGTGGCATGGGGATAATAATAGCGCTGACTTGACTAGTGCTAATACTTGCTAACATGGGACCTGGTGCAAATTTTAGTGCTGACTGTATCTGCTTAATGGAATAATTAAAAATGTGCATCCCTGACACGTGTGGAACGAAAGCAGAAGTGAGATTCAGGAGAGCCAGCTTCTAGACCCAGGTCTTCTGCAGGAAATGGAGCAACTTTGCACCAGTCACTGTATCCTTGCGGGCCTCGCTTTTCCCATGTGTAAAATGAAGAACTTGAACTGGAAAATCTTGACTATTTCTTGTTCCTCATCCAAAGAGGCAACGCCAATGACTTTTATGGATGGTGTCCCGCGAATCTTTAAATGGCCTGTCTAAAAGGTTGCTGGAAGCTGAACAGCCCACAGACGTTCTAACCTAATGAAATTTGGACCTGGAGCTGAAGACTAATCAAACACAGTGGACACAGAGAAGAAAAGACACTAAGTTGTGATGTAGTTACTTATTTTTCATGCCTCTTGGAGAAATTCCATGCATAAAGAAATCGTTGGGACAGAGGCAGCTTCGGTTGCCATATTGATACAGAGTGTCTGCCAGGAGTCAAGGGCAGACCTTTGTGGAGGTGGAGGGATTGGGTGTCCGGTAGTAACTTCTGCTTCGGGGAGAATGAGAGTGTTCTGTGCCTGCCTTCACCCCAAGTGTTCAAGTCTAAGCCCATAGCTCATTTGAACATACCAGAAGCTTCTAGTGGGCAGGGGACCCATCACGTCATTCAGAGGAAATAGAGGGGTGGGGGCAGTTTCCTTCAGCACCACGAGTCAGGGAGCTCACTAGGCTTGACCCTCAGGAGGATGAGTTACCATCCAATGCTCCGTGGTAACCACTGTCCAACAGAAAATGTGTAAACACAGCTTAAAGATTTTTTTTTTAATTTATTTTTGGCTGCGATGGGTCTTCGTTGCTGTGCACGGGCTTTCTCTAGTTGCGGCAAGCGGGGGCTTCTCTTGTTGTGGAGCACAGGCTCTAGGAGCGCGAGCTTCAGCAGCTGTGGCATGTGGGCTTCAGTAGTTGTGGCTCGCGGGCTCTAGAGGGCAGGCTCAGTAGTTGTGGCGCACGGGCTTAGTTGCTCCGCGGCATGTGGGATCTTCGCGGACCAGGGCTCAAACCCATGTCCCCTGCATTGGCAGGCGGATTCTTAACCACTGCACCACCAGGGAAGGCCCAAACACAGCTTAAAGATTTTTATTTCAGCACGCTCTGAGTGATGGCTAAGGAGAAGCATTAAATTTTTTGCTTTGAAAGGGTGTCAAATTATTAGCCCATTGGGGACGCCCACGTAACCAATCCAGTCCTTACCTGTTTCATTGGTTATATAGGTTACTTGGGTCGTTTTGTTGTAAATCTCAAGTTTTCAAACAACTTGAAGCCTCAAGTCCAAGCTTAATTAAACCTATTGAAGAGCAAAGGAAAATAAGTTTTAAAGGTCGCCCGTTTGGCTCATAAAATCTCAGCCCAACAAACCAGGAAATGTTCAGTTATTCCTCGGATGCCATAAAATTTTTATGGCTCGGGCTTCCCTGGTGGCGCAGTGGTTGAGAATCTGCCTGCTAATGCGGGAGACACGGGTTCGAGCCCTGGTCTGGGAAGATCCCACATGCCACGGAGCAGCTGGGCCCGTGAGCCACAGCTGCTGAGCCTGCGCGTCTGGAGCCTGTGCCCCGCAACGGGAGGGGCCGCGATGGTGAAAGGCCCGCGCACCGCGATGAAGAGCGGTCCCCGCACCGCGATGAGGGGTGGCCCCCACTTGCCGCAACTGGAGAAAGCCCTCGCACGAACCGAAGATCCAGCAAAGCCAAAAATAAATAAATAAATAAATAAAATTAAAAAAAAAAAAAAAATTTTTTTATGGCTCAATCCTAGGATTCCTCTTAAGTCTCTCTAAGGCACGGATGTTTGGTCCGCATCCTCCTCTCCTCCCCCACGCTTGCATTTGATCTTTATTATGTGCTTGAAAGGTGAGTTTGCTTTTCAGTTTACTCTCATTCCCTTTGCTCCAGTGCTTTCGGGGAAGGGAGGTGGGGAGGGGAGGAAAGATGCTTGCAGAACTGGCTATTGTTTGCCATGTTTGCTTGGCTTTCCCTTCTCTCCAAAGAAGTAGAAAACACTGTGACTCCCTAAGTCCAACCCGAGATGATGGAGGAACTGACACACGCCTGGCGGACTTGCACCGAGTGGCTCCCAACGAGGGAGCATCGTTGCCCCTGGGAGAAGCGGTAGTCTGAGACACACTCCACGCTCCAGCTGCCAAGTCGGGGGTTTTCTTCCCCCGCCACCCCCACGCCCCCTGCCCACCTGCCTCTCCTCAAAGCCTTGGATCAAGTTCAACGTCCAAGCAGAGAGAAGAAGTCAAACTGGCTGAAAACTTGGCCTGACCTCGGGCCTCGGTTCCAATGACTGGCTCTCTGCTTTGTCCTTAAGTGAAAATAGCAGCTAACATCTGTGTCTGTCACTGGTTAAACCTTAACTTGTGTTATGTCACCCTCCCAACGACCCTGTGGTGTGGCTGGTTCACGATCCCACTTTGCAGAGGAGGTCATAGAGGCACAGAGAGGTTACACCCTCTGCCCCAGATCACAGCCGTCGACAGAGGTGGAGCCCGAGCTCAAGGGCAGGAAGCCAGCCCCGGGCTTAACCACTGTACCATCTTACCAGCTTGGGTCCCACTTCCGGTAACTGGGTCTTGTCGCATTCCCATCTCCTAATCTGAGGTCTTTTTTTTTTTAATTGAAGTGTAGTTGATTGACAGTGTTGTGTTAGTTTCAGGTGTACAGCAAAGTGATTCATATATATATATGAATTCTTTTCCCTTATAGATTATTACAAGATATTGAATACAGTTCCCTGTGCTACATAGTATGTTCTTGTTGGTTATCTATTTTATATATAGTAGTGTGTATATATTAATCCCAAACTCCTAATTTATCCCCCCTTTCCCCTTTGGTAAACATAATTTTGTTTTCTATGTCTGTGAGTCAATTTCTATTTTGTATATAAGTTCGTTTGTATCATTTTTTTGTTTAGATTCCACATATAAGCGATATAGGATATTTGTCTTTCTCTGTCCAGTTTACTTCACTTAGTATGGTAATCTCTAGGTCCATCCAAGTTGCTGCAAATGGCATTATTTCATTCTTTTTTATGGCTGAGTAGTATTCCATTGTGTATATATATCAATACCACACCTTCTTTATCCATTCATCTGTCAATGGACCTTCTTTTCTTAACAATCCCAAGACCTCTTGCCTCTCTGAGGTCTACTCCTCCCATTGTTTCCCTTCTGGGGAAGAAGTCTCTGTCTTCAGTTTCCCCAAGCCATCTGGGCCCCACTGGACCTGATACCAGCTCTCTTCCTGTCTCCAAATGTTGAATGATCCTGGGTCACTAACAGCTGCACCCAGGCATCTTCCAGAACAATCACATCCCCCACTGTTAAATGTTCAGATGCCCATGCTCCCCCCCACCACTGCCAAGGTCCCTAGCGATGTGTTCCACTTCCTGACACACTAAGTAGGATTTCATTAGAAACAGTCCCCAAATAAGGAAAGCTTTCCACTTACTATCCCAAAAGTTACCCTCAGGTCTTTCTAAGCACCTACATAGACCCCAAGAGACTCCCTCCACACCCACTCCAAGTAAGCCTGGGCTCAGTGTGGTGGTAGGAAAATTGATTGACTGTATGGGGCCCATGAAGATTCTTCAGGTAGACGGGCCTCTGCCTTCCCTGTGAGCCTGCCATCTTGAAATTCCCCATAGTCAACTGAGGAGTGCTGGCTGTCACCAGGTATAAACACCCTGTGGATGTGGTTCATCTCAAATTAAAGTCCAAAGAGAAAAATTAATAGACATTTAACTTCTCACTTGGTCACCTGGGCAGTGGGAGCTGTGACCTCCCATTAGAGCTGAGCACACCTAGTTCCCAGATCTTGGTGTCTCAGTATCATCCTCCACTGTAAGAAGTCAGTGATGCTTGGAGATATGGCAGATTTCAGGTTTGGGGCAGAATCATTGTAACAGAAATAGGAAGTAAGGGCCAGGAAGTAAGCAAAAACGACGGGACACATCAAAAGATAACAATCAGGTTAAAGAGGCTCCCACTGACCAAATTTGGAACAATTTGAACATGAAAATAAATATCATTAATAAGAGATTGTAACACCTTGAGTGAAAAAGGAAGCCATGAGTCTATACTGATATGGTTAATAAATTGAAAATCTGATGGGAAATTAGATATTTTCATCGTTTCAAAGTCTTTCACCACAAAGAACTTATTAATTATAAAGGGAAAAAGAGCAAATTTACATGGAGAAATACCACCTTCATCAAGTGCTTAAAGTGACCATAATTCACAAAAGGACTAATTGGAATTACACAGCACCTGATAGGATACAAAGAACGAAACACATGGTATTTCTGTGGTATGATTAGATTCAGGGCGTGCGTCTTTAACAGGAATTAGGAAGCATTGGATGAAGCCGAATTGAGGGGCATTCTGCAGAGTAACTGGCCTAAAATCTTTGAAAGTGCCAAGGATGTAAAATAAAGGAAAAAATGAAGAACATTTCCAGATTAAGGAAAGGTGACAATTTAAGGTATTTGTGATTCTGAATTGGATCCTTTAACGCTAAAGGAAATTATTGGAACACTAAGGAAAATGAGAATGAGGTCTTTGCATCAATTGGTAAGAATGCAGGTATACTACTTTCAAAATGTTGATGGTTGTATTGCAGTTATATAGGAGAATGCCCTTGTTTGTAGGAAATACACATTAAGTATTACATAAAGATGTTGCATCAGTATTCTTTGTGCTATAATTGCAACTTTTAAGTTTGAGATTTTTTTTCAAAGTTTTTTTAAATTAAAAATTAAGCTTAGGGCTTCCCTGGTGGCGCAGTGGTTGAGAGTCTGCCTGCTAATGCAGGGGACACGGGTTCGAGCCCTGGTCTGGGAGGATCCCACATGCCACGGAGCAACTGGGCCCGTGAGCCACAATTGCTGAGCCTGCGCGTCTGGAGCCTGTGCCCCGCAACGGGAGGGGCCGCGATAGAGAGAGGCCCGTGCACCGCGATGAAGAGCGGTCCCCGCACCACGATGAAGAGTGGCCCCCGCTTGCCGCAACTGGAGAAAGCCCTCGCACGAACCGAAGACCCAATACAGACAAAAATAATAAACAAATAAATAAATAAATAAAAGAAAATCCTTTAAAAAAAAAAAAAAAATTAAGCTTAACCACCACAAAGAATAGGTATAAGATGTATAACTTCCCAACCAGTAGAGAAAAAATAGAAACTATAAAACAGCTTGATTTGTTTTCAAGAAGATAGTATAGGGATGAGGGTAGAAAAACAAGCAAAAGTCTAGCAAACATAAGGCACAAAGTAAGGGTACAGATTCAGGCCTATTTGAATGAACATACACAGGAAATGTAATTGGATAAAACCTCCCAGATAAAAGATACATTTTCATTTGGTCTGGAACAAGTACTGAAAATAATGTAAGAGAAGAAAACGGGACAAATACCAACCAAAGGAAAGTTGATGTTTCATCATTAGTATCAGGCAAAGTTTACTTGATGCAGTGCATATAACTAATGAATTATAAAAGAGACAAATCACCAGGAAACTGTAACAATTTGGAGCTGGTATGAACCCCATATACCTGCAAACTGAATAAATTCAGAATTGAGAGAATAACATGGAAATGTAATAAATCTAAAATAATAGTGATGTTTATACCTCTTTCAATGACTAATCAACCAAGAAATTTAAAGTATTAAGGATACAGGGCCAGGTGGCTTCACAGGCGAATTCTATCAAATATTTAGAAAAGAGCTAACACCGATCCTTCTCAAACTCTTCCAAAAAATTTCAGAGAGGAACACTCCCAAATTCATTCTATGAAGCCACCATCACCCTGATACCAAAACCAGAAAAAGATATCACAAAAAAAGAAAATTATAGACCAATATCACTGATGAACATGGATGCAAAAATCCTGAACAAAATACCAGCAAACAGAATCCAACAACATATTAAAAGGATCATACACCATGATCAAGTGGGATTTATCCCAGGGATGCAAGGAGTCATCAATATATGCAAATCGATCAATGTGATACACCATATTAACATATTAAGGAATAAAAACCATATGATCATCCCAGTAGATGCAGAAAAAGCTTTTAACAAAATTCAACACCCATTTATGATAAAAACTCTCCAGAAAATGGGCCTACTGAGAACCTACCTCAACATAATAAAGGCCATATATGACACACCCACAGCAAACATCATACTCAATGGTGAAAAACTGAAAACATTTCCACTAAGATCAGGAACTAGACAAGGATGTCCACTCTCTCCACTCTTATTCAACATAGTATTGGAAGTCCTAGCCACAGCAATCAGAGAAGAAAAAGAAATAAAAGGAATAAAAATTGGAAAAGAAGAAGTAAAACGGTCACTGTTTGCAGATGACATGATACCACCCGAAAATCCTAAAGGTGCCACCAGAAAACTACTAGAACTAATCAATGAATTTGGTAAGGTTGCAGGATATAAAATTAATGCACAGAAATATCTGGCATTCCTATACACTAACAATGAAAAATCAGAAAGAGAAATTAAGGAAACAATCCCATTTACCACTGCAACAAAAAGAATAAAATACCTAGGAATAAATCTACCTAAGGAGGTGAAAGACTTCTACTCAGAAAACTATAAAACACTGATGAAAGAAATCAAAGATGACATAAACAGATGGAGAAATATACCATGTTCTTGGATTGGAAGAATCAGTATTGTGAAAATGATTATACTACCCAAAGCAATCTACAGATTCAGTGCAATCCCTATCAAACTACCAATGGCATTCTTCACAGAATTAGAGCAAAAAATTTTACAATTCGTATGGAAACACAAAAGACCCCAAATAGCCAAAGCAATCTTGAGAAAGAAAAACGGAGCTGGAGGAATCAGCCTTCCCGACTTCAAACTATACTACAAAGCTACAGTAATCAAGACAGTATGGTACTGGCACAAAAATAGAAATATAGTTCAATGGTACAGGATAGAAAGCCCAAAGATAAACCCATGCACATATGGTCACCTAATTTATGACAAAGGATACAAGAACATACAATGGAAAAAAGACAGCCTCTTCAATAAGTGGTGCTGGGAAAACTGGACAGCTACATGTAAAAGAATGAAATTAGAACACTCCCTAACACCATACACAAAAATAAATTCAAAATGGATTAGAGACCTAAATGTAAGATCGGACACTATAAAACTCTTAGAGGAAAACACTCTTTGACATAAACCACAGCAAGACCTTTTTTTGACCCACTGCCTAGAGTAATTGAAATAAAAACAAAAATAAACAAATGGGACCTAGTTAAACTTCAAAGCTTTTGCACAACAAAGGAGGCCATAAACAAGACGAAAAGACAACCCTCAGAATGGGAGAAAATATTTGCAAATGAAACAACAGACAAAGGATTAATCTCCAAAATATACAAACAGCTCATGGAGCTCAATATCAAAAAGATAAACAATTCAATGAAAAAATGGGTGGAAGACCTAAATAGACGTTTCACCAAAGAAGACATACAGATGGCCAAGAGGCACATGAAAAGCTGCTCAACATCACTAATTAT
The DNA here is from genome assembly GCF_949987535.1 of Balaenoptera acutorostrata. Taxonomy (NCBI): domain Eukaryota; kingdom Metazoa; phylum Chordata; class Mammalia; order Artiodactyla; family Balaenopteridae; genus Balaenoptera; species Balaenoptera acutorostrata. The sequence goes on from NC_080070.1 coordinate 4,542,085, forward strand.
TAGAGAGATGCAAATCAAAACTACAATGAGTTATCACCTCACACTGGTCAGAATGGCCATTATCAAAACATCTAGAAACAATAAATGCTGGAAAGGGTGTGGTGAAAAAGGAACCCTCCTGCACTGTTGGTGGGAATGTAAATTGATACAACCACTATGGAGAACAGTATGGAGGTTCCTTAAAAACCTAAAATTAGAATTACCATATGTCCCAGCAATCCCACTACTGGGCATATACCCTGAGAAAACCATAATTCAAAAAGAGACATGTACCACAATGTTCATTGCAGCACTATTTACAGTAGCCAGGACATGGAAGCAACCTAAGTGTCCATCGACAGATGAATGGATAAAGAAGATGTGGCACATATATACAGTGGAATATTACTCAGCAGTAAAAAGAAACGAAACTGAGTTAGTTGTAGTGAGGTGGATGGACATAGAGTCTGTCATACAGAGTGAAGTAAGTCAGAAAGAGAAAATCAAATACTGAATGCTAACACATATATATGGAACCTAAAAAAAACACAAATGGTACTGATGAACCTAGTGGCAGGGCAGGAATAAAGACATAGACATAGAGAATGAACTGGAGGAAGTTAGAGTAGCGACATATATACACTACCGAATGTAAAATAGATAGCTAGTGGGAAGCAGCTGCATAGCACAGGGAGATCAGCTCGGTGCTTTGTGACCACCTAGAGGGGTGGGATAGGGAGGGTGGGAGGGAGGCTCAAGAGGGAGGGGATATGGGGATATATGTATACGTATAGTTGATTCACTTTGTTATAAAGCAGAAACTAACACAACACTGTAGAGCAATTACACTCCAATAAAGATGTTAAAAATTTTTTTAAAAAGCAGATCTTAGTAAACTCCAAATAATCAGTATTATACAGAACCATGAATTTTGAATCCAGTGATACATTGCCCTTCCCTCCAATCCAGGGCTAAGAGAAGGCAGAGTAGGAGCCTTAAAATTCAGTGAGATGAACCTTTCTGATGCTAATTCAACCACATCAAAGTATCTGCCTTGCATCGTCTAAAATAACTTACCCTGCCTCGGTGGTAGAAAAAGCCCAGGTCTCTAAACAGCCCTCAGATCTTTCTGTCATCCTGTGCTTTGCAGTGAAGTCAACACCTTGTTATCCCCAATCAGTCAAAATCCTTGAAGACCACAGCGCCATGCCCACCCCCCAAGTGCCCTGCGACCTCTCAGACCACTGGGGTCCCACCTGTTGCCTCGCACATTTGGATTTATCCATCACTCAAGCTAATAAGTATCCTCTAAAATACGAGAATAACCTTAAGTGAAGATGTTTGATTGTTTTGTTCTCCATCCTGAGTTGTGGTTTTTAGAGAGAAGTAATTAGCAAGAGAGAGCTGAGGGGTGCGTGTGAGTGTGTGTGAGAGAGTGTGTGTGTGCACGCGAGGGTGCAGCCTGGGGCTGTGGGTATCAGGACTGGGAAAATGGTTTTCCAGCAAGTGTGAAAGAAACACAAAAATGGAAACAGCAGGGCCCTGTACTTCCCTTGCTTCACAACCTTCCTCAGTAACAGAGAGATGAACAGAATAGGGCTTATCCTGATTGTATCTTCAATTCCGTGGTGATGATCTCCTTTACAAAGCTCCATGAGGCAGGAGTTTGGGAAGGGGCAGGCCTGTGGGCTTGGTACCCGCCAAGGCTAAACAGTGCTGTGTTCCCTGCACATTTGTTGCGATGCCTTGAGAGCCTGCCGGATGCTCAGAGCTCCGGGCTGGAAGCCGGGCACATCCCAGCTGGATGTGAAGGCAAGCCCTTCCCTCCTCATCCCCTCGTCGTCTTCGGGAGATGATGGTGGACGTGAATCCTGAAGGTGTCTCCTACTCCCACTTCTCTGAGGCCAAAGTCTCCAATGGCCCCAGAGTTGAACATGAAGACAGCAATGTTTCAACGTCCTTAAAAGAAAATATGGTGGGCCGAGGGTTAAAAAGAAACTCTATAAGCTTTTCAGCCCATAAATAGGGGTTTGCAAGTCTCCGAGAGACCTTTACCCCACTCGGCACCATGAGAACCCTTGTCCTGCTACAGTCTGATGTTGACCCTCTCACAATTTGCAGGAGAGGCATTTTTATTTTGAGATGGGTATATTATAAACTTCTGGCAACCCATGAGTTGGCTGCTAAAATAGGATGTAAGCAGATATTTAGGAGACGGTGCCAGTTTGCTGACACTATTTTTAGAAGATGCAAAACACAAGCAGAATTGTTAATTAGATCATTTTCAAATCCAGAGACACCTTCTGATAAACCCTGCCATGCTGCCAGAGGCCCTGATTTCCCCCAGACAATGGTTGGGCACACTAAATTGAGCACCAAAAGAATAGCCTTTCCAATTTATCTTCCAAGTACACAGAAGATAAACAGTTTGATTTTTATCTGTATTGCATTTTCAAGGTAACACAAGCCAATGCTCACTTAATTTGCTCTTGGCTTGAAAAGGGTAGATCAATATGATAAATAAATCACATTGAACAAGGACTTTATTGGTACTTGGCTGAATATTAATAGGCTTATTTGGGCCTCCCCGTCACGTCTGCCAGGGGGCAACAGGCAGCCCCCGCTGACAGGGAGCCGTCGGGCAAAGATGGGGAGCTCATCACTCGTAGGGGCAATTGAGTCAATACGCTCCCAAAGTTCTCGTGGACAGATGATGCTGATCATGGTGTATGACTGAAGGATAAACTGCAGCACAGATTTCCAATACATGAACGAGGCTTAACTTGGACTTCTTCCATAGACAACTAATAAGGACCTACTTTATAGCACAGGGAACTCTACTCAATACTCTGTAATGACCTATATGGGAAAAGAATCTAAAAAAGAGTGGATCTATGTATAACTGACTCACTTTGCTGCACACCTGAAACTAATACAACATTATAAATCAACTCTACTCCAATAAAAATCTTTTAAAAAATAAGACCTCTTCCATTTTAATTAGCTCATCCCCACTTTTCCGCATCACTGGCGGTCCTCAGCATCGGGCTGCCCATGTTCCACGGTCACGGCTCACCATGGCTCCGCGGGCGGCGGGAGGCTGGGAGGGGTGACGGGTTGCTGGACAAGTATTTCAGTGAAATGTGATCCTTCCACCCACTGCAGTTCCTGAACTCCTCAAGAATTCTATAAAGCAGGGGAATTGCGAGGCTAGTGATGCTGATAATAATTATCACAACAAATATATCTTCATCATTTTAAAAGAATATTTTTCTTCTTGAAATCACAATTATCGTAGGGTTTTTTTCTTGACCCTCAGCATAATCTTATAAGAGGAAGTAAGGCAGCTATTATCTATACACAGTAGAGATAAGGAAAGTGGAGTTCTGAGAAGTGAAGAATAACGAGACAGAAAGTGCTGCAACGGTGCCTGGCACCCTCAGTGCTACGCACGGGCTCCCTGTTTGATTTTCGGCTTCTCTGAGCCTCACGACCACCTGTGAGCTGGGCTCTGATGGTGTCCCCGTTGCAGCGATGGGGAAACCGAGGCTTGATTAAGCCATGCGATGGAGGTTATGCCAGGCGCAGCCGAGGCGAGGCTCACACGAGGCGTTCTCGTGGGTTCCTAACCACTGTTCGCCCTGCTGCTCCATTCAAGTGCCCTCACCAAGGGCTCCCCAAGTTGCCAATGTGACGGCGACCAGAACTCAGGCCTCCTGGTGTAGAGCGCGGTGGTTCTCTCGCCCAATTCTGTCTCATTGCTCCACAGACAAAACATTTAGAGGCAAATAACTGAAGTAAGTACCTGTGATATCTTCACATAGGCTGTAGAGAGAACATGGTCTGAGGATATTTGGATTTCTATTCTGTCCATTCTGCTCTTCAATAAATCCCCTGATTGACATATACACCCTACTATACATGCAATAGACAACCAACAAGGACCTACTGTATAGTGCAGGGAACTATACTCAATAATCTGTACTATAAGGGAAAAGAATCTGAAAAAGAATATATATATTTATATATATACACACATATATATGTATGTATGAATAACTGAAACTAACACGATATTGTAAATCAACTATACTTGAATAAAAAAATAAATAAAATAAGTCCCCTGAGAACTGGCCTGCTGGACATCCTGGGCAGGCACTTCTGCAGCTGCAACTGGTGCTTTTCGTTGCATCTTCCTAATTCCACGTGGTCTGGGAGGGGACCAGTGTTGTCCATCTTGGTGGCCTTCAGTATAGTCCTGCCCTGTAAAACACTCAGTCAAGTTCATTGAACAAGTTGGTGAGAGTGGAGGGAAATCTTTCAAGTTCCTGTAATTTCTAAATGCTATGCCTGGATCCTCCACATACACGGCCACAGTATTCTTATTCATTGCCTATAAATGCCTGCATTAATCCTTCTAAGGTAGAGGTTACCCTCACTGACCCAGAAAATAACTCTCTGTTTATTTCTCACATTTTCTAAGCAATCAACTCTGCTTAAATATGTAGATGGATTGTGGTACTAACACCCAACAAATGTGTATGATTAGTCTTTTACTACATGTGATTTTCAATAGCTAAGAGATGTAGTAATTGCAGACTACAATCACTACAATGGTAGTGATTGTAGTCTGCAATGACTTGAATTCAGTTCTTCCTTTATCCTCCAAGTGAAAGAGACATCACTGCAGATTTGGGTCAGGAAGGCTGGCGCCTTGTGACCAGCAGGGTCAACCTGGACAAGTCACTTGGTACGCCTCAACCTCAATTTCTTCATCTGTAAAACGGAAATAATTAAACAAATATAGTACAATGTTTCATTAAACTTTAAGTGCAGATCAGTGGCTCTCACTGATGACTATAACAGCCACAAAGGACATCTGACTGTTTGAACTAGCTAAACTAACTGCAACAATGTATCCATTCACCACGTCTGCCACCCTCTTTTCTGATTTCAGAAGTTAACGCCCAGATGTCTTAAGCAAATCAGACTCAGTTGGGTTGCATCTTCAGAAAAGCCACAGGGGTAGCAGGGTCCATGCTGGTTCAGGAGGCCTGGGTCCTACACTCTTGTTATTATTGGTTTCGCTTCCCCCAACTGTCAAATGAGAAAAGTACCTTCCTTGACCATTTTGGGGATCAAATGCAAAATATTCAGCTAGGAGAGTGCTTTCAAAAGTGTGACACTAAGGGAAAGTCTATATAGTCCGGCAGCCCCAGCCAGGTCTGGAGGTGGGGGGAGAGCCTTCCAGGAAGAGACATTACAAGGCCCGTGGAAGCATGTCATTCCCTGAATGGGGAGCTCCCACCCACGTGCTAAGATTTGAAGGGTCCCAAAGAGTTCCTCTCCCCACTTTCCCTATGGATGGTCAAGGCACCTGGTCTGCAGCATCCTAATTGGCTGAAGGCACTATGTTCCCAGGAAGAGGTAACTTACTAATAGCATATTAATTGTTTTATATGCATTATTTTCATCCCATTATCATCTAGTAGACAGGGGCCTGAAAAAACAGAACAAAAATAGGTGCTTTCAAGGGCGAAGGGGAGAGAGTTTGCGAAGGGACGATGATGTGATGGGGCGAGGGGTGAAGAACCATCTGGTGAGGAACCCAGGGCAGGAGGGAGTTGAAGGTCACTGAGCCCTGGGGATGAGGGAGAAGCTGTGTAAAGAGTTTATGATGCTGCAGAAACTGGGGCGAGGGGGGGCTGAACTTTGTTAAGGACTGTCCTTGTCAAACGGAAGAGCCGAGACATAGATCTCTACCTGGGCATCCTTGTCAAACAGAAGAGATGAGATACAGGTCTCTACATGGATGTGTCCTTCAAGCTCGATTGCTCTGGGAGGGCCCCTCAGACACCTCCCACCCCGCTGACCCTCATCCCGGTCCCGTGTCGCCCTTCAGTGTGACTGACACTTCCATGTATGTGTCAGTCTCATCCCTGGTCTGGACTGCACACTTCTGGAAACTGTCTCCTGCAGATGCCCTGCTTCCCAGGCCTTCGGACTTGGCCTGCATGACATGACCACCTGTCCTGTGACCATCAACTCACTGAGCGGATCAAAGATTTTCTCTCCTCAGAAGCCAAACCATTAGTGGGATCAATGCCACCTAGCTGAAGAGCAAGACTCCTTTATTCCAGCATCCCACATTCATTAAGACTCTTCACGTTTTCATTTCTTTTCCACACTTGGCCTTAAAAAGAGAGAGAGAGACACACACACACAGAGGATGCATTAATCTCCCATTTTCATGAAGCTCAGCCCTACATGTCAACGGAAGAAAAGCCAATCACTACTGTATGAAGCACAGAAAAATAGCATTTATTTACTCATAATTGCATTCCTAATATATCACTTACCCAAAATGTTTGTCTTCCTGAACTGTAACACATCTAGAGAGTGAAAAACCCACAGGATATATAGCAAAGTGCCAGGCATGACAATGTGAATTAAGTAAGCATAATTTACCAGTTCTAATAAAATGATTTTTATTTATGGGTGAGTGCTAATGCAGTTCTGACATGCTCCTAATTTCTATTTTGTTATTTATGAAATAGAATCCTGACAATGCACTAAATCACCATGAGCAATTCCTTTTAAAATCGGTTCCATTTGCTGGGCACATATTATTTTTTATTTAAGAACTGCACTGGGCTTCAACAATTTGAAGTTTGCAATAAGGAGTAAATAAGTCAGATGATTGCCTAATGACATAAATGAAGGAGTCCTCACCAAAATATGAGCCAACCACGAGGGACCACGGGGCCTGAAGTTCCCCACCTTACGTCCCTCCACTAGTTCAAGAGTTTAACAAGGAGGTCCTGTACCAGTGAGTGTCCCTGTCACAAAACAGAACACTGAATTGTGGGAAGTTCAAGCAGGGTTTATTTGCAAAGGTGAGGACAGAGTGTAGGGACCAGACTGGAGAATGCAGGGCTGGTACAAGCTGGGGAAGAGGTCACCAAGCCCCAGAAGGCAAGGAACCCTGTAGGACAGCTTTCCTGGAGAGAAGCAGCTTCTTTTAGCTGAGGGAGACAGCTAGACTCTCCCTCACAGAGAGAAAGCCAAAGGAATGAGGACCCCGACCCGCCCTCTTCCCACCCCTGACCTCCGTCCAGGGCTTTCCACTGAGAACGATCAGCAGATAACATGAACCACAGAGAGCTAGAAACAATGGGAGACCAGTGAAAAAGACTGGGCAGGCCCTGGAGGAGGGAAGCAGGCCAGGACCCCTGAGTAATGATCCCAGATCAATTTCACAGACCTCAGGGCAGATGGAAGAGCCCTGGGCTGGGAAACACGTGATTTGAACTTGTTTATTTGCTGGACCGGGAGGAAATTAACTGTTATTTACAAAAATTCCCCGTTCCTCCTAAGGAGGGTGGCACCAAGAGCACGATTTTCTCTTTCCTGTCTCATGGCGATGGCCACATTTCACATGTAAACAAGAATGAGGCTCAATTTCCTCGGCTCTATTTCAATCTGCTTCAGGACAGACGGGCCCCCTCCCACCTCCCTGTGTTCTCCTGGAGGGTGCATCTGGTGCAGAATTTCATCTCGATAAATATTGGCTCATTGATTGAGGGGTGAAGGACAAGTCTCATTCCAAGTGACAAAAAAAAAAAAAATCATGCACTATTTTAAAGGAGAGGTAGTGTTATTACTTTTTACCATGTAGAGTAAGGTAACCCAACATCAATGCCAGTTACAACTCAGACGGTTCTTTTAACCTGCTTTTGGAAGGAGATAAGAGGTTTGTCGTTGTTTTTTAAAATAATGTGTTAGCATTTTTCATGCACCGAAGGGAGAGCTTAAAAGATTTAAAGTGAACTTCTTAATTTAGTTTCTTAAAAAGACTAAGCATGGTCTTTGCGTTCTCAATTTGAGTATTAACTGGTTTATAATACGCTTCTTTTCCAAAGGAATAAAGATAACCCTCAATCTAGCTCCTAGTCTATGGACCACGAATTAGAGAATGCTGAAGAAGGAAGGAACACACTTGCTTCCAGAAAGGGATTTAAAGCAGCAGGTTTGAACTGACGCGATTTTACTGTCATCTTTAACACAAAGAATTAAGTCAAACGGTGAAGAATAAAGTTTTTATAATCAGCTTTACTCCACAAAAATACTAGTAGGAGGAGTTCTGTGAGTGAAATAAAAGTTGGAATTCAGCAAAATGAGGGCGATTTGATAGGGATTATAAATATTGCCAAAATGTGCCAAACTCAAGAGTCCGAACCTTGTCACCCTCCCAGACACATAGGACTCCCAGGGCTTTCCACGTTCCCCCTCCTGCATGTTGCTTTGGAGCGACACAAAAACAGTTTCTGCTAATTATTTATTTCAGCCCATCATCTCTTTTCCCACAGGCAAGAAAACCTTCCAGCCTCTCTCTTCCAATATTATGAGACATTTTTTTTCTCCCTCGATCGAAGGAGTAGATGGAACTCAGGCTGATTTATCTCCACCTCCTCTGGATATTCAGGATATAAAGCAAGCCCATTAAAATAGCAGACATGCAGCAGCTGCATTAGGAAAGCAACTGAAATTTTCCATTAAATGTCTAGATAGAATCATAGAAAGTTTAGAGGTACAAGGATCCTTAGATACCATCTCATTAAACTATGTACCAGAAGCATAAAAAGCAGTAATTCCAAGCATTCACAGTCTCTGCCAAGGTCATTCTTCTCTCATTCATTTTATGGCTTCATCTCCTAGCACTGTCCCTTGAGGTCACTGTCCTGTCACAATCTGTGACCTTGTTTCCATTCTAGGTCACAGATATTTAGAGTTTTGCAAAACTTGGGTCATTTTGGTATTGACCTTTACTCTCAGAACCATCCAGATCTACAGTATATCCTATATGTACTTGGGATTCAAAGCAGGAATTTCCTGCTAAGGAAGTGTCTTTGATTCCCTGAGCTGGCTCAGAATACACTAGGCCATCCAATATCTCTCCCATAGCTCTTCTATCTCTTCCTTGTTTTAATATTGATTATTCTAGGCCATCAAATCTCCATCAGCCAATTCTAGTGTCACCTTCCACAACAGAAAAACAAGAGGTGTGCAAATCCCAGTGTGGCTGGGACCCCAGCTTGGGGTGACTCCAGTGTCCTTAAGGGATGACTAGAGGCTAGTGAAGCAGCCTGCCAGAGCAATAGTTAATACAAGTACTAAGGAGAGTCCTAGCAAAGAACTCATCTCGAGAAGAAAGTCAAAATTCTCAAGTAGGGTTTGCAAAGAGTGGGCCGTGCCAGAGATTGAGAAGAGGAATCCAACTAAAATGCAGTGCCTGTCTCTAGGATTGTTCATCCCGGCCCTGAATGACATGAACAAATCCTGGGATGCGACGGTTGCCATGAACACTTGAGTGAGAATCAGAAGAGGCGCGATGTCTGGCGAATTGGTTCCAGCAGCTTTGGCAATGACAAGAGACAGTGCCCTCTGGTTAGACACGAGCCCCTTGACCTCTGGCGCTGGCAGCCTCCGTTCCAATGATGGCAGTAGCACAGCCAACGAGCATTCGTGGCTCAGGTGCTGACTTGGCAATGGCAACAGTGGCAGGTGTCACTCCAAGAGCCGGCAAGGGAGCAAGAAAGGGACAAATGGGTAATGACTGTGACAGCCAAGGAAAATACTTGGTAAAACACATGAGAATTCCAAGGAGAGTTAACTAAAGCTGGTTGTCCTATTTCTTGGGCTGGAGAAGCTTGCCTCTTTGGAGAATTTTTTTTTGCCCCTATATGATTTTTTTTCAGCTAGAGCAGGCTTTTAAGTAGTTTCAAAACTAAAGTTACTGTTGTTGTTCATTAAGACAAATAGTGCATCATCTATAAACTGGTCCCAAAACTTTATCTTTTTTATATTATACCCACCATTTGATTAATCTTCATTTAACTTTAAAAATTATATTAGCTGCACTAAAGCTGTGTAACAAACCACTGCAAAAGTCAGTTGCTTAGAGCTTGCCTTTGTACTTTTTTGTTTCTCATGAGACTGCTGGTCACCTGGGGCAGCCCTGTGTTGGGCTGCGAGTCAGCTGAGGTTGGCTTTAGTCTTTGATTCAAGTTCAGTTCTGTTCTACTTGTCTCCACATTCTCTTTGGACCAGCAGCTCTGCAGGGCACACCCTTCTCCTGACGGACCCCAGCAGAGCGAGAGACCAAGCCAAACCACACAAGCACCTTCGAGATCATTGGTCACATCAAGTTCACTAAAATTCCATTGGCCAAAGCAAGTGGTCAAACCCAAGGACTATGGGGCTAAGAAATATACCCTCCCCACTCAGCACACTGGGCGATTAGTTGCCAGAAATGAGAACAAGAAGGCAATCTAGCACAAAAGATTTAATTAACAGTTACTACTGCAGTGGAAACAGGAACTATCTTTTTTCCCTTACCCCTTTTCTCGAAAGCATTGCTTGCTTGGTGTAGATCCAACATGAGCAAATGTTTATTGGATCAATGCAAACATTAGAGGGAAACGCCATCACAGATTTTATTTCCTCCAGTGTTTTTTTTTTTCCCCCCAATTTGGTTTCCTTATTTCAAAAATACCCTCGTGCATTTTCAAGCTTCACCCTAACTTTGGTCCTACAACCTTGAGGAGAAGAATAGTTTACTTATAAATAATATTATTTCCACTTAACACCTGAATTACATTCAAGGTCAGATTCCAAGTGGCTGGTTTCTGCTTTTCAAATCCATAATGCCCTTTTACTTTTTAATATTAGGATAAGTCTATCAAAAGGCTTCACTGATCTTAGCTGACTCTCGGCTCTCATCTTAGGAAACCAAGCCACTTAGGTGAATGTTGCTAGATGGGTTCTCAAGACCTAGGAACACTATGAAATGTATGTGAAACTAACAGGTCCAGTAGTGGTCCTCCAGCACCAAAGATTCTCATCATCTGCATCGGGAAAACAGCATAAGTAGCAGAGAGGCTTAGCCTCTATAAAGCAATTGCACGGCGCTCTCCTCACGAGCTACCTAGTCCCTCCCTTGTGGAAAAGAAGACAGATCCAGGGAAAGACAGAAAATCTTCATCCACTATTGTTCTAAATGGCTTATTATATCCAAATGGTATGTCTGTATTATATTAGCTGCCTTCACATCTTGTCCTATCATCACACCATGGCAGTGTTTGCATTTGCTTATCAGGCGCAGAGGAGATGATTGTTTCTGACTTGTTTGAGCACAGAGGGGAGCTAATATGACTAGACAGAGAGCTGGGGCTGCCACCACTGCTGTGGGAAGGACGTGTCACTCATCAGCTCTCCTGCAATCAGGTGTCCCGACAGTTCCCTGAAAGGACGCCCAGCAATACGGGCCACACTGCGAGATGTCTCGGTCCTGAATATAACTCAACACGATTAAGCAGTGATCACTGTAAGTTTTTAGTCTTGTTACTTATATTCCCAATATATGGCATTCATTTGTCCTGGAATCCTAGAAAGCTGGGGAAAGAGGGGGAGGTTGGAAGGGGGGCAAAAAGAGAGAGAATACTTAGACACAACTTTAGCAGCTCATGAGACAAAACCCAGCAGGGTCCTGCCTTTGCCATTGTGAAGCCATTGGACACTGGTCATTGGGTCACCTTCCTAATGCCCTTCTTCTGGAGCCCGTTCTCTCCCTCCAGGTCACAAGGTTTTTCCAACTCAGCCTCTTTTTCTCTATCTTGGCCTCAAACAGGTATCCAAACCTTTGGCCTGAAAAGATTAGTGGTCAGAGAAGTTAATTGTAAGGCTGCGTGCACACACACACACGCAGGAGGGGCAAGGCAGAGGGATATTTTCACCTGGTGAAGGATCAGGTGAGGAAAACGGATCTTGGTTCCATACGTGTGGAATAAAGAGAGGTTTGCTATGGAAATAAGATGACATGCAATCTGTACTTCTGACCTCCATAAACATTTGTGCCAATTTGTGATGCACTCTAGCTTGCAGGGGCTTTGGCCACGTTTTACAACCATTTCTTTGAAATAGCCTTCGGTGGTGCAGCCATTGCTGAAACTTCCATGGCAACCCACGACTGACTTTTCCTGCCCTGGTGATGGCTCGTGTTCCCTTCACAGCAGGCCTCTCCACTCCGTCTTCATTTGTTACCAGAGAGAATGCATTTCGCCTGCAGAAGGGTAAAATCCATTAGTGAAAGGTGGATTTGGGGTTGGCGTTTGCGAATTGTGAGGACATTTTAAACTGTGACTGAAAAACATCTAACTGGGAAATTATGAAACCCACGTGGCCTAACAAAGTGTAATTATGGCCGCTGAACACTCTCTGATGGTCATCTCAAAGGAAAAATAAGTCCAAACCCACAAAACATCGATAACAGTGAAGGAAAGCACAGGAAGGCAAGCCGTGCATCAGGGATGTTCCGATGTGTGTTTGCGCCACAGAAACAATTGCGCAGGAACGCTTGTCTGAAAAGGACCAAATTTCTTTATTTTCTACAATTAAATTAACTTCATGATGAGCTCCCATCTTTCTGAAACGGTGTGAATTACAATTCGACTTCGACCGTTCTTGCCCTTCTCTGCCCCAGGAAAATTTTTAAGTTCCGTGATCTGACTCAGCACCAAGGCATGAGACAGTCATCACCTGTGCATGTGGTCCCACCCGCCCTGCCTCCGTGGTGCCTCCAGGCCTGTGGTCCTGCTTGGAGCTAAGCCTACAGTCTCTCAGTATGTTTGTCATATATCTCTGATGGATGCATTTTAAATAATGTCTCCTGACACCCCACTGAGATATTAGCTCGCTTTCTTTTTCATTGCTCTACATCACCCCCTTGCTCTTTCTCCTATTTTTTTTTTTTTAATAAATTTCTTTATTTCTTTTTGGCTGCATTGGGTCTTCATTGCTGCGTGCGAGCTTTCTTTAGCTGCGGTGAGTGGGGACTACTCTTTGTTGCGGTGTGCGGGCTTCTCATTGCAGTGGCTTCTCTTGTTGTGGAGCACGGGCTCTAGGCACACGGGCTTCAGTAGTTGTGGCACGTGGGCTTTAGAGCGCAGGCTCAGCAGTTGTGGCGCACGGGCCCAGTTGCTCCGAGGCATGTGGGATCTTCCCCGACCAGGGCTCAAACCTGTGTCCTCTGCATTGGCAGGCGGATTCCCAACCACTGCGCCACCAGGGAAGCCCTCTCCTAATTTTTATCGTATTATAAGTTTCAGTTCTACTACTGATTACTCTATAGCTTAAAAGCACTGAAATCTCTGCTTTTGGATCTCTCAACTTTATTACCTCCCGATTCTCTATTTTATAAAATAAGGAACTTGATACCTCTATGATTTCTTTTAGCTTCCCCTCCTTCTTTTTTCCACCAAATATATATACATAATTAAAGTGGAAAGATGAGCAACTGACGATAATGAATAGCATGTAGACCTAAAGAGACATTTCTCCAAAGAATAAATACAGATGGCCAATAGGCACATGAAAAGACGCTCAACATCATTAATTATTAAAGAAAAGCAGATCAAAACTAAAATGAGGTACCACCTCGCACTGGTCAGAATGGCTAGCATCAAAAACTCTATAAATAAAAAAATGCTGGAGAGGGTGTGGAGAAGAGGGAACCCTCCAACACTGTTGGTGGGAATGTTAAGTTGGTGCAGCCACTATGGAGAACAGTATGGAGGGTCCTCAGAAAACTAAAAATAGAATTACCATATGATCCAGCAATCCCACTCCTGGGTATATATCCAGAGAAAACTCTAATTCGAAAGGATACATGCACCCCTGTGTTCGTAGCAGCACTATTCATAATAGCCAAGACACGGAAACAACCTAAATGTCCATCGACAGATGAATGGATAAAGAAGATGTGGTATAAATAAATAAATATATATATGTATTTCATTCTAGAGAGAATGAAATGTAATTTGTGCTATTAAAAGAGTGTCCCACAAAATAAACCGTTCCAAGAATCTAGATCAAACAAATTTTCTTTTCTTTCTCTCGTGACTGCCCAAAATCTGGTCACATTTAATTTTGCTTCACCTAGGGTGTGACTTCCTTAGAAAGCTGTATAGTTTTCCTGGAGTTTCTAAGTACAGAACACATGATATCACACCTCTATAAATTACCAACTTCTTAACCATCCTCCTTGCTTCACTCCTCAACCTCCTCAGAGCCCCCGGTCTTCAAACTCCAACCTGGACTCCACGTCCTCCAGGACCACCGGCCCCCTAAATCCTGGGAGTCACCCTTCTGCACTGAGCTGGAGTCACTATTATGTGAATTACTTGCATTTTGCTGGAACACATTCTTGGTCATTTTTTTGTGTGTCCAGAAGGAGTGCACAAGAAAAAATTTTCTGAGACTTTATGTGACTTGAAATGCACTTATTTTGCCTCATCACTTGCTATTTTGACTGGTAAAAAATTTTATATTTTAAATCATTTCCCTCCAGCTTAAAAGTATTTGTCTATTGTTTTCTCACTACAGTGCTGACGATGAGAAGTCTAATACTCATACCGTCATATTCTCATTCTTTGTAGAAGAACTGTTGCTGCTTGGTTTTATTCTCTCTGAAGTTTTAGAAATTTTTCCTTATACCTGGTTGTTTACATTTTAATGAGGCTATGTCTCGCTATTGGATTTTTTCCATTCATATTGGTTAGTATTCATGGACCCTTTCAATGGAAGGATTCAATCTTTTTTTTAACTCGGGGAAATCTTCCTCTACCTTTTCTTATTTCCCCTCCTCTGTTTTTTCTCATCTCTCTTTTGTGATAGATCCCATACTTTGATTCTTCCAGGCTTCATCTACTTCTCTGTCACAGCCTGGTCCACCTCATTGCCTTTTTGCTCTACGCTTGGGAATATTTCCATAACATTTTCTTTCACTCCTTGCACTGAACTGCTCATTTCAGCGATCATATTCTTAAAGTATAAGAACTTTACGCTTGTTCACAGGGCGTTCTTTGTGTTGAATGCAATATTGCCTCAAAGTAAATTTAGGCAATGAAAACATTAAAACTATTTTTCCAATAGTATCCGTCAAAAGATCCATTTCCTCTGCAGTTAATTTTCCTCTTTAAGTAAAATAACATCACCAAAAAGAAACCAAGATAAACAGATGTGTGGTGGTCCTTGGTTATCTATTCACATGTATGAACAAATGATTTGATTAGTTAGCACCGGTAACTGGGGTGGGTTTCACCTGCTGCTGATTCCTGCCTTAAAGAGAGAGTGACCGTGAGCTTTCTGTGTTACATGAACATTTATTTATCATTTATTTCATATACAGGTGTAAGGGCTCCACTTCAGGGCATCAGGCAATCAGGGAAACCTTACTTTCAATGACAAAATGAGGAGAGTTTGCAGTGAGACACCAACACCGATCCCAGGAACCCCAAGGACCAGGAGGTTGTCCAGCATCATTAGCAACTATGTCACTGGTTTGTGCCTGGGTCTAAATGCTTGTATCAGGGTATCAACAGGTTCAAGGCAGACCAATGGCACAGCTGCTCTGCAGGTAGAAGTTCAACACTTCAATGTGAATTGCATCCCCACCCACTCACCTGTACACACCTGTTGATTCCTTGCTTGGAGCCTTTCCGGAGTCCCACCAGTGAGATCGGCTTCCTCCTTGTCTATAATTTCCCCTCAGCTGATTCACACTGAAGGTTCCTCTGCTTTGTTTACCTGTCAGCATTGTCCCAGCCTCTTCCCACCCTTCAGAAATTCTCCCCAAATCTCTGATCTACTGATGCGGCTCTCACAAGAAATTCCTTTTGTATTTCCTTATAATAAGTTGAATGGGATTTGAACAGGGAAGAGAGATAAACGTCTGAACTCAGTGACCATCTTGAATGGGAAACACTAAAGAATATCTTTATCTTCAAGAACTTCTGACCAAAAATGCAAATTTATCTTGGAGTCACAACCACTTGTGGCTCTTTCCTGCTGGCAACTTTGTTAATACCTGAGCCGGTAATGAAAGGGACACAGGACAGGACCCCTTCTAGGGGTTGGGAACTGAGAGGACAAAGGAAATCAGTGGTGTTTGGAGAAAAAGAAAGTCAAAGAAAACCCTAAGACCAGGTTCAATACAGAAGACTAGGAAGTGCATCAGTTTGGGGCAAGATGGAATTTATACAGAAATTCAGGTCATAGAACTGATCTGTGTGACATCTCCTTTTCAGACCTCTTATCTATGAAATGGACAGGATGTGATAATAAAATGAGATTATGGATGTCAAATGTTTTTAAAAGCAACAATAGAGTTGTAGATGTTTCACAAAGTCCATTTTGTTAAGTCTGTCCCTTTAACTAAAATGATAAAGTTTCTGTCTCATTGGAAAACTACAGAGGATGTCATTCAGAAAAAAATAGCCCTTTCAAAAGATTTAGGATTAAGTATAGAATAATTAGGTTAAGCAAACAGCTTAAATGAATGAGCTGCTCTGTCATATGGTTCATAGCACAGAGAAGAATAGCATTGTAGACAGTAAGACAATTAAAATCACTGCCTTCATTAAGATCCCATGACATCTGGGAAGAAAAGGCGAACAGAAGCTAATAGGTGTGTGGAAAGGGATTTCATTCTTTATTCCCACTCTTTTCTTAGCCAGGAGGCAGAAATTCAAGT
Organism: Balaenoptera acutorostrata; assembly: GCF_949987535.1. NCBI lineage: Eukaryota > Metazoa > Chordata > Mammalia > Artiodactyla > Balaenopteridae > Balaenoptera > Balaenoptera acutorostrata. Next base: position 4,558,655 of record NC_080070.1, read on the forward strand.
CCTTACTGTGGAAACTCATTCTGAGTCCAGCCCTTGGTTTATTTTTACATTCCATTCTCCATTGCTATTCTTTGATTTGGATTTTCAATTGCCTTATGTAAAAATTCAAAGTTGTTCCTCATTTTGATATTTGATGGGATTTTTTTTTTTTTACTCTCTTGATGATGTCATAATTTACTCTTTATTAGTCTGAAATCAATAATTCTTATTCTGTGTCCATAAAGGTAACACTCATTTCAGTAAGTTTTCCTCTGCTCAGGTCTCCGGACATAATTATCCTTCAGACGTCTCCTTTACTAGTTGATTCTTGGATAAATGTTAAGTTATTGTCTGTGTCTATTTTGAAGCCTCGCAGCTATTTCTTGGTAGCAAGTTCTTTACTCCACCCAACTCCACTTATCAAGCACCTCCTAGGATCAGACATGGTGCCAGGGGCTTTGCATATATTATCGTTCATCCTCACACCAAATCCAGCAGGTGTCATCACCCTTGCTTAGCACATGAGGAGCGTGTGACCCAAGAAGTTAGGCAACTCGCCTGGGATCCTACAGTTACCAATGGTAGGGCCAGGATTCAAATCCAGTTTGTCCGACTTCAGGGTTCTTGCTCTTCCTGCCATATTGGAGAATCGCTCCAGCACACGGCACTGTCCAGTAGGTGCTTCACCACCACAAGATCGTCACTTCATCCAAGAGGGTCTTCATAACTTACCAAGCCATGGATTAGTCTTTAACACCCATTTTAGCTCTGAAGTTTGATATACATTCGTCTTGGTTTAGCACCGGTTTAGAAATGCTTCACAGGGGAATGGTCTCCAATAACCATTATGTCTTAGGACTAGAAAACTGTATTTTTCATTCTCAACTTCCTTCACTCTCAAACTCATATCGTTCTTTTCAGATGTCAGAAAATCATTATCGTCTCACATTAAAAAAAAAAAATTTCTAGAAAGTTATATGGAACCATTTCTTAAAGAGGACAAAACTCTTTTCTTTTTAAATTTTGCTAACAACACTTAACGTAAGATCTACCCACTTGATAGGTTTTTAAGTGCGCAATACGGTATTGTTATTTATAGGCAAAATGTGGCCTGTAAGCAGGTCTCTAGAACTTATTCATCTTGCATAACTGAAATTTTATACCTGTTAATTAGCAATACCTCGTTTCCCCCTTTCCTCAGCCCCTGGCAACCACCCTTCTATTCTTCAATTCTATGAGTTTGACTCTTTTAGATATCTCATATAAGCGGAATTATGCAGTATTTGCCCTTCTGTGACTGGCTTATTTCTCTTAGCATAATGTCCTAAGGTTCTTCTATGACCCTTCTATTTTTTAAGGCTGAATAATATTCCATTGTATGTATATATCACTTTTTATCCATTCACCTGTCAATGGACATTTAGGTTGTTTCCACATCTTGGCTACTGTGAATAGTGCTGCAACATAGTTGGGAGTTCGGTTTGATAGATTGGAAACAAAAACAGATCACAGAAATATATTTGAGCTCACACATTTTGATGTAACAGGAAGGAGGATATATCTTATATAAACCAATATTTTTAAAAACTTTAACTCACATGTAGTATTCCAAGTATTTAAACACAGAGAAGCTAAGATGTCTACCAACTGGTCAGAATAGAATAGCATCTCCAAGGACAGACAAACAGAAATATATGTAGAGAGGGGCAGAGATGTCAGAAGCTATCTACCAAGGATCTATATGTTGGAAGGATGTATTTGCAGTCACTCTATATTCTACTCTAAGGCTTATTTACTGATGGCAAATGCCCTGCACTTTAGGGGCTGTTAGCACAATAAATTGGCATATGTTGAGATTGGCCAAGTGAGAAATGTTATCAGCACTCGCATACTTCATTTTAAATCTCTTTGGTGTATGAAGACACTCTAATGAATTTCCCTTAATAAACAATATATTAGGCTGAAGTTAGAAGTGTCAAAACACACGGTTTCCTAAGGGGTCATGAGGAACAGCCTCCTGCACATATTCACACTTTCAATGAATATCATTTTTCCTGCAGTTGACAAATTGACCCTTAGATCTGATTAAATGTTTTACATATTGATACAAACTATGGAAGAGGCAGAATCTCACAAACACTGCCCTGCTTTGTAGCTGAGATTTGGAGTGAACATAATAAGAAAGATGAAAGCCAGTTTCCAAGATGACAGCACAGATGCTTCTTGTTTCTGCCGAGCTGGAGGGTGAGGGCTGAATCAGTGCCCCTGGCGCTGGCAGGGGAGAAGGCACGGGTGGTGGACCGCTCACGGGACTGGGAACCAGTCAGGAAGCACCAGGAGGAGATTGGAATGCGGGTGGCCCTTCCTCCTTCTCAAGGCTTCAGTCCTCCTGCAGCTCTCCCCATTGTAGATACTTCCCAGTTACTGGCATGGATGAAAACTGTCGCCTGCCATATCAGTAAACAAGGGATGGTGCAGCCATCAAGCCCTCAGCCGCTGCAGCCACTGCCAACGGTGAACCCTGAGGGGATCCAGGATGGAGAAAAGCAGGATCCTGGCCTTAGACAGCTGAGGTGCATATCAAAGGAATGATTTTAGTGAGCCCAGACTCTTGCATCTTCCCATACGTAGAAAAGCGCAAAAAAACCAAAAAAGTGCTAAAGTCATTAATTTGAGATGTCTGGTTTTCTTTAATTAACAGTAATATTTTGATGTTCCAACTACCTGGTTTTTGTTGCAAAAGCTCCCATACATCCTGGCTCTTCCATTACCTCTTTGGAGCAATGCCTCAGAGCTAGCTGAGAGGCTGTGTCCCAGGCTTAAGTCCTTGGTTTTGTCCACCAAATAAAATAATTCTCAAATTTTAGGTTGTACATATTTTTTCAGTCGACACTGGGAACTCACTGACAAAGCAGAAATATGACTCACAGAACCCCAGACTCAGCATCACCAAACAGAGCACAGAAGGGAGGGCTTGGAGCTGAGAGGAGATAGTTCAATAACTAGGGCAGGGAGTCTATGACAGCAGGGAGAAAAAAAAGCAATGTGAAAACCAGTAGGAGGTAAATGGAGTTGTTCTTTGCAGGCCGCATAGGTTAAAAAGGTCAGTGAAGAAACCCCTCCCTGGGGCTTCCCTGGTGGCGCAGTGCCTAAGAAGCCACCTGCCAATGCAAGGGACATGGGTTCGAGCCCTCGTCCAGGAAGATCCCACACTCCGCACAGCAACTAAGCCCGTGCGCCACAACTACTGAGCCTGCGCTCTGGAGCCCGTGAGCCACAACTGTTGAGCCCACGTGCCACAACTACTGAAGGCTGCAAGCCACAACTACTGAAGCCTGCATGCCACAACTACTGAGCCCGCGAACCACAACTAGTGAGCCCGGGTGCCACAACTACTGAAGCCTGCGCGCCTAGAGCCCATGCTCTGCAAAAAGAGAAGCCACCACAATGAGAAGCCTGTGCTTTGCAACGAAGAGTAGCCACTGCTGGCCGCAACTAGAGAAAGCCCGCGCCCAGCAACGAAAACCCAACACAGCCAAAAATAAATAAATAAATTTATTTAAAAACAAAGAAAAAGAAGAAACCTCTCCCCAAGGCGAGGTCCTGGACCACTAGTCCTGACCTACCTCATGTATCCTGTCCTATATCTGCATCACTGAAATTCAAGCACCAACCTGGACTTTCACAGGTGAAACCACTGACCTAGACTGCCTTCACATTCCGCTCAGCAGGACTGAAATTCAGACAGATTTCTTCCTGACCTCCCTTTTCTTAGAGGCTTTACTTTAGAAAACTTAAAATTGAAAATCCTTCCTCTGCCCTTTTGAGATGTAAATCTTTTTAGAAGCCTCTTACCAGTCTTACAATCCATGAATGTCTCTCTCAAGGACCTGAGAGCCATCCCTTTGAAGTGCAAACATCAGGGCAGAGGGGGCCCCTCTCCAGTCCCTGTGGAAGGGTGGGAGCCTAGCTTCGTGGGTGCCAGGCTCCAAATTGTAAAATTACCTCTGTCAGGAAGATAGGAGGAAGTTTACTTTTCCTTGGGGAACCACTTAGCCAACACAGCTGGCCTACAATCCTCCCCAGCTCTGGAAAACTCCTCTGCTGTTTGTTTTAGTGGATCTGAGTGTCCAAACTTGGTCTGTCCTTCCTGCATTGCTACCAATCACATGGAAATAAAGTCAATCTTTGTCTACTCATCTCGTCCAGGGCAATGTTTCTTTAACGCCACGTTGAGAGTTTCTTAGAACGAGCAATGGTCCTTACAGGGAAATATTTTGCAGAATGTCATTTTAATCTGACTCCCAAAGTGCTCACTAAAACAAAAACGGAAGGATTAAAATGAATTTACACTTATTATTTATAAATTTGGAAAGGTTTCTCTAGTGTCAAAATATGCAAACTTTACAGGGAAAAGTCTTGCCACTTCCTACAGAGGCTTCATAAAATCCTTGCATAGTTGTCAAACCTTTTCTTTTAACTTGAATTACCTGCTTTGCATTTATTATAGAAATAGCCAGAATCTGGCACATAAAGGTAAAAGAAGAAAAGACCACTTCTGTTAAAATGAAACTCCTGTTTTGCTAGCCATAGAGATCTGGGTCTCAGGATCTGGATTAGGAACTCAGTCAGTATATTTACATAATGTGATTGTCCCAAACTTCATTTATTCTGTTAAATAACATTAAATATCGTTTTAAAGTTACCTACAATCTTTATTATTGTATTAAGAAATGTATAAAGCCATAATGAAAATTTTCTAAAATAAATAAGCAGCAGTGACATTCCCAAGCAGCTCCAGTGGTGAGCAAGACAAGCATGAATTTTGCAAGGACAGGCTCTTGTATGAAAGCAAATTGCTTTGCATTCACACAGAAGCGAATGATAGAGATTCTTACATAAAATTTATCATGCTCTTCTTTTCCAATGCCCAAGTGGTTTTTCTATTTGAACAAAACGAATTCTGAAGTCATAACATAATGATAACCTGCAGTGCTACTCAAAACAAAACCTTACCTGTAAGCATTTTTAAAAAAATTTATCCCAGAATATATTCAAAGTTAAATATATAACAATCAAAGGGAATTCAAATCCCTTAATACAAAGCCAAGGAAGCATGTCATCTTAAAGCATTTTATCCAGAGAATGGGTTCTGATATCATTTGAAAAACCTAAATGTATTATAAGCTATGGGGGAAAAAAAAAAAAAAAAACCAAGGAAAGCAACTCAGGACAGTTTTAAATCATCTATCTTTTTAAAAATTTCCCCAGCTTTGTTGAGACACAAATGATAAACAACATAGTGTAAGTTTAAGGTATACTGATTTGGTGATTTGATACATTTATTTATTACAAATTGATGACCAACATAGCATTAGCTAACACCTGCATCATGTCACATAATTACCATTTCTTTTTTGTGGTGAGAACATTTAAGGTCTACTCTCTTGGCAACTTTCAAGTATATGATACAGTATAATTAGCTGTAATCACCATAATGGATATTAGAACTCCCCCCACTTGCAAGTGGAAGTTTGTACCCTTTGACCAATATCACCCTATTCCCCCACCTTCCAGACCCTGGTTGCCATCACTCTACTCTGTTTCTGAGTTCAGATTTTTAAGATATTCCACCTACAAGCGATATACAGTATTTATCTCTGCCTGATTAGCCTAATACCCTCAAGGCTGGGGTAATGAAAATATTTTATAACTTGATTACATTGGTGGTTTCAAGCTGTGTACATTTTTCAAAATTCATAGAACTGAACTCCTAAAAAAGGTGAATTCTACTGTAAAGAAATGGTACCTCAGTCTATCTGAATTGTAAAAATGTATACTGGTCATTGTTATCAGGATATAACCTCATTCCAGAAATGCGTGTGTGTCCATATGTGAAGAATACAATGTTTGCTCTGAGAAAAATGTTTTAAGCTGTGTGTTTCCTGAGTTACCCAGATTAATAGTTCAGAGAATCTGCCTTGAAAAGGAAGACATAGAGAAAATAGAAAAGACAGTGATTGGAAAAAAAAGATCAAAGTTTTGATTAGTTTCTCCCGTGGAGGATATTTGAGTATGTTTGAACTCTGAAGCAACCATCCTTTTATTATCCTACTGATTGACCTTGAGATAAACACTTAACCTTCTTGGGCCCTGGTTTCCTCACCTTCAAATACTGACAACCTCTCCCTCTTTCTTCCTCAGAAAGCTGTTATTACAATGATCTAATTAATTGAAAAGGCACCCCCAAAAGGTACAGGAGTCATGCAAATGTAGGTTGGTAGCTGTTGTTTTTTATTGCAATTTTTAAAAAGATTTGTTTATTATTTATTTTTGCCTGCGTCGGGTCTTAGTTGCAGCACGTGGGATCTTCGTTGAGGCATGCGGGATCTTTCGTTGTGGCACGCAGGCTTCTCTCTATTTGTGGCATGCAGGTTTTCTCTTCTCTAGCTGTGGTGCGTGGGCTTAGTTGCCCCGTGGCATGTGGGATCTTAGTTCCCTGACCAGGGATCAACCAGCGTCCCCTGCATTGTAAGGTGGATTCTTTACCACTGGACCACCAGGGAAGTCCCTATTGTTGTAATTTTATTATCATTATTAGTTAATTATTGTCATTTTACATCATAAAGAAAATTCTGGGCTGAAATGTAAAGAGTTTCAATAATAAAGTAAAAAAAATGCAGCAACTTGATGAAAAACGTCTATAAACTATTTTCTTTTCCACCCTAATCTAACTATCATACTCTTCAAAGAACTGTTATTCTGAAAAACAAACCTAAGGCAATATCTATCAACAGAGCTCCCATCACATGTGATCCAAATGGTCATGTTTTTGGAAGAGTTTCTGTTTCAATAAAGGCATTAATACCACGGTGGAAAGTGCATGGCATCTGACAAGCTAGAAAAAGAAGGATGCCAGGAGCTTTAAAAGACAGTTAAGGAGGCTGCATTTCACTGAGAAAGAAAGGTTCCCTTGTTTGTACAAAACGGGGAGAAAATAGATGAACAGCAGCCTCAGGCAAGCAGACTGGATGACACAGAGCAGTCTTAGCTGCATGACCGTCCCACGTCCACACACGGTCCCGACAAGTAACACACCCTGGAACTGAAGGACACGGCCAGCATGTCTCTCACGTACAAAGCCGTCTGTACTGGGGAGAGGCCAGCAAGTCATGGCAAAGACCCATCGGAGACTCAGAAGACCCACTTGACATGACAACCAAATGGCATGAGTTGAGGTATGCATGAGTAATGTGAAGCATCACATGTTGTAAAATGTCTTCTGCAAACATCCGTTGAAGGCTTTCTATGAGCCAGGAGTGGTACAGGACTGAGGTTAGTGAATATCAAAACAATACAGAAGGAGACCAGACTAGAAACTAGCTCTCTGTGCATCACACAATATTCTTAGTATGTAGAAGGGATACCAAGACCACCCTAGGGAGCTCAGCTGACTCACAAAGTAGAAATACGATTTGGGATATTTTTATAATTGTCAGTTATGACCATTCCTATGTGTAGCACTTTCACTGAACCACGACTTATATTGAACAAAATCCCACAAAGCATAACAACCTTTTGAAGAAATATTTCATTTCTTTTTTTTTGAAGTATAGTTGATTTATGATGTCGTGTTAGCTTCAAGTATACAGCACAGTGATTCAGTTATATATGTGTATATAATATATATATATATATAAATATATATATATATATATACAGGAAACACCTGTTCAAGGTTTCTTAAGCAGACTTGGCCTTTGTAAGTTACTCTCCATTGTAAACTTCCATCTCAGACTCTAAGGAGAGTTTGAAGGTCTCTTTGCTTGCCGATGGCTAACCTAACATCACTTAGAAATAATGCAGTCCCCCACTCACATACAATTAAGCTTCCGTACTCACTTGCTGCTCTCTTTTATATGAAAAATTCTACAAACTTTTCAAGAATGCTGCCTCAAAAGTTCATCTTACTTTGACTTGTAAAACTCTATTGATTCTCAGAAATTCAGAGCTCTTGGACCATCTCTAGTTTGATGATTTAAAAGCATCGTTTTCATCACACCTATACTTTTTGGGACCATTTGCAATTGAGCACTGAGGCCAACACACTCTCCTGCCCGTGTCATAACACTGAATCTACAAATGGACAATGGCCAGACCACCATGACAACAGAACTCTGACTCACAGCCTCTGTGGCAACCAGCCTGGGAAGCCACACCACAGCCTCTGCAGCCATCAGGCCAGATGGTCTGGATTGGTGAAGGATGACCAACTTCCCTGCTTTCTGCCCCACTTCCAACCCTGGGCCAGCAAGAGAAAGCCAAATAGGCCCCCCAGACCGATAATATAAAATGCCATGTTTCTAGTTTGCCAACTTCCAGCTCTCCTGGGCCAACAACCTCTAATCAGAACATACCCGAAGGCTTCCCTTCTTCGTATTAGGAAACGTTTCCTCTTTCGTGCCGGCCTTTGAGTCTCAGGCAAACAGGTGACGATGGTTGACTCTCTTGCTACAGCAATCTCCGAATGAATAGCCTCCTTTCATTCTCGTTTGGGCGTCCTTCGTTTATTTCCACAATGTAGAAGTTCATCTTCTCCCAGTTTGTCTTGTCAAGCACTGTCATCATTCTCAGAGAGTGATTACGATCTAAACAATTCTGCGAAAAGGCATATTTTCCCATTCTGTGTTAAGTAATTCTTGGTTGAGGCAAAAATAACTTATCTTCCAGAAGCAAGTATTTTCTGGAAAAATAGCTAAGACACTGAACCAACTAGATAGCTTACTTGTTAAAACTAACAGCTGGCTCACCAATATTCACGTCAAGAATTCCATCCTACTGGGCCCACCCACACAAAGCTATCGTAGACTCTGTCCAATACCAGGTGCCCTCCTTGCAAGAACCCACTTAAATCACTCAGCCCAGGCCCCAACCCCATAAATATACCCCAGCTTCCCTCTTCTGAGATACTACCAGACTCTGTCTGTCAATGTAGTGTTCTCCCTAACTGCAGTTTTGTTTTGCTTGTTTGACGCATTTTATGGTGGCCTTTTGGGAAATTGACAGCTGGTAATCCTGCAGATTTTGCCAATATCAACCAAGACCTTCTTCCTGCCCTGGCTCTACAATCCACACTCAGAACAGCATATTCTCTGAGACCCCAGAGCTGCACACACAGGGTTCTGAGCTATGATTTTTTTTTGTCAAGCTCCCAAACACCAAGTTTACTTTGTCCCCCAGGGATGAGTAGCCCTGTTTAGGAATCCTTTGATTATCTGGTCCAATTTGAAAATTCTTATCTTTGGTTGAATCCTGTCTTTTTTTTTTTGTTCTTATCTCTGTTTTCCCTCTGTTCTTGTCACTTTCTATTTAAAATCTGTGAGAGGAAATTTATAGGGAAGAGAATAGGCCTAGGGCTGATAAGTCTATCTTTGCTGTTGGTTCCAAGGCTGGTAGAGTCTTACAGAAAGGCTTTGATTTGGTGACTAGGGTTATTTATACTGGTCTATATTCATTAGAGGTATTGGTCTGAGGTTTTCTTTTCCTGTAATGTCTTTGTCTGGTTTTCATATCAGGGTAATCCTGGCCTCATAGAATGAGTCGGGGAATGTTCACGCCTGTTCTAAATTTTGGAAGAGTTTGTAAAGAATTGGCATTAATTTCATAATGTTTTGTAGAACTTTGGGACTGTATTTTTTGGGTGGGAAGTTTTTAATTACTAAATTAGTAATTACTAAATTAGATTAAATTAATCTTTTTATTTGTTATAGGTGTTTTCAGATTTTAAAAATTCTTCCAAGTCAGTTTTGGCAGTTTGTGTCTTTCTAGAATTTTTTCCATTTCATCTAAGTTATCTAATTTACTGACATACAATTTATTCCCCTATTATTCTTTTTCTTTCTCTAAGGTCTGTAGCAGTGTCCCCTCTTCATTCCTGATTTTACTAGTTTGAATCGTCTCTCTTTTTTTCTCAGTTAATCTAGCTAAAGATTTGTCAGTTTTGTTGATCTTTTCAAAATACCAACTTTGCTTTTGTTGATTTTCTGTTTTTCTCTTCTCTATTTCATTAATCTCCACTCTAATTGTTATTATTTCCTTCCTTTTGCTTACTTGGGCTTTGTTCTTCTTCTCTACATGTCTTAAGTTGGAAACTTAGGTTATTAATGTGAGATCTTTCTTTTTCAATATAAAAATTTACAACTATAACTTTCTAAGGACTGCCTTAGTACCTTGTTTGGACATGCTGTGCCTCGTTTGCATTCATCTCAAGGTATTTTCTAATTTCCTTTGTATGTCTTCTTTGACTCATTGATTATTTAGGACTGTGTTTCATCATTTCTACATATATATGAATTTCCTGAATTTCCTTCTGTTACTGATTTCTATGAGTTAGTAGAGGGTCAGCCCAGGACTGCAGTAGAGTTGACCCTTGAACGATGTGGGCTTGAACAGCGTAAGTCCACTTATATGTGGATATTTTTCAACAGTAAATACTACAGTGCTACACGGTCCGTGGTTGGTTGAATCCACAGATGCAGAGGGACTGTGGATACAGAGGGGCAGCTATAAGTTATACTCGGATTAACCCTCCACATTGTTCAAGGGTCAACTGTCATTTTATCTCTGGTTCTAGACTGTGCCCTCTGGCAAGCAGACTTGGAGAAATACTGCAGAAGACTCACATAATAAATCCAGGCTTATCATCCATAGGCATGAGTACCCTTTGCTCACCATTCCCCTAAACAACCCTTGCGTAATCTAAAACCTGGAAAATTGATTTTTCTTAAGAGGCGTCTGAGAAAGATGGCCCTCAAAACCTGATGGACACAATCTTATACTGTTAAGTACCACAGCAGAAAAATCTCAAGGGTTCAATCCTTGAATACACACTTGCCTTTCCCCAGACAAGACATTTTCTTTTTTTTTTTTTTTTTGGTACAACTCTCATATTACTCTTGTTTTTCTCTGCAGACATTGAAGAGTGGAGGTGTTCAGGAGCAGTGGCTCACAGACTTACATTATTGTTTCAATGTGTACATCACTGGACATCCCCAGGGACCCAGTGTGTTGAGTACAGTGTAACGAAAAGGCACTGTGGCACCTCTGTTAGAAATTGTTTATTCAATAAACATCTCATTTTGAAGAGACTTATGTAATAAATATTTGAACTTTTAAAGAAGTTGTTTATGAACCTTCCTTTGCACTGAGATAGGAAAATAATGCTTGGGAGTTCCCACTGATGCACAGGCTAGCTTCCTGGAGTAGCATGTGATATGTGGTTACAGGTATTCTGTATTTCATAGCTAAGTATATATAAAATACAGAGCGATAATATGGTACCTTCTATTGTATACTAAGAAATCAGCTGAGTCTTTGTGGTCCCATCTAGGCAAATTTCATTTTTTGGTTCTCAGCCCCAGCTCATTCAAACAGCAACAAACTAGTTTTTGGTTTGGTTTTGTTTGGGAGTGGTTGCTTCTCACTATGGAGTTGTATTGTTTCCAGAGGATTTCTAGCAAGATTTCAAGACAGTGCTCCCATTTGTTGTGGATTTTCCTGTACCCAAATGGTGCTTGGTCTGAGCTGGGTTAACTCCTACAAAATGATTTTCTACTAGTGATCCATTGTAATAGTTCTTAATTTATGTTATAATCATTTTCATAATAATAAAGTAATTTAGTTAGCCAACTGTAAAACACCCAGGTAATTAAATAACACTTTATTGCTTCCAATCTCTTACTGTCAGGACAAGGGTGGCAGTAATCTTAAAATGCAAGCAGTTATAGAAATATTTGTTAGCCTAATATGCCACTGTTTCTGCCTGTCTACATTCCTAGTTGCTTTGCCCTTAAAAAAATGTGAAAAAGCCCACAATCATTGGATTTTATTTAAACCAGGTGTTCTTAGAGAGCTAGAATGCACAGTTTCCCGTGGCAAAGGAACAGCATTATTTTTTTAAATAAATTTATTTATTTATTTATGGCTATGTTGGGTCTTAGTTTCTGTGCTAGGGCTTTCTCTAGTTGCAGCAAGCGGGGGCCACTCTTCATCGCGGTGCGCGGGCCTCTCACTATCGCGGCCTCTCTTGTTGTGGAGCACAGGCTCCAGACGCGCAGACTCAGTAGTTGTGGCTCACGGGCCCAGTTGCTCCGCGGCATGTGGGATCTTCCCAGACCAGGGCTCGAACCCATGTCCCCTGCATTGGCAGGCAGATTCTCAACCACTGCGCCACCAGGGAAACCCAAGGAACAGCATTTTGACAATATTGCTCACATCTGCAGGTCAGGCAGAAAATTCAAGTGGAAGGTTATGGCCCCAACTGGCACCCTGTGCATGAATGTCTGGTCTGTAGACCTGCCCAACTGAGGCCCTGGTGCTGTGATACTGCCGCCGGTGCTTAGCAGAAGGAACGCCATTCACAGAGAGGACGTGGCAGCAGCCTGTGGCCTTCAGAGGCTGGCACGGGAACTGTCAAATGTAAGCAATCAACAGAGTTTACCTATTACGGTCTTACAGACAATTTCTAAGAGCAAAACACTGGGTCATGACTCTGGTCTAAAAGTTAAAACTGATGATGTTGGAATAACAGGATGTGGTGTCTGCAATGAAGTCCATTGCGTTAAATTCCAGAAAAGTAGTGAACTGAAGGCAGCTGCTGTGGGACAGGCTCTGCCCCATCTCATTTAGGTTCTTCACTGGAGCCAACAAACCAGGCTTGCACCAGCTAGGGAGAAATCCCAGCCCAGCAATATCTTTAGTGCTCACTTCCTTAGTTTTACTTAGACTTACCTGTTATTAGAAATACTCTTTTCCAGCTGTACTGATGGACGTGTAGGCAGACAGGCAGTTTTGCACAGGTATAATTTACCCTGGTCCTTTCAGCGCTGGCTAAGAATTTACAAAACAGTGCTGTGTAAGAGCAGAAAGAAAACATGTTTCTTTCAGTGGTTACACCATTTTCAGGCTAATAAGGCTTCAGGAATGGATATTAAAGTTTTCCCAAAGTGTAAAAGCTAATCAGAGAATTCTGCACTAGCTATTAGAACCCCCCTCCGGCCACAGTCTTCTCTACAGGCAGTTGAAGCTTTGTTTTGTTTCTTGATGGGTTAGCTGATTGCAGGTTATAAGAAAAATTCTTTGATCTTCCACTGTTCTCAAGGAGGTGTATACACTGCAAGTTGCTCACTGAGTTGAGACCCAGCACAGAATGGGCTTTTGAAGATCTTGTGGGCTGACGTACTTTTCCTTCTTGAGAACCGTAGATTTGCTTGAGCTCTGAGTGCCTGGTGGGCTTGGTGCCTGAGCTGCCCTTGGGTGGACTCTTGGTGGTCCTGCTTACTGCCGTGGTCCTTGGGGGTTTCAGTTCCAGTTCCTTCCTCCAGACCTGGAGGATCAAAGCCATGCACTCTCGGTTCCATCTGTCCATATCTCTGGTTCCAAGCCGCTTTATGTGCAGACGGTGGGACAGGTGCTTCCTGAGCTGGTAGCTTCTCCAGGCCCACTGAATGACCGCTGCTGCCTTGTTCTTTTTGCGAAACAGCTCTTTCCTGCTTCTTTCTCTCTGGATTATCTGCAGCCGCAGCTCTACGGGGAGAAGGTCAGTATCCACACTGTGCCCAGAGAAGGGACCAGGTGCTGGATCAGTCTCCTTAGACAGCTGAGTGTCCTCAGACAGGGCGGATGTACCCAGCTTCCAGACTCCTGACCTCAGCACCTCTGTGCTCGGTGGCAAATCTGAGTAGGTCCCCCCTGCGAGCTGGTCCTGCGTCACAGTGCTCCTTGGCGTCCGGTGGTGGAGAGGCCCAGCGTGGACGGCCTCCCCCTTGGCCCTGCCAGGCCGGCTGCATCAGCCGGGGAGCGCCGCCCTCCTCTGAGCCTTTTCGGGGAGGCACGTTTGGCCCCGGGGCTGCATCCTGCCGCCGGCTGGGCTTCCAGTGGCTCTCCTGCTGTGGAAGGCTGGCAGCTGCCCAGCTGGGGTCCTCTCCTTCCTCAGCAGATCCGGGCCCCCCGACACAGGAGGGCAGCTTCAAAGAGCCCTTCCCCTTGACACACTGCTGCTCACCAACTGGACGAGACATTTTCTATTCATTGAAAATCTGTCCTGTATGGAGACCTCAAGCTGAAAATGAGTTGGAATTCTCTAAAAGCAGGTATTCATCAGAAGAAAGCAGCTTCCACCAAAAACTCTCAGATCAAGGGGACATCGGCACGAAGTAGACAAGTTCAACCAACATCCATTGAACAAGATGCAGATAATTTGAACCACACGTTCTCATTCTTTAATTTTAATGCTTTTGTTTTTCTTTTCTCTTTATTAGTTGTAAGGTTCTGGATCATTAGGAGATGCTTTTTGTCTATTAACTAAAGTTCTTGTAAGATCCTTATCATTAATATATCATTTTGCATCCTTTGCTTCTCCTTGGTATGAACCCAATTTGGAAATAAAATTTATTAATACTTTAGTCAAAATATATAATCAAACAAACCATTTGGTTTGTATTCACTTTTCTTTCTGTGTCACCAGCTTCCTTTGCTACTACTTTCTTTTAATAAGTCAGTTGGGTTCTTTGGTAATTGGATTCAAACACGAAGCACTTTTGAGATTGCCAGCAACACAACAGGATGGCCAGCCCGAAATCTAAAATCCTCTATCATACGGTACACAGAAAAAGAGTTTTCTGTCTCCACAGAATCAGCATTCAAGTGCCTGTCACAGGCAATGCCTTTGTGATTGAACTTCCGAAAAATCAAAGCCTGTAAAAGAGCGAGGGAACAGTTGCTGTCTATTTGGAAGCTGGCTCATTTTCACAGATCTTAGGTAAAGGGCAGTACTCAGGTTCTACCCTGACCTCTTTTGCTTCACTTCTATCTGATGACCTCTAGTCTCAAAATCCATCACCTGGCAAGAATCACACTTGATGGGTGGCTTTAAAACTTTGCCATCCTATAACATGGTAACTTGGCCTCAGATATGTTTTGGCTGAAACATATCATCAGATTGTCCCTAATGAATGGTTTGGACTCGGAGCACAAAAGCCTATTGGCTATGACCTGTAACTTATATAAGAATCTCTTTTTGGGCTTCCCTGGTGGCGCGGCAGTTGAGAGTCTGCCTGCCAATGCAGGGGACACGGGTTCGAGACCTGGTCTGGGAGGATCCCACATGCCGCGGAGCAGCTGGGCCCGTGAGCCACAACTACTGAGCCAGCGCGTCTGGAGCTTGTGCTCCGCAACAAGAGAGGCCGCGATAGTGAGAGGCCCGCGCACCGCGATGAAGAGTGGCCCCCACTCGCCGCAACTGGAGAAAGCCCTCGCACAGAAACGAAGACCCAACACAGCCAAAAATAAATATAAATAAATAAAAATTAAAACAAAAACAAAAACAAAAAACCTACAGCCTAACATATAATAGCACTCAATAAACTGTTATTATAAAAAAAAAAAAAAAAGAATCTCTTTTCTCTGTACACTGCTTCGTGTCTTCAGGATCATCCTCTCTCTCGAGGAATTCTGTGAATATGAACACGTGGTGTTTAGATATGGGCTGGCCTATCAAGGTGGAACACATCCGGCCTTATGGGGAGAATATTGTGCTTACACATCTGCAGATCTCTTAATTTTTGATATAACAAAAAGGTCTGGAAAAGAAAGGTATAGTGAAATGAGGTAATTTAGTTAATACCCTCATGGAGCTGTTCAGATTGAGGATGAGATCTCTTCTTTTGGTGTAATTTGGGTATTCTGTTTAGATGTGGACGACAAGCTCTGACCATGATCGTTCTCACAGTGTTGGTTTGTGTCATGTGCTCAAGTGTGTGCTCGTTAGTGCTGCTGTACAGACGCTGTCCCATCAAAGGATCCAACAAGTGTCCTCTAACGAAAAGCACAAGAAACTCCGACGCTCATAAACGCTGGAACAACTCATGTCTACCTGTGACCATGACACAGCAAACAATGTACAGCTCAGGATTGGTCATGTCCCCAGAAGATAATGGTCTATCCTCTCCCGGGACTGAAGAATCGCCAGAGGGGGAGAGGCAAGAATTGAAACCAACATTTTTATTGCTGTGCCCAACAATTCTGAGATCAAACATGTTTCACTGTCTCTGGGCTAAAAATTCTGGGACAAACATGCTTTCCAGTTACTTGCTAAACAGTATACTGGAGTCTGGCAAAAATTATCTCAGATACTTGCCTCAAGGAATCATTTCTCCTGAAATATATCTCTGTAAATCAACTGTAAAAACGTGCCTCTCAAGACTTACATCTTGTTCATTAATACTCTCTTCAAGACCTTCACCTCTCTGTGCCCACCTATCCAAAGCTATTTTAATATAAACTTGTCCTATTACCAATCAGTATCTTGTATAGTAGATTGTATTAGTCAGGGTTCTCCAGAAACCAGTAGGTGATAGATGATAGATAGATGATAGATGATTGATAGATAGATAAATAGATGATAGATTTCATAATATATAAAATGTATTATATTCATAATAATATAGATTTATTACAATAAATTTGTTCACATGATTCTGGAAGATGAGAAGTCCCTTGATCTGATGTCTGCAAGCTGGAGCCCCAGGAAAATTGGGGGTGTAATTCAGTCTGAGTCCAAAGGCCTGAGAACCGGAGGAGATGATGGTGTCAGCTCCAATCTGAGGGCTGGAGAAAATGAGATACCCCCTCTCAACCAGTGAGGCAGGAAAAAAGGGGGCGAATTCTTCCTTCCTCCACTTTTGTTCTATTCAGGCCCTCAATGAATCAGGTGAGGGCCACCCACACTGGGGAGGGCCATCTACTTTACAGAGTCCACCGATTCAAATGCTAATCTCATCCAGAAACACTCTCACAGACACATCTAGAAATAATGTTCAGTCCGGGTGCCCGATGGTCAATCAAGTCGACACATAAAATTAACCACCACGTTGACCCACCTTAAACCCACCCAGCCTGGGTGCTAAAATCTTGTGAGTACCTTCCCTTGACTTTCTCCTTCTGAGACACTAACAAGACTGTGAGGGGGTTCTGTCCCACGTCTAATAAACTTAGCTCTTCTGGTTCAACACATTTTACAGATGGTGTTTGGCGGGAACTGGCAACTGACAGCCCACGCCTCCCTCCGACACACGGCAAACCGAACCCATACCTGACATAGAGGAGTGATCCTATTTGTGAAACCATCCCTTCAGGCATGAATTTTCTCTCTTAAGGTCAATCTATAGTCCATTTCTTTATCAATGGGAATTTGATTTGCTTCCAGCTTTTTCACGTTATGAGTCGTGCTGCCATAAACATTATTGTACATGTCTCCTGGTGCATATTGTCAAAGAATTTTTCTTGATTATGTACCTAGGGATAGAATAGCTTCTGACCTCAAGGTTTGCAAATATTCAACTTACAAGAAAACATGAATCTTTTTTTAAAGTAATTGTCCCAGAAAATGTTCCCACCAGCAATGAGTATGACAAGTTCTTGGCCCACATCCTTATTACCATTTAATAGTACCAACTTCCTTAATTTTGGCAATCTGATCAATAATGAAATGGAATATGTCTTCATATATTTATTGGCCATTTGTTTTCCCCTTACAGTAAAATGTCCATTCATGTCTTTTGCCCAATTTTTATCTTTTTCTTTTATAAAATGTTTTAATATATTCTGATAATAATACTTTATTATGTGTGTTTCAAATATCTTCTCAGTTTGTGTGGTTTTTTTTCCTTTTTATAATGCTTTTTTATGAATAGAAATCATTTATGTTAAAATAATTAAACTTATCATTCCTGTAATTCATGGTGAGCATTTCTGGGTTTTGTTTCAAACAAACAAACAAACAAACAAAAACTTTACTCTAATCAAGGTCAAAAATATATTGCACTTTTTCTTTTCAAAAATTTATAACAGTGCCACATTAAATCCTTAGTCGATTTATATGTGATGGGTGGAGACAAGGGACCAGACAGGAATCAGAACTCCACTGCACTCTGGGCACCCACAGGGGACCCTCAATACCGTCTCTTTCAGAGGTGAAGTGTGAATTAGACTTGTCTTAAAGCCACAAACAAACCTAAGGGGGGAACCCCTGACAAGAGCTGATGATCTGCCTGATCCTCCCAGGTGGGAGTTGTGTGGTCACGCAGCTCTGCTTTGATCAAAGATGGCATGATTCAAGCCTGAAGGAACGTCGTCACCCCCAAATCTTCTCCCCTCTGAGCTGCACCTGCAATTTGAAATCCTACAAAACAAACCTATCAAAGCATCACCAAATAAAGCTGTGTGTGTGACACTGCCACCTTGTGGAAATATGGAGCAAGGCAAGGTGAGCTGTTAGGGGCCGGCACTGTTTCCCAATGTGTCCTGAAGTGACACGGCAGGTCACAGCATGAGATGTCACCTTTCTGGGACAGACAGTGCAGAAATAGCACACGTAGAGCAGGAGAGGAAGGAGGATGAATGTATCCCATCCTCCCGGCTTCCTCCCGGCTTCTGTTTGCAATTGGTCAACATCCATCTGGTGGGGAGTTAACTCCTCTGGCATATACCCTCACTGTCTTATCTGGTCCCTGGCCACCCAAGACACAGAAGTGACAAGAGGAGGCATAAATGCTGGGCGTGCGGTTGGCTGGGGGCAGCAAAGGGGGAGGTGACTGGTCAGCGCCCTGCAGCAGAAGCGTGTGGGTCCGAAGGGAATCTGCCGGCAGCTGGAGGTAGAAAGCAGCTGTGTGTCCAGGAAGCGGACCAGAGAGTCCAAGAAGTCATGTTAAAGGCATCAGGTGCATTTATTTATGATGTAGTGTTGCATGGTGGGTGGAAAGGCAAATTTCAAAAAAAAATTTATAAAATGATCGTCCCAGTCTTGGTATGCATCTTTCTTTCCACGCTTTTTCCAGCACAGGGAAACTGTTCACGTTGATGAGCGTGGGGAGTGAGGGATTTCACACTGTAACGTTTTTAATTAAAAAATAAGGAATGCCCCCTTTCCTAATTTTTTAAAAGTTGAAGGTCTATGAAGTAAATAGTGACTATGATCTAGTTTTCAGGTGCTGGGTACTGAGTCCTATCAAATACAGGATATGCCTTGATTTTTGCCAAAGAAACATTTACCCATGACCTCCTAGAATGGTCAGCTCCACAGCCGGAAATCAAAAAATGTGACTCATCGCTCTCCAGCCTACAGTAAGACAGCAGTCACTGACCCCAATTATGCAATGTCCCTCCTCAAGAAATCCCACCTCCTTAAAATCAATGATTCCACAAGCTCCCCTAAACTAGCACAATCCTCACTGAGATCCCTCATCTGCAGAATGGGCCAGGTCTGGATGTTGGGCAGAAAATCTCTAAATTAAATCACACAAAACTCATCAAGAAAGGGCTAGTAATAATTTTACGGAAAGTCAAAATGACCAAGTGCAGGTCTTTGGTTTTTTCAGAAATATTGTCGGAAAACAGTACCTGGATCATAAAGAGATCTTGGGAGAGAATCAGGATGGACTCTTTGGGGGCAAACTATGGACCCCTGGGTCCCTGAAAGAGCAGAGGAGCCCAGAGCCCTGATCATGGGTTACATCAGTGGACTTTGGCCAAGGTAATGTGGACTCAGTGTGTGTGTGTGTGTGTTGGGAGGGCTGGGACTAGAAGCATGCCCCCTTTCAAGGTGACCGCTTTATTTCAGCTAAGATTCAGAGCGCTTCCTCCGGTCTATGTGTCTCAGGGGCCAGACCCCCTGGGCGGCCCCTTAGGCCTGGCCAGTGGGTGCTGGTGATAAGCCAGGGCACCCTGGGTCCTCTCCGCACCGTCGTGCTCCCCTCCCCTCCAACAGTTTACATGTGAGGAAACTCAGGTTCCAAAATGTGATGCTTCTCACCCAACGTTATCCAATTACCCAGTAGAGGGTGGGTGTTCAGACCCAATTCTGATTGCAGTGGGCAGTGGTGCCCCTACTGGCCAATGACTGAGTCAGACCCAGGCAAGTGGGGTGGGTGCTCGGAGACTGGGGCAGACGTGAGATGGACCCAGAGAAAAGGAGATGAGATTCAGATAGGAAGAGTGGGGGAGGGGTACTGCTGATGGGGGAGGGGTGCTGCTGATGGAGGATGGGGTGGCCCAGAGCTGGTAGGAGACACCACGCAGGCACAGAAGACAGTGGGTTCGTTCAGACACAGCGTAATTTTTGTGCAGAGCAAGATAAGACTGGGAAAGCTCTGGGTCAGAACTTGTCAGATGTTGAATGCCAGCTTGAGTTTTCTATTTTGAATCAGGTTTCAATGCACGTGTTAGTCACGGTTTTTATTTTCTTATAGTACGTTGTGTGGAAAACCCCCAAGAGCATGGCTGTGTCGTGGGTATGCCTCTCGGCTGCCCTAACTTGGATCGCCTTTAACTTCCTCTGATTCCATCTCAAGGCCCAGGATCCCGGATGGCTGATCTAATGCCCTCATCATCACAGAGGCTTAATTCAATGTCCTCACCTTGCAGAGTCTGCATGGTGTTCTAAGACAGCCCCCCGAGTGCCAGCTCCAAGCCTGCCCAGAGTCTGGAGAAGTAGGAGGGGTCCCTGCATTGTCCTCACTGTACCAAGAAGAAATCTGAACCCACCCTGTGTCATTGTCATGCATAACAGGGAAGAGAGGAAAGAAAACTGTTCTGATTGAGAGATGATTAGATAGTCAGGATGTTTTGGAGACACTGCTGGGAGTGCATTTTCAGAGAGAGTTCTGTTTTGATGTTTTCAAAGCTTTCCTTGAAGCCGGTCAAGACAGAGCTATTTTCATCCTGAATGTAAAACAACAATGGGCCCTCATGCTCCGTGAATAGACAATTACTAGAAAGTGACCCAACGTTGTCCTCCTGTCTGCGAGCGTCCTCTCCCCTGGGAAGGGCACATGCTCTCAGGGAGGAGAGGCACGTGGTTTGGGGACGTGGTTAGGATAACGAACAGGTAAGTCAGAGGAAACACCCATGGCGCTGGTGTCTGGTCTCTGCAAAGTCTGGATCTTCTACAAACTTGGGGGTATGTGTCCTCAACAGATGGCCCTGGAAGGAGACACACAAGACTTGCTCTGCCAACATCAGGAACTGGACCCAGAGACAAAAGCAAAAGGTCGCGGCCAGGTCGCAGCTCCTGGGCAGGACCAGGAAGAGAGCACCGGGGTCGCTAGCTCCGCTCAGCTGTCCAGCTGAGCCTGCAAGGGTTTGGGCGTCCTCTTAGAAAGGACATCCAAATAATTTATGGGAGGCACTTCTGAAAGCACAAGGGGATGCTATGAATAATTACCCCAGAACCAAACCTGTCCAGGGCCGATCTGGACACAAGTCACCCTACTGCTAGACTGTGTCCCATCTCCTCTGCCCAGCAAGCACCGGCCACCACAATCTGAAGGCACACTCCCGTCCTCCGTCTGGTCACCTCGTGGCCTCAGGCCGGTCACCTGCTGGCCCTGATAACTAACCACAGCCCGCTTTCCTATCCTGCCCAACACATGCACAGGCGTGTGTCCACATACACGTGCACACGGGCGCGTGCACGCTCCTGCACACACATGCACGCGCTCACTCGGGTGTGCGCCACGCACATCCTTCTGAACCCTCTGAGCCGTCGCAAATCTCCCGTGTTCTTCACAGTAGATCAAGTCCCTCCCGCCACCCATCTTCACGTGCCTTCGACAGCAGAGTTCTGAGATTTCAACACATGGTACAGAACTACGGATGCTTTTATCCTCAGCTTCCAAACCAAGAAACAGGGTGGGAGGAAAGACAGGCAGTGAGGGAGAAAAGCATGAGCTGGTGGCGACAGCCACCCTTTTCTCTCCCACAGGCTGTCAAAACCGTTTTCATTCCCTGAGTGCCATTCCGACCCTCAAAGACACTCTTTTCCTCGCAGCGACCAGTGGCTGGGTGAGAAGGTAGCCCACCAACTCCCACCCCTCCTCCACCCGGCAGGTCTCCCGTCCCACACGCATCCTGGCAGCATCCAGGCGATCGTAGGAGCCCCCTTTCCCAGTCCCCACCTGCCCTTGTTTTCCATTGACTGAGCTTCACGTCAGGAGCCATGTGGCCATAGACCGTCCTGACCTCGGACCCACTCTCGTCCTCTGTAAAACGGGCAGGATCCACCTGTTAGACCTGCCTCTGGAGGTTGTCAGGAGAACGAAACAAAAATAGAGGTGATGAGAAAGCAGTTTACCTGCAGCGTGGAGTCTTCTGTGCTGAGATGCTGACGGTCAGCCTGAACATAATTAAGTTTTGTTCCAAGAGCAGCTCAGTTACCCACGTGGGATCCTTTATGACTCATCGTAAAGCTAGAAAGCTAAAAGTTTGGATTTTTGTTTCCCAAATCATCTTGTCTCTATAGCAGTAGGTCAACATAATGGCATAATCTGTTTTTTGGGTTTTTTTTTAGGCCTGGGTACTGAAGAGGCTGATCTCTCTGCATTTTTAACGATGCCTGGATTCATTCGAGGACAGGTGTCTAATCTGCAATGAATGACCTGGTGGAAAGAGCTCCCACAGAAGGATTGGCAGGGGGGCAGGGTCAATTTTCCACTGTCCTGAAGGTGGTGATCCTACTACTGTTGTGTCTTAGATGTAAGAGGTGTTTTTCTTCCCCTTGCTCATGCCGGGGGCCTGTCCTCACATCCTTTCTGCAGCACCCCTCCAGGATGCTGTCCGGCCCTGCATCTGTACCACCGCCCAATCCCCCACTTCCCACCACCGAAAGTCCCCAGGTGAGTCACCTGCTTCCTGTCTCTTCAGTCCTGCTTTCTGAATGTTAACGATGGGTGGGGTCAATGTACTCACCTTATTCCTCCCAGATAACCTGCACAAACTTAGATTTACTCTCTGCATTTACTTGCCCAAGCCCAGAGAGTGACTCAAACATTCGAATCCCAGGCGCTTATACAAGCTGGGAGCAGGAGGGATGGAGGTGATTATCGGCATGGCATTGAGAAGAAGAAAGAAGAGCTTTTAATGAGGAAATTGAGAGGAGAGAAACATGAAGGTAGGAAAAGAAAACTAAGGTGAAGCCAGAAATGCAATTAGAAGACAGAGCATGCCCTCAGAGCCGGCTGCTAAATCCTCAGAGGATCTTCACAAAGGGGCTCAACAGCAAGGCCGGGGGGAAGAACAATTCACGGGGGCTCCCAGGCAGAGCTGTGACACCTCCCAGGGGACGGCAGTGAATGGAAGCCTACAGCTGCTGGCACGTTCTCCGTGTAAAGTCCACTCCTACTCACCAGTATCCCAGGGGCGGACAGGCCGGAGGCATGTGAGCTGTGGTGACGCGGGATGAGAGGGGAGCACAGGTACCGTCGAATGGGAACAGGGGCAGACACTCAGAGGACTCCAGGAGCACATCAAAGGCAATTTAAGGTCCATCTGCCTACCGACAACCAGCCCTGGACGTGTGGGTCTAAGAGACTGGAAGAAGAGAAGCGAAGTTTAAATACATCGCTCAGACGATCAGAATCCCATCATCACATCACAGAAGGTCAGAAACCGTCTGAATTATGTGGTCCAAACTCCTTCTTTATTTAATAGATAGATGATAGATAGATAGATAGATAGATAGATAGATATAGGTAGATAGATAGATAGATGATAAACAGTGATACTTGGAAGGTAAGATGAGATTTTCCCAATGCCATCCATTAGAAAGATGCAGAGAGGAAGCAACCTAAGTGTCCATCAACAGATGAATGGATAAAGAACATATGGTACATATATACGACTCATCCTTAAAAAAGAATGAAATAATGCCATTTACAGCAACATGGATGGACATAGAGATTATCATACTAGGTGAAGTTAGTCAGACAGAGAAAGACAAATATCATATAGTATCACTTAGATGTGGAATCTGAAAAAAAACCCCGATACAAATGAACTTATTTACAAAACAGAAATAGACTCACAGACTTTGAAAACAAACTTATGTTTAGCAAAGGGGAAACATGGGGTGGGGTGGATAAATTAGGAGTTTGGGATTAACATATACACACTACTAAATATAAAATAGATAATCAACAAGGACCTACTATATAGCACAGGGAACTTTACTTAATATTCTGTAATAACTTATAAGGGAAAAGAATCTGAAAAGGAATGGATATATGTAAAACTGATTCACTTTGCTGTACACCTGAAACTAATACAACACTGAAAATCAGGTATACTCCAATATAAAATAAAAATTAAATTAAAAAAGAAAGAAAGAAAAAAAAAGATGCAGAGAGGAATATAGATCTCTTGATATCCAGCTCATTACAGCCCCACTTCAGAACTTTCTTCCATCTTCTTACGTGCTATGTTTTGGACAATTTAAAGTCAATCAAGACCCTGAAAATTATTACAATTAGGATAAAGCCCTATGTAATACCCTCCCCTAGTCAAATGAGGCCTCGCTCCCCAGATTAAAATGTATTTGCTTCCAAATACGAAAGTATAATAACTAAACAAACTAAATAAATACATTTTTAAAAGTGACCTTGCACTCTGATTCCTTTGTTAATCTGTCCTATCTCACCCTGCAATGGTTTTTATGCTGGGTGATTTTTACTGAGTAAATGATTATATTCTCTCCAATAAATGACGAAATGGTGCATGCACAGAGCTTGCTCTACGTGCCAGCCATTGAGGTACGTACCAGGGTTGGGGGCCCCTCCGGCAGCTGCTGGCATTGTGGATTTTCCCATTAGACTGCAACAACCTGGAAAGATAAGATTTAAGTTACTTTTTAAAAGCAGTAATCCACCAATACGTGTCGAGTGCCAGCAAGTCTACGAAGACAGAGATGGCTGATGGAACTGGTGAGGTCAATGGGGAGTGTGGACCGAGATGCCGACGTGTCCCACCTCTGTGCAGGTAAGTGCTGGCCTTTCCCCACCTTAAAGAAACGTGTCCTTCTGAGAGAGGAGCACGATACATACAAAGTGCCCACCAACCAACAGAGCCACCAGATTGGATGCTGGCATGTCAGGTCCATCTAGACCCCACTCCCTCCCTTCCACGCCCTGGGGACTCTGGTTAGGTGTCTGCCTGCAAACCCCGGGAAAGTTACCAGAAGTAACCTCAGCACATCACTGAGTGTTCATCGTGATACCAGGTGAATTCAGACTATCAGTTAGGTGCCCGCGGGACGTGGTCTGCACACTCAGAAAGGATAATCGAATTGAGGGGAGTTAACTGAAGCATCCACTAGTGAATAACCAGAACACTCTTGTGATGAAAACACACTGGGCCAAGATCACACAGTATAGAAACCACGGCATAAGACGTAAGACAGATTACTGTTATGCTAACATAAGACAGATTCACTGAGGACTTAAAGTGCAGGGTACCTTGATTTTTGTTTATATTTGAGAGCAAATTAATTTTAGGCTGGAGGGTGAGTTGATCTGAGCAGGTACCAGTTGCCTAGGATTGGGGTTGAAAGAACCCAGGAAGCACGTGAGGCTCACCAAGAGTGACCTTTGTTGTTCCTTGGTCTGGGGGGAGGGGAAGGCGTAGTTAACCAGGATCTGGGGAGCTGCAGCTGCAGCTGGAGAAGGGGACCCCCTCCTGAGGCAGGAGACAGGCCCCAGGCTAAGCAGCTCCAACTGGTTTCCTGCTGCCCTTTGACAGCACAAGCGAGATGACTGGCCAGAGACAACCCAGAAAACTGCCCCCATGTAAGTAACCTAAGCCGCCCCTATGGCGTGCAACTCACTCTGAGTACGTCCGTGTGCTCTTCCACACGTGCTTTGCTGCTAACAAACAATTTATCTGCTTCACAATCTCTGTCTCTTTGCTGAATTCTTTCTTCAAAGACCGAGGTCCTTCTTCCAGGCGTTCCATTGCCAGAATCACTCCCACCCCCAAGAGGAGCTGTGGTCTTTGGTAGAGAGACAAAGTCACTGCTGAGAGGCAGCCTGGCAGAGGCAGGGAGAGATGGAGAGACAGAGAGAGCCCAACCTTTCCTGCTCCTGGTGCCCCATTGTCCACACCTAACTGGGATCCAGGAGGTCAGGGAGTCTTGTTGCTGCAACCTGTAAAGGTCAACTATCTGGGACCCAAAGCATCGAGGGGGAGGGTCCAGGGCAAGAGAAACTACATTTCCCAGGCATTTATTATAAAACAAGAGCAAGCCTAGACTTCAGCCTGCCGGGAGCACTTTCCTGGTGGAGAAGACGATACTCACCCTCAGGGAGCCAGCCAAGGTAAATGGTGTGCACCTTGAATCAGACACACCCAAGGTGTAACCTGCTAGGAGTTAGGGCTGAGCTCAGGAAGGTTAAGTTCTGAATTGATACGATGGAGTCATAATGCTGACCTGGGAGCACCTCTGTGATGATTAGTTTGGGTAAATACAAAGCATTCAGTGATGTACACAGTAGGACATAGGAGATGCTCAGTATATAGTAGCTGGCACTCTACTGCTCTTTTCCTAAGACAATGCAAGGAAAAGCACTGTCTTGGGAATATTGGATTACCTTCTCTTTCTTTATGACAAAGATTTGTGGCTGGTAACAGAGTTTCGATAGACCGTTGAATCACTGCCTGTGAGCACAGATTCGGAACACTTACACAAGACTAGTGTAGTTGGGTCCGATTTCTGAGAGCCCCAAGTATCTTGATTTTTCCATCACTTCAGAATGGAGATCTCGAGTGCATGGATTCAGGATGCTAATGGGAAAACTCAGAATCTCCAAAGAGGGACAACCAGAGGAACATCATTTTCCTAGATTATATGCTTCCATTCCCCATAGAGCAGAGATTCTCAACAGGATGGGGAGGGGGGTGATTTTGACCCCAGCGGACATTTGGCAATGTCTGTAAACATTTTTGTTGTCAAACTCTGGAAGAGGAGGGAGGGCTACCAGCATCTAATGAATGGATGCCAGGGTTGCTGCTAACCATCTTCCAGCACACAGGAGAGCCTCCACAAAAAAGAACTGTCCAGCCAAAATTGCCAATAGCTCTGAGACTGACAGAAGTGCAATGAGAGGTGGCGTGAAGGCTGTGTATTTGGTTCGTGAAGGGGGTGGACAGTGGGGGCAGCATAAAGGATGGGAATCTTTGCTAAAGAAGAGGAAAGAATCCCCTTGTCTGGGGAAAGCGGTGGGGGGTGGGTGGTGATGGGATGAGTTGGGAGATTGGGATGGACATGTATGCACTGATGTGTATAAAATGATGACTAATAAGAACCTGCTGTATAAAAAAATAAATTAAGAAAAAAAAAGAATCCCCTTGTCTGAGTCAAGCCGTGGGGCAGCTAAGTAGAGAATAGAAGAACCTGGAAACGGTGAAAACTACTCTGGGCTGATCCCCTCCCCCCTGCTGCTTTCTCCATGTTCCTCAAAACTTCCAAGAAACCTCCTGCAAAGGGAGAGAGTATCGAAGTGGGAAAACTTGCTTTTCATTTCATCCTCTTTACCCATAGTTGTCCTTACAGCTTGCGGGAATGTTGCAATATTCTCCTCCCGAAAGTAACTAAATATTAGTACTATGAAAAGTAAAACTGTCCAAACACGATTCTGATCTCCAAGGAGATACAAAATGCCCACATCAATTACTGTGGGTTGCATGGAAATATTTACCAAGGATCTCCTGTGTTCATTTGGTTACTCATTACAAAAACAGGGTTCAAACTAGCTTAAATTGTAAAGAGAACTTTACTTGTTCTTCAGTGGGTAAGTCTACAGGCAGGCCTCGGTCCAGTGGTTCAATGATATCCTCAAACCTCTCTCTACTCTACCTTCATTTTAACACACTGGTTCTCCTTGTGGTCACATGATGGCTGCCACTAGTTTTCAAGGATATAAGCTGGGTGTAACCCTGAACTCACATACCAGAAAAGGCTCTGAGGTTTACCATGATGGGCCTTAGGTTGCCTGCCCATCCCTGAACCAATCACTATGACAACCAGAATGAGATTAACAGATTGTTGCTGAAGAATGATCAATCCTACAAAAAACTCAGGGTTGATAATGGAGGACTGAGTGGCTTCTCAAACTATTTGGGATATTATTCCATATTATTATTTCCAGAAAGGAAAAGAATGGCTGCTGGGCAGCAAAAAGCAGATGCATGCTATTCGTGCCAGGTCTAACTAATCAGTTATATATGGCATCTTATAGTGTCCCCAGCATGGTGCTCTGTGCAGGGGAATACAGACTTGTATAAGACACGGCCAAAAGCCACAAAAAGTCAGATTGTCTAAACGGTAAGGCTAACACACATGGAACAGTGTGAGAATTATACAAGAAAGAAGAAAAGAAGACGTTCACTAAGTGCCAACTTGCACAGCACAGACAGCAAATGGCAGAAATTCAGAGAAGGATACTCTGACTTCCAAGAGAAGAGATTGAAGTTGGCCTCAGAGGATGTGTAGGATTTGTATCAAAGGCAGAAGGAAATGGTTGCATGCTAAGCAAGAATAAGAAGTGAATGAGATTGGAGACTTGCCTGCCTGGAGCAGAAACAAACCCTCCACCTCCAAATTGATTCCCTCTACCAAGGACCTGGCTTCCATCATCCACAGTGACCGTGCCTCCTTATTTATTTTGACAAGCTCATTTAATGTGAGCAGAAAGACCATCTCATTGAAATGAGAGAGATTTGGGTAGTCAATTCCTTTTATCAGTTTTCCCTTCTAGGAGTAGCGTTCTACCTATCAATTTTCCTCTTCAAAACCATTACTCAATCAGCCAGAAAGGGAACCAGTGCTTTTGCTGTGCAGACTGGTGACAAACGAGGACAGTAATTTCCCTGAGCGGGCACCTTGGTTTGCCATTTGCCTAACCAGGAGCAGAAAAACACAGTGTCATAGATAATGTCTTGAAGATTACAATGGCCTTTTATGGAAGACAACTAAGTTTGATTGGAAATGTTAACACTGCAGATTTAAAGAAGGCAGCTCAGTCATGAAAGACTGCTTCTACATGAACCCACATACTAACGGCAGGCATGGAACTCACAGATCCTTTCTAATTATTCTGCTAAGTGTGAAGGACAACCAAAAATATGTGTTCTAAGAATCTTCCATACTGCCCTTCTCCCGCTCAAGAACAGGCAGTGGCTCCCTGGTCCCTGTTGGAATGCAGGCAGAAGCTTTCAAATGAGATTCAAGGTCATTGGGAATTGCCCTCAGCCACATGGAGCTGCCTTACCCGAGGTTATGACCTGTCAGGGACTTGTTGATTCCGGAATCCAAAGGCTGAGCCCCCTTGCCTCAAACTGGGAGAAACCTGAAGATGTAGCCCAGCTCCCAGCAGGACTGTCTGAGGCCTCATTTGCAACTGCATTGCAGCTACTTTCCCCCCTGCCCAATCTGCATACCTTACCTCCCTATCAGTGGTCCCCCCTGTTGTTGATTTTAAGTCTTCTATATCTTTACTGGTTTGTCAGCTTAATCTGTCCTGTACTGAAAGTGATGTGTTAACATCTCCTATCTGTTTCTATTAATATTTCTATCTCCTTGTTTCTCCTGTAATTGTTGCTTCATAACAGTGGTTGTTGTGTTAATTGGTGTATATATATACTCATTACCGTTATATCTCCATTACATATTATGTTTGCAGCATTTTAAAATGTTCTTGTTTGTCACATTTAATGCTTTTAGGTGCCAATTCTACTTTGACATTAGGATTGCAACCTCGTTTCTCTTATTGTTTCCATTTTCCTTGTGTTCTCTCACTGGAGTTTTTCTAGTCATCTCTTGTTTAGATGAAGCTCATCCTCTCTTGAATTCCTCAAGAAAGGGACATGGCACACAACTCCCCAAGTTTTTGAGTGTCTGAAACCATTGTCTACAGTCTTGATGATTCACAGACAGTTTGATTAAAAATAAAGGTCCTAGACTTCCTTGGTGGCACAGTGGTTAAGAATCCACCTGCCAATGCAGGGGACACGGGTTCGAGCCCTGGTCCCAGAAGATCCCACATGCCGTGGAGCAACTAAGCCCGTGTGCCACAACTCCTGAGCCCACGTGCCACAACTACTGAAGCCCGTGCACCTAGAGCCCATGCTCCACAACAAAGAGAAGCCACCGCAATGAGAAGCCCGTGCACTGCAATGAAGAGTAGCCCCCGCTCGCCGCATCTAGAGAAAGCCTGCACGCAGCAAAGAAAACCCAACGCAGCCAAAAATAAATAAATAAATTTATTTTTAAAAAAATAATAAAGGTCCTTTCTCACACTTTCTTTCACTGAGTTTTTTGAAATTCTGCTCCATTGTTGCTTTGTTTTTTTATGTTGTCTTGAGAATTCTAATTACAGATTAATTCTTTTGCTCTTGCAAGTTATTTTAATCCTTTTTACCTGAAAACCTTGAAATATTTTTCTTTACCTTTTAAGTCTAATAGATTTACTGGGATATATCGTAAATCTAATCATTCCCTCTTTGTTTTCTGAGGAAATCAGTGGACCCTTTCAATTATAAATTCAGGTATTTTTCATGTCTGTAAAGTTTTCTGGGATTACAATTTACATATTAGCTCT
This sequence comes from Balaenoptera acutorostrata, assembly GCF_949987535.1. Classification (NCBI taxonomy): domain Eukaryota; kingdom Metazoa; phylum Chordata; class Mammalia; order Artiodactyla; family Balaenopteridae; genus Balaenoptera; species Balaenoptera acutorostrata. Next base: position 4,589,113 of record NC_080070.1, read on the forward strand.
GTTCCATTTTTTGTTTTCTACATCTGTGACTTCAATTATGTGTATGTTGTTTCTTCTTTGTTGATCTTCCCAACCAACCTTCTTCTCTTCGATCCTTTTTACTTCTTCCTTTATCTTATTTTCGTGTTGTTTTCTTGCATTTCTTCAATGCCTCTTATTACTCTCTTCATTTCTTTCTGTTTTTCTGTCCATTTTTATTTTTAATTTTTGATTTCTGATTCAAAGTGGTTCTTCATATTATAGGTGTTTGAAAATATTTAATTCATTTGGAGCATATCTTACAGTTTTGCTTCATGGTTGCCTCTAGGGAAGGAGTTTCATCAACTGAAATGTGTTAACTCTCCTTTTTTATATTTTTGTGGTAACTTTGTATAGAATATGTGTGGAATACCTTGTATTCACACAATACTTTGTTTGAATAGTGTGGAACTTTATTCAGGTCCACATTATTCGTTTTGCATATTTGTGGTAGTTTACAGGATTTCTAATCTAGTGGCATGATGTCCTCTTCTGTCTGTATAGTCTGGTCTCTTTAATGCGTGAGTTTCTAATTGATGCATGGAGTAGTGCTTCACCCTCTAGTTTTTATATTACTTTTGGTCTTGCAGGACTTTAATTTCTCCTTTCATTCCTTTTATTTTTACCACCCAACCCCCGAAAGTGCCTATCCCTTATTTTTTGTCTTTCTCTCACCAGAAACTACGCTTTTTGAAGACTGCCACTTCAAATCACATATATTTTTTAAGTCTCTTCCCTATAATCAGTGCTATGGTCTACTAGTAAATTTTTTCAGTATTTTCACAATTAGGTTAACTATCATTCTGGTTGTGGTTTTAGAATAATTTTAGACCTGCTGCTCATTCCCTTATTCTCTCTTCTGTGCAATGTTTTTGTTTTGTTTTATTTTGTTTTTTAAATCAGACTATCTTTGCCTGTAACAAAAGTTTGCCAAAGAGTCTGAGAGATTGCTTACCGAGATTTTATTTTCTTTTATTATTGCTTAAAAACAACGTAAATTTTGCACATTCATTGTCTTCTAGTTGTGCCAATGTCCTGGACTTTGTGTAATTTTATAGGCTCTTCTTTTGTATTGTGGTGAGATGTGGATTTAAGAAGCTGTCATTGACCCCAACTACCTGGAAGAAACAACAAGTATTTTTTGAGAGCCACCTGTCATCTTGACTTAAGCTCTGAATTTGCAACTTATTAATTGCAAGGCAGTGAATATGTGGAATCTAGAAAAATGGTAAAGATGAACCTATTTACAGGGCAGGAATAGAAAGGCAGATGTAGAGAACAGATGTGTGGACACAAGGGGGAAAGGAGAGGGTTGGATGAATTGGGACATTAGGTTTGACATAAATGTACTACCGTGTGTAAAATAGATGGCTAGTGGGAACCTGCTGTATAGCACAGAGAGCCCAGCCCAGTGCTCTGTGATGGCCTATTTGGGTGGGATGAGGGGAGGGAAGCCCAGGAGGGAGAGGATGTGTATATGCGTATGGCTGATTCACTTCGCTGTGCAGCAGAAACTAACCTCCAGTAATAAATAAATAAATGAATGAATAAATAAATAAATAAATAAATGTATGTAAATTCTTACACAGAAAAAATTTTTTTTAATTTTTAAAAAGGTATTAAATAGCAAAATTCCAAAAGCAGCCTAATCAAAAACTTTGTAGGGATTTGGATAAGAGAATCATTGTGTGAGACAAGGTACACCATAGTGGTTAAGAGGGCAGGCTCTGAAGTCAGACAGAAGTGAGTTTGAATTCTATCCCTGCTACTTATCAACTGTGCAGATGCAAGTAAGGATTTTTAGGCTCGTTTTACAGATCAGAAAGCTGAGGCCTAGAGAGTTAATCACATACCCACCTTCATAGAATACTAATAGTTAAGTAAAATAATGCATAAAAAGGGGCTCTAGTTAGAGTTTATGGTGCATAGCAAATGTTTGTGAAGTGTTAACCATTATTATTAACAAAATAACTGAAGAAATTAGGAAAGTCTTTACAGATGATAAGTACTTAATTTGTACGTTAAAATTTAAGTGGTAATGGTGGAGAGAGATTCCTGGGAGAATTATAACATGAGCAAAGATGCAGGAATGACCCTTGAGCTTGAAATACTGGCAAAAGAAAGTCACACGTAGAATTCAGAAAAATGAAACAACCTTGCCTCCCCATCTGAAGATTTACATGGAAAAGCAGTAGTACGTAAGATTAGATTGATTTGAGGGCGTGATTATGGAGGCAATTGAATGAGTTTGAGGACTTGGGGCTTTACTTAATCCAATGTTTCTGGAGAAGCTGACCCAAATACTATTAATAATGTTCTCTGATAAAAAACATGTTCTGAGTATATATACATTTGGGAAAATTGGATTGAACTAAACTAAACTCATTTCTTATGCCAGAAACATGCTCTGAGCTTTAATATATTGGTTTGCCTTATGAATCTTCAAAATGAGGATATAGTATTGAGCAATATTTCTCACATTTGAGTATATTGTGACCCTTTTAATAAAAATAAAATAAAATGCTCAGATCCCAGTTTGAGTAGGGCAGAAAGAGAACTCATCAGCCTGAAATCTGGGCCTGCTGAGGAACGCTACTAGGGCACTGACCATTGCTCTTCACGCAGGAGAGAATGGAGAGACTAAGAAGACATGAAACCTCATTATAGGGCAGAACTGTTTGACCTGGCTCATCCTCTTTCCATGTTCGGGGCATTATCTCTTGCTCCATACCTGCATGGTGAGCTCTGGAGATACAGGAAACCGTTAACTTGTCTGCTGTCTATAATTGTCGTTGATTGTTGGTCCAGGCAGGTTTGTATTTGATGGTCATGTCCACACTATCCACACACTTTCAGCAGTTTCTTGCTGTTACCATTCCACACTTTTGTGTCATACCTCTCTTCCAGGAGGCAGGAATAGCCCCTGCATTCTTGGGACCCTGCTCAGGGGGATGGATGCTGACCCCAGATGGAGTGCATTCTCTTATTCCTCCATCTTCTGTGATACCTGCACCTGCCCCGTCAACACACACACCTTACCAAGCCTCCAACATGCCTGAGCTTCTGCATTTCTGGGTGTGTGTTTTCCTTATGGGTGAGTCTATCATGAAATACTCCTATTTCCTCAATGAAAAACCAAGAGTATGAACATTGTGGCTTGTGTAATCTTGTAATGGCTGCTTTAGAAATAGTTTCAAACCAAGGCTGGGCAAAGCTCCCCCAGTTGTCTGTAGACGCTGCTATTTTCCAAGGCACAACTTTTCTACATCTGTATCTCTGTTAGTTGAGGGGGATGTATTCTTTTGCCTTAAGAGGTGACTCTCAGAACCTGCAGAAATAGCTCACATTGTCGTCCCAAAAGCCTGCAATGTGTCAGTCCTGACTAAAACTTGTGGGATGGCCCTTGCCTGTCCTGGCCAACAAAGCCTTAGTCGGAGCTACAGGAATCACTTTCTCTCTCTAGGAAGAGGTTTGAGTCTCTTACAAATTCCGAGTCTGATAGAAGGGTCTTCAACATCACTACAAGCCATGAAATCTGTAGAGAATTTAATGTCATCCGCCAGCTTTGCCAAGGCTGCGCCACCCTTTCTTTTTTCTGTCAAACACTCTGTATCTGCCCAGGGTCTGCAGAGCAATCTGAAGTCCTCTCCCAACTCAGTGTCATCAGAGATTACAGTAGGGATTTTGAGAAGATGAGTTATCTCTGTCTATCTATACTCCAAGAGTATTTCTGGTATTGTGTTCAAAAGAATTAGCCTGCTTTTAAAGACTGTAAACTATCAGTGTTATGCTTGACCACTACACAAGTATGTTTGTTGATACTGAACATGGACCAAGCACAGTTCTCAGCCATTTACATGCACCAATTTATTCTTTTATTGCTTGCAATCTGCAAATATTTGCATCTTAAATCATTACCAATATTGAAACTTTCAAACCACATCACAAGTGACTTCCAACATTGTGGGCAGGCAAAAGCCAATGACTTAGAGGCTGTGTGTGTCTGTATGTGTGTGTGTCTGTGTGTGTGTGTGTGTGTGTGTGTGTGTGTGTGTGTTTTATTGAGGTAAAAAAAAAGCACACAATATTAAATGTACCATCTTAACAACTGTTAAGTGTACAGTTCAATAGTGTTAAGTATATTCACATTGTTGTGTAACAGATGTCTGGAACATTTTCATCTTGCAACACTGAAACTCTACACCCATATCCAGAGAAAACCATAATTCAAAAAGATACATGCACCCCAATGTTCATTGCAACACTATTCACAATAGCCAGGACATAGAAGCAACCTAAATGTCCATTGACAGAGGAATAGATAAAGAAGATGTGGTACACGTATACAGTGGAATATTACTCAGCCATAAAAAAGAATGAAATAATGTCATTTGCAGCAACATGGATGGACCTAGAGATTGTCATACTGAGTGAAGTAAGTCAGACAGAGAAAGACAAATATCATATGATATTGCTTATATGTGGAATCTTTAAAAGATGGTACAAATGAACTTATTTACAAAACAGAAATAGAGTCACAGGTGTAGAAAACAAACTTATGGTTACTAGGGGGTAAGGGGGGGAGGGATAAATTGGGAGATTGGGATTGACATATACACACAATTATATATAAAATAGATAACTAATAAGGACCTACTGTATAGCACAGGGAACTCTACTCAATACTCTGTAATGACCTATATGGGAAAAGAATCTTAAAAAGAGTGGATATATGTATATGTATAACTGATTCACTTCACTGTATGCCTGAAACTAACACAACATTGTAAATCATCTATACTCCAATAAAATTTTTAAAAAAGAAATAAATAAAATAAAATAAAAGCAAGAGATTTGCCTAGAAAAAATAAATAAAAATAAAATATAAATGAGAGATTTGCCTGGGAAAATAAAAAGAAACCATACCCACTAAACATTAATTTTCTCTCTTCCTTCTCCCCTCAGCCATTGGCAACCATTCTACTTTCTGTTTCCATGATTTTGACTACTTTAAATACCTCATACAAGTATTTGTCCTTTTGTGTCTGGCTTATTTCACTTATCACAATGTCCTCAAGGTTCTTCCAGGTTGTAGCAGGTATCAGAATTTCCTTCCTTTTTAAGGCTACATAGTATTCCTTTGTGCATATATACCACATTTTGTTTATTCATTCATCTGTCAGTGTTCATTTGGGTTGCTTCCATCTCTTAATTATTGTGAAAATGCTGTAATAAACATGGGTGTGCACATCTCTCTTTGAGATCCTGATTTCAGTTCTTTTGAATGAATACCCAGAAGTGGGATTGCTGGGTCATATGGCAGTATTCTTTAGTTTTTTTTTTTTATGGACTTCCATGTTGATTTCCATAGCAACCGCACCATTCTAAATTCCCACCAACAGAGCACAGGCTCCAACTTCTCTGCATCCTCATCAACACTTGTTATTTCTGTACTTTTGATAGTGGCCATCCTGACAGGTGTGAGGTGATATCTCACTGTGGTTTTGATTTGCATTTCTCTAATGGTTAGTTGTGTGGAGTATCTTTTCATGTGCTTATTGGCCATCTGTATGTATTCTTTGGAGAAACATCTATTCTAATCCTTTGCCCATTTTTAAAAAAAATTTTTTTTTACATGGTTTTATTATTCGTTATTGGTTTTTTTAAAAAATAAATAAATTAATTAATTAATTTATTTATTTATGGCTGTGTTGGGTCTTCGTTTCTGTGCGAGGGCTTTCTCCAGTTGTGGCAAGCGGGGGCCACTCTTCATCGCGGTGCGCGGGCCTCTCACCATCGTGGCCTCTCCAATCACGGAGCACAGGCTCCAGACACGCAGGCTCAGTAATTGTGGCTCACGGGCCCAGCTGCTCCGCGGCATGTGGGATCTTCCCAGACCAGGGCTCGAACCCGTGTCCCCTGCATTAGCAGGCAGATTCTCAACCACTGCGCCACCAGGGAAGCCCCCTTTGCCCATTTTTAAATCAAGTATTTGGGTTTTTTGTTGTTGAGTTATAGAAGTTCCTTATATATTCTGCAGGTTAACCCTTTATCAGATTTATGAATTGCAATTACTTCCTCCCATCCCATAGGCCGGCTTTCGCTCGTTGGTTGTTGGCCCCGACTTGCTGGAGTTTTTCAGTTTGGTGTGGCCCCATTTGTCTGTTGTTTACTGTGCAGCCAGCCATGCGTTAGAGGTTTAAAAACAAAAACAACAACCTGGAAATCGACTTGGGAAGCCAGTCCCCTTGTGATCAATTAGGAAGAGAAGAACGTCTGTTGATGGGAATCTTAGGATGTTTTATCAGTGATGCAGAAGGCTGGCTCTACAGGCACCCATCCAGATGAAGAACTATGAGTCCTGGGATGAGAGGCGTGGAGAGGGGAAAGACAGACAGATGGACACGCAGGAGGGAGACTCCAGCTCAGACAGCTCACCTGCCTTGTCTGTTTTAAATGACACCCCTCCCCCGCAGTCACTACTGAGGACCAGGGCTCACTCAGGAGGCCAGACAGTGAACCACCAGAACACAATTTCGGAGCAAGTGGTGGCATCCAGTTCTCAAGGCCCCCGGTTGACAAGATTGCAGGGTGTGCCCCAGAATGTGCTCTTTCCTGATATTCTTTCTGCAGTTACTGAGCTGGAAGGGTGTTGAAGGAAAGCAAATCCTCAGGATTTGGCTTGTGGATTGAGTATTCCACCAATTTAGATGATCTGCCCAGATACTGGGATTGTGATGTAATAGAAAGAAATAGGGGTGATGCACCCCTCATGCAATCAGAGGAGAGGAATGGAAAACAACACAGGAAGTGTCAGCCCAGCTGTGCTTTGTTTATTTTAAAACCTAGATCACCCTCGTCGTGTTTTCTGGAACAGTGAGAAACACAGAAGGAACTGGGGTGACTTTCGGATCATCTTACGACTTGCAAAGCTAGAAGAGGTGTTTTCCTGAATATTTAGGATGTGCCTATACTGGGATATCACTAGATGAGTGAAAGAGGCGGTGGCAGTCGTAACAAAAACAGCAATAATGATATCCTACTCACGTGACTGTTAAAATGGACAAGGAACTTTAATAAACAACTGATCCTAACGATGCCAGGACATAATTAGGACATTACCCAATTCCACAGAGGCTGACAGCTCACAAAGGGTAAGTAATCACCCACAACGGGAAGTGGCAGAGCCTAAAATAAGAGTCATGGTCTTCCAGCCCTTGGAAGGTGCTCAATAATACATGTTCAAGTTGAATTTAACGCAAGTTAAAGATCAGCCTTACCTATGAGATGTATCGTTCATACTTTGCTGGGCATCGTGGAAAGAATGATAAACTAAGTGCAAATCAATAGGGCTGGACACTGGAACACCTTCCATCCAGTTGCACTGTCTGATCTAAAGACTTCATGAAATAATTTAATAATACAGAGAACTAAATCGACTTACATATACAGCTCACATAGAAATATTTAGACACTCGTCTATCCAATTTTTAAGTTGATTTTACAATTCAACCCAGTTTTCACTCCAGGCTGACTCTGTGTGGGATGTATGGTTACAAGGTAGCTCGACCGATACTTGAGTTCATGTGTCTGAGTTTTGGTCGCTTTGGAGCACACCCCTTGGAAGCGTCTACACACCCCCCTCTGATGCTGCAACAGCACAGTCTGTTTTACAACTTCCCTGTTGGAACAGCCATCGATCCACTTCAGCAGCTTTTGTGGTGCCAAATCCTTGGGCTTTGAGGGGGAAATGGGATATTTAAAAGCACCCAAAAGTCACTCTGAGTTGTTTTAAGATAAACGAATACCATATCTGATCAAAATTAACTAGTAAAACTGAGTTGGGTTTAATTGTTTTTTAAGAAAATATCTAGAGCTTTTCAAAAGACAAAGCCATTCTTTGCCAGGTTTTTGGAAAGTTAGCTCCCCAACGCCCCCCACCAAGAGGACAGTTTGATAATTATCACTTATTTCAATGCGTAATTCTGATAGGCTGTTGGAAGGCCTGTTGCTTTGCTTCCTTTTACGGCATTTCAGCACGACCAACCGTTAGGCGCGACGCCCTCCACAGGTGCCCAAGCTCCACCCTCTCTAGTTCTCGGGTTTAGGGCACTTTCCATCAAGAGGCGCTGACTTCCAGTTTACACAGCAGGTTTCACTCCCCGGACAGCAAGAAAGAGCTCACGAATGCCTAAATTTCCTCTTCCCTGCTTCTGTTTTTTATTTGAGTAGAAAAGGAAAAAAAAAAAAAAGAATATATATATATATATATATATATATATATATATATATATATATATATATATATATATATACACTTATTTTTTTGAAGTAACTGACACCATGCTACTCATTTCCATAACCCCTTTCTGATTTTTAACCAGCACAGAATAGCCCAGCTCATCTAAGATGAACCAAACTGCCTGCTCTTCTGTAATTCATAGCTTAAAACGTACAAGGCATGCTTCCTCTTGCTCACTGAACTCTGCAAAGTAAGTTTGTACCGTGCAATGTGTATGCAACGTTGGTACCTGCTTCCTAATTCCACTTGAATTAGCAGGAAGCCTGCGGTTATAACCGGATGAGACTCCCTTTAATTTTTTAAAAAGCAAAGCTGTCAGGTAGATTCTCCACACCAAATAGAACAGCTGACCACAAAGAGCCTCGCGTCTAACATTTGTGGTTGTTCCCTTTAAGTCAAGAGGGAAGAATCTGTTGCTAAAAGAGGAATCGTTTCTCCCTTAACATGCTTTGATTTATTGTTCTGCTGTGTTTCAGGCGAAACTCTAAGTAGGAGATGTTTATCAAGGGGGAAGGGAGAGGAGCAAGGGTTTACCTTGCTTGTTGTCTCTTTGAGTGAGGAATATCATTATTTTCCATTAAGTTTGATCCTCTTAGCTACAGTGTAGGAGAGAATTCAGCACGTTGGGAAATCATACTCTTGCAAGCAACTAAGGCACCATTTAGTCAGTTACTAATCCAAAGCAATAAAGTTAGCCTGAGATAGTCTTCAAAATTCATTAGAATGGCAAAATGCTACCAGGGCTGAAAATTTGCTTTGACATGTTGCACATTTCTTATGGCAGATATCTCCCACTCCCATCCTCACCATGCAATGGCTCGTATTTCTAGATGGAGAGAAACCATCTTGACATCTAACGTCTACTAAACTCCCAGTACTTAATCCAGAGCCCCATGTGTAGTAGATGCTCAAAAAACAGTGTGTTAAATGGATTATGCAAGATGCCATCCAACGATGATTTTCTTGATTTGACACCAAAAGCAAAGGCAACAAAAGCAAAAATAAACAAGTGGGATTATATCAAAATAAAATGTTTCTGCACAGCAAAGGAAACCAACAACAAAATGAAAAGGCAACTGACTGAATGGGAGAAAATAATCATATATCTGAGAAGAGTTAATATCCAAAATATATAAAGAACTCCTACAACTCAATAGCAAAAAACCAAACAGCCCAATTTAAAAAAATGGGCAGCGGGCTTCCCTGGTGGTGCAGTGGTTGAGAGTTCGCCTGCCAATGCAGGGGACACGGGTTCGAGCCCTGGTCTGGGAAGATCCCACATGCCGCGGAGCAGCTGGGCCCGTGAGCCACAATTACTGAGCCTGCGCATCTGGAGCCTGTGCTCCGCAACAAGGGAGGCCGCGATAGTGAGAGGCCCGCGCACCGCGATGAGGAGTGGCCCCCGCTCGCCACAACTAGAGAAAGCCCTTGCACAGAAATGAAGACCCAACACAGCCATAAATAAATAAATAAATAAATAAATTTATTAAAAAAAAAAAAAAATGGGCAGAGGGTCTGAGTAGGCATTTTTCCAAAGACTGTAGATGGCCACCAGGGAAATGTAAATCAGAGCCACAGTGAGTTATCACCTCACACCTGTTATAATGGCTATTTTTGAAAGGACAAGAAACAAGTGTTGTTGAGGATGTGCAGCAAAGGGAACCCTTGTGCACTGAGAGTGGGAATGTAAATTGGTGCAGCCGCTATGGAAAACAATATGGAGCTTCCTCAAAAAATGAAAAATAGGACTACCACATGAACCAGCAACCCCACTTCTGGGTATTTATCCAAAGAAAATAAAAACACTAATTCCAGAAGATATATGCACTCCCATGTTTATTGCAGCATTATTTACAATAGCCAAGATACGGTAACAACTTAAGTCCTGACTGATGGATGAGTGGATAAAAAATGTGATAGATACAGAAATAAATATTATATATACATATATAAAAAAAGATGACATCCTAGGTAAAGACAAAGGGAGCAGATTGGAGGGAGAAGTGGGGATGATGGAGACAAAAAGCATAAAACTGAGCCTCTGCTCACAGGAGCTTGTAATGTGATTGGAGGGATAAGCTAGCATACACGTGAAAATGAATTTATTTGTATCATATTTCCTCTGGAATCCTTCCCTTGGCCCTAATTCTTCATTTAAGAGTTAGAAAGAGACCCCTGAGCCTGGCTCCAACATAGCACAGCATTTGAGAGTATGAGACAGGCAGGTGATGGAGGCTGCAGAGACCGTGGTGAGGAGCGTTTATTTCACCCTAACAACAAGAAGCCCCTGATATGTTTGAGAATGTAAACGATGTAACACGATCTGATTTATGTCTATGAAGAGTCACTGGGGTGGCTCGTGGAAGAATGGTTGGGGGAGTGAAAGGAAGCAAGGAGGAAGGTACTGCGTTACTCCAGGTGAGAGGGGAAGGCGGCTTGGTCTAGAGTAACAAGAATGGAGAATTCCAACGCAATAGTGATCTGTTTGGAGGCGGAACTCTGACCGGATTTTCAGATGGATTGGATGGGTAAAATAAGGGGAAAGAATAAAAGTTAAGGGTGTTGTGTAAATGTTGATAATTGGTCACCTCCCCACTGGAACCACAAACGGGCTCTCTCCAGTCCCTCCCATCTCAGGAAAATGGCACCTTATTGCAATCATGAACTTCACTTGCACATATCAATTTTTAAAAATAAATTTATTTATTTATTTATTTTTATTTTTGACTGTGTTGGGCCTTTGTTGCTGTGCGCAAGCTTTCTCTAGTTGCGGCGACTGAGGGCTACTCTTCATTGCAGTGCGCGGGCTTCTCATTGCAGTGGCTTCTCTTGTTGCAGAGCACGGGCTCTAGGTGTGCGGGCTTCAGTAGTTGTGGCACGTGGGCACAGTAGTTGTGGCTCGCGGGCTCTAGAGCGCAGGCTCAGTAGTTGTGGTGCATGGGCTTAGTTGCTCCGCGGCACGTGGGGTCTTCCGGGACCAGGGCTCGAACCCGTGTCCCCTGCATTGGCAGGCAGATTCTTAACCACTGCGCTACCAGGGAAGTCCCCACAGGTATCAATTCTGAGAAGCTTTTCACCAAGTGGGGAATTCAAGTAAGTGGTTGTATATATATGTCAGAACTCAGAGTAGTGTTCAGGCCTGGAATCACCAGCATCCAGGAGAATTTGAAGGCAACAGAACTGGATGAAGCTATCTAGAGAATAAATACAGACAGAGAAGAAGTAAGACCTCAGGAAGACGCTGTAGGATACACCAACATTTATCATGCTGGCAACTGAGAAGGAGCCAGCAAAGGAGACTGAGGAGAAGAAGCCAGAGAAGTAGGAGAAAACCTACCAGAAGTCAAGGATGAAACCGATTTCAAGGAAGGAGTGACCAGCTGGGTCAGACACTGCTAAGCTGTCATGAAAGATGAATAAAAATGTCATCAGTTTTGGAAAGACTGAGTTTGCTGGTAAATTTGACAAGACCAGGTTCTATGTGGTGATGGGGATAGAGACCACATGGAAATGTTGGTGATAAAATAGACCCCAGACGTTACCCACTTCAGCCATCTCTGAAGAAAGCTGCACCATAGAGAAGACAAGGCCTTTCTCCTGGGCACAGGGGTGACCGTCAATTCGCAGCCTTTGCCACTCTTCAGGATGTGTCGAATTTATGCCCCAAAAGGCCAAAAGCAGGGCATGGAACTTCATCACAGGACAAATCTCAGCACACATTAGCCGTGCGTATTCTGTCAGGAGTTACTGATCTGGGGCCCATGGACCTGTGGGTTTAAGAGAGACTATATGCAAAATTATGTGCAAATACATCTTTCTAGTGAAAGGGGCCATAGCTTTTATCAATTTCTCAATGGGCTCATGTCTTCCACTCAAAAAAAAGATATTAAGAACTTTATTCTACACCAAAGAAATTGTGCAGCTCACCAGACCTCAAGAGACCTTCTCAGGGCTTCCCTGGTGGCGCAGTGGTTAAGAATCTGCCTGCCAATGCAGGGGACACGGGTTCAAGCCCTGATCCGGGAAGATCCCACATGCCATGGAGCAGCTAAGCCCGTGTGCCACAACTACTGAGCCCACGTGCCACAACTCCTGAAGCCCGCACACCCAGAGCCCGTGCTCTGCAACAAGAGAAGCCACTGAAATGAGAAGCCCGTGCACTGCAACAAAGAGTAGCCCCTGCTCGCCACAACTAGAGAAAGCCTACGTGCAGCAACAAAGACCCAATGCAGCCAAAAATCAATTTAAAAAATAGATTAAAAAAAAAAAGATTCATCGCATCCAACGTGGATTCATCAATTAGGTCTTCAGTTTGAGGGAGGTCCCAGCTCCCTTCAGGACTAAGCCTCATTCTTCAATCCAGTTTTTCTTAACTTTTTAATGGAAGTGTAACGCTTCAGAAAAATACACATTTTGAGACCGTTTTAATCAGAGAACCTTGTCACTTTAGATAAAGTGGGTGTTTGCCCTCTTTATTCTGCCAGCTGTTTCTCTGTATGTGCGCTGTACCAGCTAAGATCCAAGAGGAGTCAGGAGGAGCAGGAGACCCTGGAGCCCTCAGCAGGGGCTGTGATTCTGTCCCTGCCCAGCTCCTCGAAGGGAAGCCTTCCTATTGGTGGTGCATCTTCCCCTGCAGGGTGGGGTTTACTCTGAGGAAATGAAGTACTGACTTTTACAGTTCCTGAGATAGTTCACACTAGATTAATCTGGATATGTAATAAAAAATTAATAAGCAACAATCACCAGATATTAGATTAAAATGGTCACAGACAGAGGACCAGTTCTGAAATATGCCCCATCACCAAGACATTTTACTGACATCTCCTAGGAAATTGTGAGATAAATATAAAAACCTAGAATCGATAAAGAAGATACACACACACACACACACACACACACAATGGAATACTGCTATTACTATTACTATTTCAAAAAAGAATGAAATAATGTCATTTGCAGCAACATGGATGGACCTAGAGATTATCATACTAAGTGAAGTAAGTCAGACAGGGAAAGACAAACACCATATGATATCATTTATACGTGGAACCAAAAAAATGATGCAAATGAACTTATTTACAAAATGGAAACAGACTCACAGCTAGAAAACAAACCTATGGTTTCCAAAGGGAAAGGGGGTGAGGAGGGATAAATTAGGAGTTTGGGATTAACAGATACACACTACTGTATATAAAATAGATAATCAATAAGGACCTACTGTATAGCACAAGGAAATATAGCCAATATCTTGTAATAACCCGTAATGGAAAAGAATCTGAAAAAGAATATATATATATACATATAACTGAATATATATATATACATATCTAAATCGTTTTCTGTACACACCTGAAACTAACACAACTTTGTAAATCAACTATACTTCAATTAAAAAAAATAAAGCTACATAAAAACACACAAATATATATAAAAATCTATTATGCTGGAGGTGTGAAGGGTGCAACCTCACAACAGTGGGTTGCTGTAAGCAATTCCTCAGCTGCACATGGTGCCTTGTAATTTTAGGCAGAGCCAGGAAATTTTTAGTTAAGTGAATGCAATCATTACCTTTAATGCAAATTGAAGAAAGGACTTCTAAATTAATGTTAATAAAAGAAAAAAATGATCAGTCGCTAAAATTCCAAGTGGTTCATAGGACATCTTTCCAGGGTGACTGGAGAGACGGGAAAGCATGCTGAAGGTCCTAAGAAGGTAGCTGTCGAATTTGTTTAATAGACTGCCTTCCTCGTAGATTTCTGTCTCTCCTTATGCTGCCTTGATTGGTGGAAATCTTTCTCTTTCTTTCCTTTAGTAATTTAGAAGTTCTACATCTTATTTCCATCGACTAGTGCTTTTCCTTCAAATTTTAAACAGAAGACTTAACAATATGGTCACTGGAATAACTTGAGACATATTCGTCATCTTAATAGTTTAAATTCCCCCATTAAAAGGCACCCTCTGACAGTTTAAGTACAAGTTCATGCTGTTTACACGAAACACATCATAACCAAATGACACAGGAAACGTTACTAAATAAAGGAAGAGATGAGACACATGAGGAAAATGCCAAGAAAAAGCAGGTGTAGCAAGGTTAACACGAGATGTCAAAGCTGACCCTTCTTAAATAGGACAAAGGAGTAATTTTATATTGATTACAGAGATAATTCACTGAGAAAATACAATAGTCATGTATCCGGGGGCACAGAATAAAACATTAAAATGCTTACAGTGAAAGATATGTAAATTCAAGGAGAAATTGGGAGAATTAGAAACACATTTCTCAGAAATGGATTAAATAATAAAAATGAGGTTTAAGAATTTGAATAACACGACTAACAACCTTGATATAATATTTAATAACTATGTATAAAATTTTTACACCCGAAACCAGAGCACACACTTTTAGGGTGCTAATGGAACATTTAATACATTTTCATTAGCTGATAAACATATGGTCTCCCTAAGACAGCGATGATTCAGAACCTGCTTTCTTAGGGGTGGTGGTGTGATGAATTGGGAGATTGGCATTGACATATATACACTAATGTATAAAATGGATAACTAATAAGAACCTGCTGTATAAAAAAATAAATAAAATAAAATTCAAAAATTCAAAAAAAAAAAACATGCTTTCTTACCATTGCTCAAGAAAACTAGAAAGGACAAGAGGACTGTCAAAATAAATCTAACCACTTAGAAAATATAAAGCACTCAAATATAACTTTGGGGCTAAAGAAGAAATGAAAGTAAAAATTGCCAACCATGGGTTCTGATATAAGAAATGTTCACATATTGAAATATAGGGAAGTCATTGTGGCTTATACATGAGTTCCCTTGAATTTGATGCTAAATAAAATGGCCTGTTTGTGGTCTATCAAATATACATTGAACATCTGCTTTCATTATTAAAGAAAAGAGCTCACTGACCAGAAGTAAAGAATGTCCATGTTAAAAATGAAGATTAAATGCCCCTCTTCTTGGGACACCAATGCTGGCCCTCCTTTAATGATAAGACTGCCTTCCCAGGTGCCAAGGCCATCCTGACTTGCTGTGTATGTGTTGGTCTGTTCTTTCTAATTTTTCTTTTGAACCTTGAAGAAATGGATCCCTGACTTGTTTAATGTTCTTTGTCCTGACAAGATATAAAACTGTGCTGAAAACCCTGCTTCTCCAAAGCAGTTTCTCAGAGTCATCTGGGAAGTGGGCTTCCGGGCTAGTCCTCAGTTTGGCTCAAATAAAACTCTTTTCTATTCTTATTATTGATTGTTTATTGATTATTTTCAGCGACTGTTCAAACAAACAAACAAAACCCCAAGAACCTGGCAGGCCACAACTGAGGCAACAGCTCCTACACTGGCTGTTTGTGTTTCTTCGTCGGTAACTCACCCAACAGCTAATTTCTTCCTACCCTCTTCTGTCAGGCTGCCTTCTCATCTATTTGTGGGAGCCGTTTGTGAAGAAGGGAAGCTTTTATCACACAAGCTGCCGTGTGTTCTTCCGGTTTCTCACACCTGTTTTGATTTGTTTTGTGGTGTCTTTGCACGTTCAGAGACTTTACATTTTTAGGTGGCCAAGACCGTCCATCTTTTCTTCATGTGTTCGAGTTTCTAGTTTATTTTTTTAATCTTTTTATTGAAGTATAGTTGATTTACAATATTGTGTAAGTTTTAGGTGTACAGCACAGCAGTTCAGTTATATATATATTCTCTTTCAGATTCTTTTCCCTTACAGGTTATTACATAATATTGAGTTTCTAGTTCCACTCAAGCAGATACTCCTTCTTCCTCCAAACTATAAAAATATTATCCCAAAATTTTGTATTTTTAAGATCATTTATGTTTATATCTTTAATATATTTGAAATTTATTTTTGAGTATGATTGGCATAGGATGCCTAGCTTCTTCTGATAAAAAGATTGATAAGATTATATAACATAAGTAAGATCAATCTTACTTATATAAGATTGATCAACTAGTAGGGTTCTTTTCCCAATTGATCTGAATGGCCATCCCTATCACGTATTGAGTTCTGTAGTCTCATTGCTCACTGGGCTCTCTTTCTCTGTCTCCCTCTTCCACTTTTAAGGACCCTCATGAAGCCATGGGGTCCACCTGGATAATCCAGGATTCTCTCTATTCTAAGGTCAGCTGATTATCACCCTTAATTCCACCTGTACCCTTAATATCCCACACCACGTGACCTAACATGTCCATGGGTTCCCAGCAAGGAGTAAGAATTATCTTGCCCACCATGGAGTGATGGTTGGATCTCTCACATCTTTCTCTGAAGCTAGAAATTAGGGTCAGCCTGGCTCTGATGGCATGAGGTCATAAGGGGGACCCTACGTGGGCCTGGGAGCTGGGAGCTTGTATGCTGGACATGAAACAGCCTGAGAGGCAAGAGAGAAGGGGAGGAGCAGGGGGCCCTGCCCCCATAATTATGGTCCAACAGGTGCCAGCAAGGACCAGTTTGGTTAATCAGATCCATCACATGGGTAGAGGAGAGGGAGATAGTGGACCATCTTTCTCCCTGAGGAGGAATGGTACATCCATCACTTGCCTCCATCCCCTCCGTTTCCCCCACCTGCTCTGTATTTCAACTTCTCAGCCTCCTTTGCCAACCAGCCTTCTGGTGACTTTGGCCAATGGGAGGCTCCCATGGACCCTGAGGAGCAGGAGAAGGGAGGAAGCTGCAGCCAGTGTCTCCTTGCTGACTAGAGCCCTCTCCAGAAGTCCTCCCCCACCCGGATGCTCCTAGAACCTGCCACATGGCCCCAGCTTCTGGATTCTGCTGACACTACTTCCCTCGGTTGTCCCCCCAGAAGTGGCTGGACCTCCTATTGTTAATCTTCCTGCTGCCTCTAATCTTTCTCTTGCCTCCCTGCCCCCATTTGACTTTTCTGGCCTTTGTCATTGTAACCAGTTCCCTGTGTTGAATGCTTTCTGTTCAAAGGCCTGGGGTGGTTTCTGCTTTCTTACTGGATTTGGACTAATACATAGTAGTAAATCCCTTAATGAAAATGCAAATGTAAGGGACTAGGGCCCTGATAACCAAAAGAGCTGTCATTAGTCAAAAGTAAGTAAGAAATTAATAAGGAACTTAAGTAATTCAGACTCTAAAAGATTATCAAAGGCAAAAGATATCAATGCCCTTTGAGGTCTGAATTCTCAGGATAAACCACACTGCTCCCGTTCTCTCAATAATTTCCAACATTCCCACCAGCAGTGAAGGAGGGTTCCCTTTTCTCCACACCCTCTCCTGATGGATCCACTTAAGCAATGAAGTTCTTGTCCATAAGCAGAATTCACACATGTCAAGGAATATCTATGCTATAGATGTAGTGACCTAAGTTTGGTGTTTATACAAACAACCTAGGGAGGCAGTTAAAAAATGAAAATTTATGTGTCCCATTCCCCAAAATTTAGAAGGTTTGGGTGAGACCCCCGAATCTGCATTTTGGAATCCCCCGTGACTCTGACACAAGTAATCCTGGACTCTGTGTTGAGAAACTCTAGGTCTGATCAATGGTCTCCAGGAGGCTACTTAAACATGCTCAGCCTCAGTTTCCCCATCTGCCACATGTGGATAACATGACCTCAGAGAGATGTCACAAGGATTAAATAAGGCTCTGCAAATATCTGGTCCATGTGGGGCAAGGATGGCAAAAGGGAAAAGGGGTTGTATGTACCCTACAAGTTAATTTTTGCTGAGTGTTTAGGACAAAATTCTTTCTTTGATTTTTTAGTTTAACAATATGTTTTTATGTTTTGAGGTGTCAATATTGGTGACTCAGATCTAGACTATGTATGTGTCCCAAATTCCTTTAGCTGACATGGAATAGAAATAGTTAATCCAATGCCAACATCAATTTTAACTGGGAAATCTCTATTTCAAGTAGAATTTTAAAAGCTATCTGATGGGCAGGAGATCCTAGTTTAATTTATTTTTTAATGGTTCTTAACTTTGTGATCTGGGATAATAAACTAAATGAAGAGAAAATGCCCCAAAACTCAGAATACTTAAGACTAGTTTACTTATTTATGTTAAGAGAGTCAGCTCAAAGGCTCAACAATGTTGTAGAAGCTACTTCTTATAAAGATAGTTATAAAATGTTAAAAGCTCAGTGACAATTCTTAGAAAACTAAACTTCGTCATCTCCTGCCTTCACGCCCCAACCTCAGAAATTAGCCAATTAAGAGGGCAGACAGCAGAAGCAAGAAGAACTACAATCCGGCAGCCAGTGGAATGAAAACCACATTCACAGAAACATAGACAAAATGAAAAGGCAGAGGACTATATACCAGATGAAGGAACAAGATAAAACCCCAGAAGAACAACTAAATGAAGTGGAGATAGGCAACCTTCCAGAAAAAGAATTCAGAATAATGATAGTGAAGATGATCTGGGACCTCAAAAAAAGAATGGAGGCAATGATTAAGAAGATGCAAGAAATGTTTAAAAAAGACCTAGAAGAATTAAAGAACAAACAAACAGAGATGAACAATACAATAACTGAAATGAAAAATACACTAGAAGTAATCATAGCAGAATAACTGAGGCAGAAGAATGGATAAGTAACCTGGAAGACAGAATGCTGGAAATCACTGCTACAGAAAAGAATAAAGAAAAAAGAATGAAAAGAAATGAAGACAGCCTAAGAGACCTCTGGGACAACATTAAATACATCAACATTCACGTTATAGGGGTCCCAGAAGAAGAAGAGAGAGAGAAAGGACCCAAGAAAATATTTGAAGAGATTATAGTCAAAAACTTCCCTAACATGGGAAAGGAAATAGCCACCCAAGTCCAGGAAGTGCAGAGAGTCCCAGGCAGGATAAACCCAAGGAGAAACACACCAAGACACATAGTAATCAAATTGACAAAAATTAAAGACAAAGAAAAATTATTGAAAGCAACAAGGGGAAAACGACAACATATAAGGGAACTCCCATAAGGTTAACAGCTGATTTCTCAGCAGAAACTCTACAAGACAGAAGGGAGTAGCACGATATATTTAAAGTGATGAAAGGGAATAGCCTATAACCAAGATTACTCTACCTGGCAAGGATCTCATTCAGATTCAACAGAGAAATCAAAAGCTTTACAGACAAGCAAAAGCTAAAAGAATTCAGCACCACCAAACCAGCTCTACAACAAATGCTAAAGGAACTTCTCTAAGTGAGAAACACAAGAGAAGAAAAGGACCTTCAAATACAAACCCAAAACAATTAAGAAAATGGTAATAGGAGCATACATATCTATAATTACCTTAAATGTGAATGGATTAAATGCTCCAACCAAAAGACACAGGCTTGCTGAATGGATACAAAAACAAGACCCATCTATATGCTGTCTACAAGAGACCCACTTCAGACCTAGGGACACATACAGACTGAAAGTGAGGGGATGGAAAAAGATATTCCATGCAAATGGAAATCGAAAGAAAGCTGGAGTAGCAATACTCATATCAGATAAAACAGACTTTAGAGTAAAGGATGTTACAAGAGACAAGGAAGGGCACTACATAATGATCAAGGGATCAATCCAAGAAGAAGATATAACAATTATAAATATATATGCACCCAACATTGGAGCACCTGAATACATAAGGCAAATGCTAACAGCTATAAAAGAGGCGATTGACAGTAACACAGTCGTAGTGGGGACTTTAGTACCTCACTTACACCAATGGACAGATCATCCAGACAGAAAATTAATAAGGAAACGAAAGCTTTAAATGGCACAATAGACCAAATAGATTTAATTGATATTTACAGGACATTCCATTCGAAAACAGCAGATTACACTTTCTTCTCAAGTGCACACGGAACATTCTCCAGGATAGATCACATCTTGGGTCACAAATCAAGCCTCGGAAAACTTAAGAAAACTGAAATCACATCAAGCATCCTTTCCGACCACAACGCTATGAGTTTAGAAATAAATTACAGGGGAAAAACCGTAAAAACACAAACACATGGAGGCTAAACAATACGTTATTAAATAACCAAGAGATCACTGAAGAAATGAAAGAGAAAATTAAAAAATACCTAGAGACAAATGACAACGAAAACACGACGATCCAAAACCTATGGGATGCAGCAAAAGCAGTTCTAAGAGGGAAGTTTATAGCAATACAATCCTACCTCAAGAAACAAGAAAAATCTCAAATAAACAAGCTAAACTTACATCTAAAGGAACTAGAGAAAGAAGAACAAAAAAACCCCAAAGTTAGTAGAAGGAAAGAAATCATAAAGATCAGAGCAGAAATAAACGAAATAGAAACAAAGAAAACAATAGCAAAGATCAATAAAACTAAAAGCTGGTTCCTTGAGAAGTTAAACAAAATTGATCAACCTTTAGCCAGACTCATCAAGAAAAAGAGGGAGAGGACTCAAATCAATAAAATTAGAAATGAAAAAGGAGAAGTTACAACAGACACCACAGAAATACAAAGCATCCTAAGAGACTACTACAAGCAACTCTATGCCAACAAAATGGACAACCTGGAAGAAATGGGCAAATTCTTAGAAAGGTATAACCTTCCAAGACTGAACCAGGAAGAAATAGAAAATATGAACAGACATATCACAAGTAATGAAATTGAAACTGTGATTAAAAATCTTCCAACAAATAAAAGTCCAGGACCAGATGGCTTCACAGGTGAATTCTATCAAACATTTAGAGAAGAACTAACACCCATCTTTCTCAAACTCTTCCAAAAACTTGCAGAGGAAGGAACACTCCCAAACTCATTCTATGAGGCCACCATCGCCCTGATACCAAAACCAGACAAAGATACCACAAAAAAAGAAAATTATAGACCAATATCACTGATGAATATAGATGCAAAAATCCTCAACAAAATACTAGCAAACAGAATCCAACAACACATTAAAAGGATCATACACCATGATCAAGTGAGATTTATCCCAGGGATGCAAGGATTCTTCAATATACGCAAATCAATCCATGTGATACACCACATTAACAAATTAAGGAATAAAAACCATATGATCATCTCAATAGATGCATAAAAAGCTTTTGACAAATTCAACACCTATTTATGATAAAAACTCTCCAGGAAATGGGTATACAGGGAACCTACCTCGACACAATAAAGGCCATACATGACAAACCCACAGCAAACATCATTCTCAATGGTGAAAAACTGAAAGCATTTCCACTAAGATCAGGAACAAGACAAGGATGTCCGCTCTCACCACTCTTATTCAACATAGTTTTGGAATTCCTAGCCACAGCAATCAGAAAAGAAAATGAAATAAAAGGAATCCAAATTGGAAAAGAAGTAAAACTGTCACTGTTTGAGATGACATGATACTATACATAGAAAATCCTAAAGATGCCACCAGAAAACTACTAGAACTAATCAATGAATTTGGTATGGTTGCAGGATACAAAATTAATGCACAGAAATCCCTTGCATTCCTATACACTAACAACGAAAAATCAGAAAGAGAAATTAAGGAAACAATTCCATTTACCATTGCAACAAAAAGAATACAATACCTAGGAAGAAACCTACCTAAGGAGGTGAAAGACTTGTACTCAGAAAACTATAGAAACACTGATGAAAGGAATCAAAGATGACATAAACAGATGGAGAGATATACCATGTTCTTGGATTGGAAGAATCAATATTGTGAAAATGACTATACTACCCAAAGCCATGTATAGATTCAATGCAATCCCTATCAAACTACCAATGGCATTTTTTACAGAACTAGAACAAAAAATCTTAAAATTTTTATGGAGACACAAAAGACCCCAAATAGCCAAAGCAATCTTGAGGGAAAAAAACGGAGCTGGAAGAATCAGACTCCCTGACTTCAGAATATACTACAAAGCTACAGTAATCAAGACAACATGGTACTGGCACAAAAACAGAAATATAGATCAATGGAACAGGATAGAAAGCCCAGAGATAAACCCATGCACCTATGGTCAACTATCAAGGATATACAATGGAGAAAAGACAGTCTCTTCAATAAGTGGTGCTGGGAAAACTGGACAGCTACATGTAAAAGAATGAAATTAGAACACTCCCTAACTCCATACACAAAAATAAACTCAAAATGGATTAAAGACCTAAATGTAAGACCAGACACTATAAAACTCTTAGAGGAAAACATAGGAAGAACGCTCTTTGACATAAATCACAGCAAGATCTTTTTTGACCCACCTCCTAAAGTAATGGAAATAAAAACAAAAATAAATGAATGGGACCTAGTGAAACTTAAAAGCTTTTGCACAGCAAAGGAAACTATAGACAAGATGAAAAGACAACCCTCAGAATGGGAGAAAATATTTGCAAACAAATCAACGGACAAAAGATTAATCTCCAAAATATATAAACAGCTCATGCAGCTCAATATTGAAAACACAAACAACCCATTCAAAAAATGGGCAGAAGATCTAAACAGGCATTTCTCCAAAGAAGACATACAGATGGCCAAGAGGCACATGAAAAGCTGCTCAACAACACTAATTATTACAGAAATGCAAATCAGCACTACAATGAGGTATCACCTTGCACCAGTTAGAATGGTCATCATCAGAAAATCTACAAACAATAAATACTGGAGAGGGTGTGGAGAAAAGGGAACCCTCTTGCACTGTTGGTGGGAATGTAAATTGATACAGCCACTATGGAGAAGAGTATGGAGGCTCCTTAAAAAACTAAAAATAGAATTACCATATGACCCAGCAATCCCACTACTGGGCATATACCCAGAGAAAACCATAATTCAAAAAGACACATGCACCCCAATGTTCACTGCAGCACTATTTACAATAGCCAGGTAATGGAAACAACCTAAAAGCCCATCAACAGACGAATGGATAAAGAAGATGTGGCACATATATACAATGGAATATTACTCAGCCATAAAAAGGAATGAAATTGGGTCATTTGTAGAGACAGGGATGGATCTAGAGACTGTCATACAGAGTGAAGTAAGTCAGAAAGAGAAAAACAAATATCGCATATTAATGCATATATGTGGAATGTAGAAAAATGGTACAGATGAACCGGTTTGCAGGGCAGAAATAGAGACACAGTTGTAGAGAACAAACATATGAACACCAAGGGGGGGAAAAGGGGGGTGGGGGTGGGTGGGATGAACTGGGAGATCGGGATTGACATGTATACACTGATATGTATAAAATAGATAACTAATAACAACCTGCTGTATAAAAATAAAATAAAATAAAATTCAAAAGAAAAAAAAGAAATTAGCCAATTAAGAACCAGCCAATATACACAAAAACATAGAGACCCCTTAATAATGCAGCATCCAGTTGTTACTTAATCATCATTAAAATGGTTTTAAAGTAAGTTAATGTGCTAATAGCATCGATGCTAACAAGCCTCATTTATTTTTCACATTCTGTGAATAATTAGTGGGTAGAGCACTCTGTCTGAATGGGCTTTGTTGCCTCACTGGGTAAGTGTCCTGCAAATTCAATCCACTGCACAGTTATGTCACACCTTTCTGCAGAGTACTGGAGAGCAGGGCAGGGTCAGGTGCAGAAAGTAAAAACCGTTGTGCAAATGAGCATGAAGATACAAAAAGGAGGGGGAAAGGATTGCAAGGGATTCAAGAAAAGCAAAGTGTAAATCAATTGGTTTTGATTGGAATCTATGAACCTGAATGCCTTTTACAAACCAGGAAATGGCTCCAGCAGAAAAGAAAGAAGTTTAATAGATCAGTGTGTGGGAGGAGATTGGATTCAAAGGCACCAGGAAAACCTTGGGCTGGCCACCACACTGCAAGTGTGCAAACAGGGAATTTAACCACTGTAGGTAGTGACCGACATCATGAGTCAGAGAGAATGGTTGCAATTATCAAGCATCAAGCATGTTCTTGGTCCAGTTTAGATTTCCACAGTGAACACCGGGAATAGGGGTCCCCACATGTGGCAGCAGACTTTGTGTCCACATCAGCATCTTCACAGGACCCTGTTAAAAAGCATCTTTGGTTGGTGCATCAGTGAGGATGTAGTGATGAGCTTAACAGCTTCCTTCCCTCTGCCCTGCCCTGGACTGCAAAGTTGCTTGTTAGATGTATGGAAGCTTCTCTAATTCTGAGACCATAGATCTAGAATTCCAAAGACAAAGAAATATATATATATATATCCTGTTTGATGAAATGTCGGTTCATGTTTTTGTCCATTTTCTAATAGAATTGTTTGTTTTTGAGTTTTGAGAGTCCCTTATCTATTCTATATACAAGCCCTTTATTGAATATGCGATTTGTCCATAAACATTCTCTAGTATTTTGAATCTGTGAAAGCTTTCAAGTTAAAATTCAATGCTTGTTGGAGTTTAAAGGATTAAATGAAGGTTTCAAGAATTCAAACTTTTACTGTGTGCTTTATTAAAGAAGCAGCAAGAAAGCCTGGGCCCTGCTTTCACAGAGGAAGAAACTAGAGGCGGATACAGGTCTGGGGATATTGGAGAGCAGAATCGTGAGGGGCGGGCAGATGGCCTGAGGGAGCTCCTGGGAGGCGGGCTCTGACTGGTCCAGCTCAGACCATCACGATCGCTGCAGCTCACGCGCCCCCTAGTGGGCTCTGTAAACACGGCCGCGCCCTGTGAAGTGCAAGTTCACATTTGCAAAACATACATGTTCTCACCTAAGCTTCTCTACAGGAATTAGCGACGCATGATATTTATTTCTACCCACCGGGACGCCCATCACACACGGCTGATTCTAAGAGGAAATATAGTTCAGGTAGCACTCCCTGCTTCATTCTTTGGGGCCGGTAAACAACCAGAAGGATGCAAGACGGCTGAGACCCATGTTAATGCAATGGAATCTCATAATAGCTCTTCACCAAGGAGCCTCGAGTTTCCTCGTGAGTTTGCTGTATCGCTCACCCTCGGGGGGTGCTGCTCCACAGGTGGAGATAATCCGCCTTGAGGCAGTGGGTCCGGCAGGCGGCCCAGCAGCCTATCTCTGACCCTGCTTCCAGGACGGAGCTGCGACGGCCACTTCTCCTGGGTATTGTCACCAGCGTGTGCTCCCCAAGCGTGTGCCGGGAAAGGCGGACCTCATCCCCTGTCCCATTTTAGACAATCAGAGAACGTTAGAACCCAGAGAGAACCAAGGAAAATGGTGGCTGCAATTTTTTTCAATGAAAAATAAAGATTTTTCTCTGACACGTGTTTAACCAATAGAGCAAAACACCTGAAATGAGGACTATCATTATCTTCAGATCATCTAGTCCAGGATGCTTTCTTACTTTGCAACCCAACTACATACGGGACATGAATGCGGTGGGTGGCAGGGGTGGGGTCGGAGGAGAGGCGGAGCCCACAGGTTCCTTAGCCCATCCCCACGAGGCCCCCAAGGTGGCTCCTAAGACTTCCCAGGACTTCAGATCACAAGTCAAAAAACACTGAGATGCCCTTCTTTTTATTTATTTATTTATTTTTAATTTGGTAAGTACCTTGTCTTGTTTTTTTTTAAACATCTTTATTGGAGTATAATTGCTTTACAATGAGACGCCCTTCTTTTTAAAGGCTGAAGAGTACTTTATTGTGTGCATATGCCACATTATCACAAAAGGACAAATACTGCATTGTTCCACTTCCATGAAGCATCTAAAATAAACTCAGAAACAGTAGAAGGTGTCGCCAGGGGCTGAGGGAAGGAAAACTGGGTAGAGTTTCAGTTCCACCAAATGAGTAAGTTCTGGAGATCGGCCACCTGTAGGTAACAGCACCATAGTGTGCGCATAAAAATCTGCTAAGACGGTAGATCTCGTGTTGTGTCCTTACCACAATAGAAAAAGTAAAATAAAAAAATAAAACAAGCAGACTAAACTGTTGAATTGGCTAGGAGTGTTCTTAAAGGACAGCTAATCTATTGAGGAGAAGATGTCATATCACCTTGGCACTGAATCACCAGATCAACAAAGTTCACTTATCTGATACGAAAAAATATATTATGTTTTACATCTTCGGAGGGAAAAGAACCACTGAGAAACCCACTACCATGTTGTACAAGTGGAAAAAAATGCCCAGAAACTGAGGACCTGCTGGAAGACACCCAGTTAATTTAATGCAGAACCAGGATTGGAAGCCAAGTTACTTACCTGGTTCCTCATGAAATCCTCATTCTAAATACTAGGGAAGTCTCAATACCTGCTTCCGTGAACTCTTCACACTAGAGGTCAAGGGTTCTTTGATGGGGAATGAAACAAGCATTATCACCTCGCCCTGCCTTGGCAAGTTAAAAGCTGACATCACAAAAGAAGAAGTCTCCACATACAGGAAAGTGCCCGCAGGTCTTTATCTGAGGACCTCAGAAATGCAGCCTAGCTGCTCCCTGCCCACCCTCTCCCAGGGACAGAAAGAGGACCAGCCAGAAACATTCCCTCTGTTTTGTCTTTCCTTCGCTGAGGCCGTGGAGAAAAGCCTGAGAAGGCTGCACGTCTCCCTGTTTCCCACCCTTGCTGGATGGCAGCAGAGAGGCTGAGGCCGCTGAGGGCAAATGAGGGCTCTAGGGAATGGCTCAGAGAGCGATTCTGAGGATGCAGGAGAGAACTGTCTACCCAGAGGGAGGAGGGGCACAAAGGAGGGCAGCTTCAGCTGGGGGCTTGGGGCCATCAGGCAACAGCCCCAGAGCCCTGGTTCCCGGACAGGGAGAGAGGACAGTTAGGAAAGGGAAGGACACTGTCAAGGGACGAGTGAGGTCTAGTCCTTCCCCTTTGCTGACAGCTTTGCCTGGGAGAGCAAAGTTATATTTTAGGGAGGAAATCAGATCTCCACCTTCTGGCCGTTTGCCTAGAGCCCAGAGAAATAATACCAGACAATTGCATTTGAGTAGATTTTTGCAAACTCTGCCAAACTGACAGATATGAATTTCACTTCTTCAGGATCGCCCTTCCTAACCCAATCAAGGCAAGATGCTGAGTCATGGCAGAACCCAAGCCACAGCAGACACAGGAAAGAGCTCAGGAGGCGTGGACCTAGACCATACAGAAGCCCTGTAAATCATTGGCAAAAGAGTTACTCAACTCCCACAGCCTCTGATCTCCCAGCAAGAAGAGGGCTTTAAATTGCTTGTCATCACAATGTTTGGCATCAACTAGATCTTACCCGGACACTCGAGGCACCGATGTTAATGAAGACAATAGCTCCTAAAACGGCTGTCCACAAAACCTGAGTGTTTTCACTCAATAAAACTCTCCCCACAGACATAGAAAACAAACTGATGGGTACCAAAGGGGAAAGGGAGGGGGAGGGATAAATGAGTTTAACAGATGCACACTACTATATGTAAAATAGATAAACAACAGGGACCTACTGTGTAGCACAGGGAACTATACTCAGTATCTTGTAATCGTCTATAATGGAAAATAATCTAAAAAAGAATAGATATATACGTATGTATAACAGAATCACTTTGCTGTACACCTGAAACTAACACAACATTGTAAATCAGCTATTTTTTGATAAAACTTAAAAAACAAAACAAAACTTTCTCACTCAGTTTAAGTCCAAAGTGAATGTTGCTGATCTTGAGTGACTCTCCAAGTGATAAGATAGGAACCAAGACCCCTTCCATTCTGTGTCACCTCCACTTCCCCCCACCCCATGGTTTCCAAGGTCACCCAGGAAGGTGAAGGAGCCTGGAGGTTGCCCAGAGACACTTGTAGGGGCCAGGACTGGAAGTGGTGACCATCAATTTC
Organism: Balaenoptera acutorostrata; assembly: GCF_949987535.1. Lineage (NCBI taxonomy): Eukaryota > Metazoa > Chordata > Mammalia > Artiodactyla > Balaenopteridae > Balaenoptera > Balaenoptera acutorostrata. The sequence continues at coordinate 4,617,155 of NC_080070.1, forward strand.
ACTCACACACTATTGGCTAGAATTCAATCAGATGACCAGACCTAACTGCAAGGGGTGCTGGGAACTGTAGTCCAACTGTCCAGGAAGATAGGAAAATACACAGATCTCAGCACCAGAGCCACAGGTGTACGTTGACATGATTTTCCCTCATAAGAAATTTTTCTGAGACCACTAGAGATATCTTGTCCTTCTGTGCAGGAAAATGGATACAAGTATACTTCCTGGGGGCTTCCCTGGTGGCGCAGTGGTTGAGAATCTGCCTTCCAATGCAGGGGACACGGGTTCGAGCCCTGGTCTGGGAAGATCCCACATGCCGCGGAGCAACTAGGCCCGTGAGCCACAATTACTGAGCCTGCGCGTCTGGAGCCTGTGCTCTGCAACAAGAGAGGCCGCGATAGTGAGAGGCCCGCGCACCGCGATGAAGAGTGGCCCCCACTTGCCACAACTAGAGAAAGCCCTCGCACAGAAACGAGGACCCAACACAGCCATAAATAAATAAATAAATAAATAAAAAGACTTTCTATTTCACTGTCTTTTAAAAAAAAAAAAAAGTATACTTCCTTAAAGCCCTCCGAGACCTGCCTGTGATGCTATATGAAATGCTTAATTTTTGAGACTAGAGGCATCCAGCAATAAACTCACCATTTTAATTGTATAATATTTTAGAACTTCCAAAATGATTTCTCAAATACTCTTTCATTTGATTTTCTCATTGCTCTTCTCCCAGTGTCTACAAATTTCATTTGGACAAGAATTATTGACTGATTGCCCATTCTCCCAGGCTCTGGTCCGGGCACCAGGGACGCTGAACAGGCAGTAGATTTCCTACTTGCACCATGCTTACATCCTTGTGAGGAACAGTGGCTTGTAGTTATAAGTAAAAAGTAAATTAACAATATACAAGGTACTATCAGATGATAAGACCTCAAAGAGCAAAAGCAGGGCAGTGTGATAGAGGGGGAGCTTGCGTGGGGGAACAGGCGTTTTAAAATATCCCTGGGATTTGTTTAATCAGGTGTGGTGGGATGACAGGCAGGTAAGGTGACAGGCAACTGACTTCCCTGAAAGAAGCCTTTATTACTCACTGTTCCCAAGAGGAGAGAGCAGTCATGCTGTGCAAGGCCACACGGGGAAGCACCAGGTTCAGCAAGAGGCGGAAGGAGCAAGGAGAAAACACAGGCGGGAGCCTTCATTGTGGTTTCACTGCAAGGAAGGGGCAAGGTAGACAAGCTGAGCAAGTTTAGGATTGGCTGGTGTGAATAATTTTAGTGGTCTCTAGGCTATAGGGGTCCCTAGTCAACCAGTACCTGGCCCTGGGGGGATTTGGGAGAGGGCAATATCAGCTTGGTGTGTGAGAGTTAGACTAAGGAGGTACTTGAGGTTGTGGGTTCTGGTTTGGACATGAAAGACATGCTCAAAAGCAAGTGTTTTACTTTCTTTAGGAATTAACTGGCCCTGGGAAGGGGAGACTCTCCAGGACCAGAAAGGCCCCAAGATGTCAAAGCATCTTAAAATACAGAAAATAAAAAACATGATTAATAGTATGCAGCAAGAGGTGCATCAATTCAGGATGGAGAGCAGCGAAGTCCTCCCTGAGAAGTTGATATTGGAGAGGAGCGCAGAATCACAAGAAAGTGCCAGCCACACAAAGACGGGGTCGGGGGAGCACAGCAGACAAAGGAAGGTCCGCTCGTCTCAGAGGAGGGAATGGGCCACTGTGGCTGGAGCAGTGAGTGTGGACAGGGCAGTGGGAGATGGGGCCAGACAGGCTGGGCTCTGGAGGCCACAGCCATTGCGTTCTATTCTAACCACACAGGAAGCCATGAGAGGGTTGTTCAGGGAGCAGTGTGGTCTGATTCGCATTTTTTAAAGGTCACCCTTGACTGCAGAGAGGAGAATGGCTTGCGTGTGGGCACTGGTGGAGAGCAAGGAGGTCGGGGGAGAGGTGGGTGCACTACAGCACCAGGCGGGGAGTGAGACAAACACCATCCCCTGCCTTATCTAATCCTGACCCACCGTCACGCCTGCTCTTTATGTGACTTCACTCAAACATGGCCCCCATCACAGACATCATTCATTTATCTCTTTTCCCTTAAATCTAAGTATTTCTGGTTCTCAGAGTGATCCCCCCATTTCTCACCTGTCTGCTACTGCTGACAGAAAGGATGCCAGGAAGTCCAATCATTTAGCCACAATTTATTTATGGATTGTCCAGTGTGTGCCCTCAAAAGTTTGGTAACTATGGGAAAGATAAGCAAAGTTTATGATATAATGGTCCTAAGTATAAAGAACTGAAAATTCCACTGGGGACTCAACAGCATGTGCATAACTCAAAAGTAAGATATTAACCCTAAGAAGGGGAGATGGAGGCCAGAACACTCAGGGCAGGGTTCATGAGGAGGACATACATAAACAGATCTTTAAAGAATTGTCATCCACTTCTTGGACATCAGAGCACTGAAAATAGGCGAAAGATCCCAGAGCCCACCTGTCACCACCCACACTGTGCAATAGGGAAAAGAACGAATTATTTGATAAAGAATGGAAAAGAAACAAATAGAAATAAGCTGTTATAAACTTATAAGTACCAATCTGTTGATTTGATTATAATTTATTTCATAACAGAAAAATATAAAAGTAATATTCCATGGTATGTGTGTATATATATATTATACACTCACTTTTTCTTTATCCATTTATCTGCCAAAGGACATTTAGGTTGTTTCCATATCTCAGCAATTGTGAGTAAGCAGCAATGAACATAGCAGTGCAAGTATCTCTTTAAGTAACTGATTTCAATGTCTATGGTTATAGACCCAGAAGTGGGATTGCTGGATCATATGGTAGTTCAATTTCTAATTTTTTGAGGAACCACCATACTGTTTTCCATAATGGCTGCACCAATTTACATTCCCACCAACATTGTATAAGAGTTCCCTTTTCTCCACATCCTCACCAACATTTGTTATCTCTTGCCTTTTTTATAATTAAAAAAGAAGATAATCCTCCCATCTCTGACAACATGGATGAATCTGGGGGGAGTTAGGCTAAGTGAAATAAGCCAGACAGAGAAAGATAAATACTGTATTTGTATTACTTATATGTAGAAACTAAACAAAGAAATAAATAAAAAGCCAACTTCATAGAAACAGAAACTAGAATGATGGTTCCAGGGGCTGGGGGAGAGGGAAATGGGGTGATGTAGGTCAAAGGGTACAAACTTTTAGTTATAAGGAGAATGAGTTCTGAGGATCTAATATACAGCATGGTGACCACGTATAGTTAATAATACAGTATTATACACTTGAAAGTTGCTGAGAGTAGATCTTAAGCGTTCTCATCACACACAAATAAAGGAGTTAACTATATTGACCACGTGAGGGAGAGATTTGTCAGTTATCTTGATCTTGGTAATCATTCTACAACATATATGTATATCAAATGATCATGCTTTTGCTTTTGACCTTATTAAGAGAGAACTGTTACACAAGTTTATAGTTAAGCCTGAAGTTATTTTGTGAAAGATGGGACATCTCACCATGCTGCGGTGACACTCACTGAGTGGGTGCTGGGACCCCATAGAACCACAGAAAGGTGTAGTCACACGAAGCAATGAAGGCTGTCTGGAGGATCCCTGGGTTCCCTGGGATGTGATATGGTCCAAGAGTAGAGTCTTCCCCACAGCCCACAAATCTTGTGGGCAAGGATGTTCCTGGATGGAGTACATGAGGACAGAGTCAGATTTCAAAGCTTGGAAGTAGAGGCTTTATTTTCAGAAAATCTATGGGAAGTCAAAGATATAAGATAGTATAGTATTAGCAGTTCCAAATGTCAGGACCACACATAAAAAACCAGAGGACCAACTTATAACACCTCTATTCCTTTAAACCTGAAGTAAGCCAGTTCAGACGAATGGGCATTTAATGCTTTCTCAATGACTCAGGACTAATACCTGCATTTTAAAATTGACTAATATCTGCATCAGGAACATGCAAGAATTTGAGCCCTGTTGGCACCTGCATTACCAGAATAATGATTTCATTTAAATATTTTGCTTTACCATATTTAGAGTCATAGAGTTATAGTATGTTCTTGGGAGTCTTAGAAATCATCTAACCAAAACCTCTCATTTTTAGAGATGAGGAAATTAAACTACAAACTATCCACTAAGTGAAATAAAAACCATATCAGATATTTACAATCCTTGAGGAAATTCTGTCTTCAAGGCAAGGAAAATGATATCCCACATCTTACTAGATGGAGCTTTTGCAGCCATTCTTAAGGGAGAACAACATAGGAAATTGTACGTGTGGTCAGGTTTAATACATTCTGAATTTTTGTCCAGTTCAAAAGGAAAACTGAAGTTTGCCTTTTAAGAAGCTTTGTAAATCAATAAGCAGAAAGAATTAAACAATACCTCAGCAGCAACACAGCTCAACACAAGTATTACAAAAATTATTTTTGAATAGTTAATTTTTTAAATGACTAAACAGAAGAAATACTATATCCTTTGTCCTTTTTATCTATAAACTTGGTCTTGCTAATTTACAAAGAAAAATTGTCAAGTAGCCAATAGTACATTTCCTAGTTTTCATTCGTGTTTGTCTGGATCACACAAAGTAGTTATTTCCCAGTTTCTAGAAGAGGCACGTCTTGATCATCATTCTTAAAAATACAGCCAGATGTTCATCTTAGAGGAGATTTCCATGACTAGAGGTTACAATGCTGTCTTTTAATTGCCAATCAGCATCTCTTCTCCACTTATCTTTGTATGTCCTTAAGACCAGGGACATTCTCCTATCTCTGGCATCTCTGGTGCCGAGCACACTGTCTGGTGCTTAATAGATGCTCAAATCTGTCAAACGCATGGACGCCACCTGCCTGTCCTGAACCCAGTGCTAAGCAGATGCCTGGCATATCATTAAGAGATGGGGGGGGGGGGGTGTTGGGAGTGAATCTAAATCTCTAAAGGTTTCCAAAAGGATTTATTTTCTGGCTCTTCTATCTAGAAAATTAATTTTGGTTCAAAGTGACACGTTGGACAGAACGAAGACAAAAATGCGTGATCGAGCCATTCCTGAGCAGCGATCATTACCACTGCTACACAATGGAATGACCAATGCTTCCCGATGAATAGTTCCTAAGGTAACATTGTAATAATGCTAAAAAATCCTTTCATCACGAATGATTTAGAGCACGTGCTACATGAAACCATGTCCAAGTGACATGGGACTTCAACAGAACTGTCCTCTGCAAACGGTCATCACCCATTTCTAAGTTGTTTGCTTTTATTCTATACTGGGAGGGGTGCCCCTTTTTAAGAAATCTCTTTTCCTTAAAATGACTGAGACTTTCAAAAAATTGTTCCTTCATCACATCATTTTTCTTAGTGAAAACAGAAATTCTTCATCTTAAACTTTGTACAGCCTCCCCCCCGACTCTGAGACCAGGGAAGAACGAGGTAGGAAGAGGAGTCATATTTTCATTACGTTTTCCATGGAAATCCCACCTCGGACCAGCAGTTGGTGATCTGAAAGCAGGAATAATAACACCTGTCTCATGGGCTTCCTACTTCTTGAGAATCCCCACAACTCCAGGGTTTAGGAAGATTTGACCTGATTTTCAAGGTTTGGAGGTTGTACTTATCTTCTTGGAGCAATAGAAGAGTGGTTAAATGATGAAAGTTTCCTTTGAGGGTCCTTTCCTGAAAATAAACTATTTATATCTACAATCTTCCTCATCTTGGGAGCAAAAAATAAGCTCACACAGGGCTCCTCCGAGCATATTACTATGCTATGGCAGAAGCTTCAGGAAAAATACTTCTTTTCCTATTCCAAGTCTGACACACTAACCTAAGCAACCTCTTTAATGATTTTCTTCTGTATTTGTAATCGATGTTCTTAGAACATTAAAGCCATGAATGTTCATTTGTAAGTGGAAACCTCCTTAGATCGTCACAGACATACATGGAATGGAAACAGCCCACATGTCCAACTACAGACTTGACCAAAGACCAGAGGTCTCTGGACCTCTCAGCCGGCTGCCAATGATGCTGAGACCCACTCCTGCAGCATCCTTCCCTCTGTGCCTTGTTGCCATGTGCCCACAGAATTTAAATGCTGCCCTAGGAAAGTGGGGAAGGAAGAACTCCAAAGTCATATGAAATGTCTATCACCCTGAAGGAATGGTGCCTCAAATTAGACATGAAATTTTGGAACATAAGTTACATTTTTTAGGCACCCGATTTGTAAGTCAAAATTTGAGCCCAGAATATGGGAAGGCTTATCTAGAATCTCCAGGAATACTCATACAGTCATGAATTGATAAAAAGTCCTACAAATAGAGCCAAGTGCCCTGGAAGCAGTGGCTGTAACCCAGGATGGAATGATCAGATTCAGACATCATGGTCAGCTTGCAAAATCACGGACAAGGATGAAGCTGTGACTGAAAAACTGCACCAAAATTCTGTAAGATTGGTCACCCAAAAAAAGAGGGAAAGAGAAAGAATGCAGGCTTGTTGTAGTTTCTTGCAGATTCAATTTTCTGGATACCAGAAGAACACCTGAAAAGCAAAGAATGAGACTTACAACCTCTGATTGGGACTAAGGGGTCCTCTAAGTATCGAACCTCTTTCTGCAGAGAGAAGTGGCACCAGCACCACCAGATCCAGCCACTGAAATGCCATTTTCCCACCAAACGATATGCCCCTTCATCGGCCATGAACATTGAAGGCTTAGGGGATGCATGGAAAGGTCTTGCTTGGAGAAGGCCGTACTCCATCGCAGTTAGGAAGAGTACAGAGGATTTCTAAGAGCTGTTGGTGTAGGAAGGCCTAACTCTCCTGTGGTCTGGAGTGGGCCAGAAGCAGCAGGAGACCCTGGCTCTGGAGGGGCACTGAGGGTGACACTCGGGCATGACTCTTCACCTGTCTTCCTGGATTGATGACACAGGACCCCAAATCTAATCAGTGCTTGCCCTCAGAAATTGGACATCATCCCAGGGAAACAGAAAAGGGGAAACCATTAATTACTGTGACTGGTAGAATGAGGGCCTGAATACAAATTAAGTTCAGACGTTTAAAAATCTGTGGTCTGAGACTCTTATTTACTATAAAAGTCTATGATTTTAAACCACAAATTATACTTCACAGTGTAAGTACAATCTAGTTCCCTGTGCCCAACTATGTTGGTTGCCAGTGGTAGCAACAAGCACCAGTGTTACCTTCAGGTATAATGACCTGAAGAACAGATTCCTTCCCCAGGAATGCCCTCACTCCCCAGGCAGGCTTTGTCATGTGTCTTGCCTTAATTCTGGCCTCTGAGTCTTCTGACAGGTTAGCAGGGATTCTTGAACTTTTATTGCTCTGTCTCCTAGCTGGCATTATTATCTGACCTCCTACACTCTGGAATCAGAGTTTCTGGGGCCACAAGGCCTTGGCTGAAACTCTTTGAATTTGATCTTTGGACATTTTGACTTAGAGCGCTACCAGCCCAGCCTCAGGCCCATCCCTCAACCCAGACCAGACCCACAAGATTCTCTGGAGGACACAAAGAAGACCCTTCTGAACTGAGACAGGACCCCATCCCCTCAAAGAGCTATGTAAAGAAGAGCAGGTAAAAGGGCAATTAGACCTGAAGAAGAGAAGTTAAAACTGGAGCATGAGGTGGGATTTCTACATTTCACATCAAGCTAGATGAACATATCATGATTGCTAAGGCACCAACTCACATATTTATTCAGAGCTGGCCACAGAAATAATTTTCTGTTTCAAAGCAATGGAAAGAGTTGAGATGAATAATACATTTTTATCTATGCCAATATTTAAAACAACCAAGCAGCACTGTGCTGTTTGTTCAAACCAGTCTGTGTTTTACATTGTGCATGTAAATTTACATTGTGCGTGAGTGTTTCAGTAGAAATTTCTTTTGAAATGTGAAATTGTTTATGATGCTGACAAAAATTCAAAACAATCTACCATCTATAGATGCCCCACTGTAATGGATTTTTAAACACATTTATTATCACAGAGTCACCACAGAAAAGATAGACCACAGATGTAGCACAAGTGTGCTTCCTTCATGAAATTTCCCAAGGATATTCCTTTTGCAGAGATTGAGGGTCTGTGAGCAGTTCTGATTCCCTCAAGAGACCCACGTTCAGACGTAGAAAAGAGACTCTGCAGCTCAATGCTACATAGGCGTTTGCCTCACCTCTGGTTGCTTCAAAGGTTTCCAGGACAACAGTTCAACGGAAAAGGAAACATATCAGTAGCTTGAACATAGATCTAGAATTCTAAGCCATGAATTCCAATGGTGTTTCCAAATCACTACCCAGAATCAGAAAACATAAACTGTTATGTGTTATATGTTATGTCTACATGTCCCAGTGAGATCTATTCTTGACAGTTATTGGGAGAAAATTCTATGGGGATTCAGAGTCTCGCCAATTTGCCCCAATAATGAAGTTTTATACATCCAGTGGTCCGGGGCAATGCCCCTCTACCGTCAAGGACAGGTTGTTGCAACTTGTATCACCTGCCACCAAAAAAAAAAAAGGCATAGTGACCTTTTCTGCAGCCTTTCAATTAAACTGGTAATAGGTTAGAGCAAGATTCTGAAGTCTGACATATGCTATTTCCAAAATCCAGGTTCAGGTGTGTACCAAGGCAGAAAAGAGTTCTGCAGCAAATCCAGTGACCCGCCCAGGTGGGCCACATGCCCGGCAGATCCAGGTGCCAGGGCTCCAGGTGTAGATAAGTCTCTGGCAAACCCCAGCGGGAGAGTTTCGGAATAAAACTCTGCCTTCTGCTGCAAAGAGCTTCCTGACTTGGAAAGCAGTGCCCGGATTGCAGCAGAGATTAAGTCCTTGACCATTAGTGGGGAACCGTGGAGTGAGTGTTGCCCAGCATGTGATCCCGTACTGGGCCAGAGAGTCCGAGTCTTTCCAGCCTGCCTCACTCGGCATGCCGGCTGCCCCAGGAAAGGTGACATGAGGCAGCTCTCTGCAGCCCCAAGCACACTCCCCTCAGTGTGGCAGCAGGCTCTTTTTTTTGAAGGGGGATCTGGGTGAGAATCTCCACATGTAGGATTCTCCTCTTAATGAATCAATTCCTTTATCACTGTGAAATGTCTTTATCTTTGATAATATGCCTTGTTTCTCCCATAGTCTAATTTGTTGGATATTCACATACCCATTGCAGCTATAGGAGTCCGCTTGGGCTGCCACAACAAAAGACCCCAGGCTGGGTGGCTTAAAAACAGAAACTTATTTTATTGCAGTTCCAGAGGCTGGAAGTCCAAGTCACGGTGCCAGCTGGGTTGGATTCTGGTGAAAACTCTCTCCTTGGCTGCAGACGGCCGTCATCCTGCTGTGTCCTCAATGGCCTTTCCTCTGGGCACAGGTGCAAAGTGGGAGAGAGACCTCTTGTGTCTCTTCCTCTTCTTATAAGGACACTAGTCCTGTAGGATTCAGGCCCCATCCTTATGACCTCATTTAACCTTAATTACCTCCTTAAAGGCCTCATGTCCAAATGTAGTCACGTTGGGGGTTAGAGCTTCAGCATATGAATTGGGGGGAGCACCATTCAGTCCATGACACCAGCTTTCTTTCTAAGATTAAAGTTTTCATGATAAGCCTCTTTGTCCTTCTCCTTTTAACTCATCTTTTGTTCATGTTTAAAATGCATCTCTTGTAAACAACATTTATATGATCTTGCTGCTTTTCTTTGTGTATCATCGCTGCCTTTTAGCTGGATTGCTTAGTACATTTCTATTTAAGATAATTATTGATACGGTTGGGATAAGTCTATCACACTGCGATGTGTTTTTTATTAGCCTTATCTGTTGTTTCCTTTTTTCCACATTCCTTTCTTCTGTTAGATTTTCTTGATTAGCTGAGTTTTTAGTACTCTTAAATCCATGTTATCACCTTTATTAATTTTTTTTAACTTCTTCAGAGATTTCCCAACTTGACACAAGGGGGCCAGGCCTTTATACCCCCATATCAATCCCCCAGAAAAAGGGTGTGACCTGGAGCAAGCTGCCTCCACAACAGAGGCAGGTCCTGAAGGCAGATGACAACTAGGTTGCCTGCCAGGTCAATGGCAGCAGCAGGGGAAGCAAGGCTCTTATTCCTATCAGGTGATCTGTGCAGCTGTGTTCACCACGGAGTGTACGCTGAACATTACAAATGCAACCTCGCTTACTGTATGGATTTTGTTGTCTTTCTTTCAAGAATATTGAGGTTTGTTTCACCAGGCAATTAACTTACTTGCAAATCACCCTAGTCCTTTGGAAGCTTATTTTAAAATTTCATTATGATGGGTCTACAGCAGTGGTTATCAACTAGGGGCAACTTTTTGATTGTCACACCTGTGGGCTGCTACTGGCATTTAGTGGGTATAGTCCAGGAATGCTGCTGCACATCTTATAATGCACGGGACAGACCCCTCCCCAGCAAAGAATTCTCAGCCCAAAATGTCAATGGCGCCAAGGCTGAGGAATTCCCATCAGCAGCAGGCTTTACTCTATGGCTAAAGGAGACTTACTCCCAAATCCTGGCCTTCCTGGGGAGTCAGCAGGGTACCCAAAGCATTCAGCATGGCCTTTCCACTCTGCCTGGACAGACTTAAATGTCCTCCTGCCCAATCAGAGAGCCAGAAGCTCCGTGGAGCTCACAGCTCCTTAGGAGTCATTTATTTTGCGTGGCCACATGGAGTCTCCCCCAGTGAAAATGCAACTTAGTATTCAGACAGGGGACCTCTTTGCAGATTTCTGGAGCTCTCTTTCTACGTAGATCCTTCCCCACTGGGACTCTAGCTGGTACAATGCACCAACCCCAGCTGTCCCAAATCCCCAGTCTTCTCCATTCGGTAAGACTCACATGCTCCACGTGGATGCCTGCCCTACATCCTGGTTCAAAGCTGCCTCAGACAGAAGGCACAGTGGTTACAGGGCTCGGCTGGGTTTTTCCTTCTCTTTTGGATCACAGGCCAGTGCTGCTGCTGTGAACATTTGAAAGCAGTTGCTTTATTTAATGTGTCCAGCTTCACAGCAATCAGAGGAAAGGTTAGTGCAATACCTGACACTGCATCACGACCAGCAGCAAAAGTCTCCCAAGTAGGTTGTGAAGAATTCCCTTCTTCTTTCTCTCTCTTGCTTCCCCCAGCTCTACCGCCCCTTCAGTCCCCGTGTGTTCACGGTGTGCATGTGTTTTCTGTAAACAAACATCGATAAATCTCTCACGACCATTAAAAATTTACTTGTCATTAAATACAAGTCACCAGTCCCCAAATTCATCAATAGCACTCTGACAAATAAACTTTAGAAACTCATCAGAAATGTTTTACTCTTTTCCCTTAATATTTTGGACTTCATAAAAAAAATAGGCCCTCAGTTATGGATCCTGCCTTGTCGCCCAAAACTGGACAAGCTCCCAGCCCTGGCCAGTCAGAACTCTCAATTGCAAAGGTTTAAAAAAAAATTTTTTTTTATTGGAATATAGTTGATTTATAATGTTTCGGGTGTAGAGCAGTGGTACAGTTATATATATATATGCACACACACACATGTACGTTTTCTTTTTCAGATTCTTTTCCATTATAGGTTATTGCAAGATACTGAATATAGTTCCCTGTGCCGTACAGTAGGGAACTTGTTTATTTTATCGGGGTGGCCAAAAAGTTCGTTCGGGATTTGCCGTCAGACGTTATGGAAAAGCCGAACAAACTTTTTGGCCAAGCCAATATATACAGGAGGGTGTGTCTGTTAATCCCAAACTCCTCACTTATCCCTCCCCCCTTCCCCCTTTGGTAGCCATAAGTTTGTTTTCTATGTCAGGCTTTTCTAAGTATAAGGTTTGGTCTCTACTCAACATGCGCACCCCGTCCCCGGCTCCTCCAGCAACCTCTGGGCCCCAGAGGAAGTGCGTTGGCACGGACTGCCAGTGTCCCTGCCCCTGCTGACTGGCGATATATCATTGGTTAATAGTGACACTAGAAATTTCACCACCGGTAGCATCACAGGATCATTTGCAAAAACTCTTGGGATCCTAGCAAAGCATCCACTTTTCACGTGAGAGTGACTTGGCTGTGTGCGTATATCCCCGACCTCACATTAACCACGTTTCTCAGCTTTCATCAAAGTTCCTTTTCGCTTGAACAATTTTCGCACAGCCTAGAATCCTCACCGCAATTTCTCAGGTTGCTTTTTCTTGTTTATATACAGCATGTATGGCCGCCTTAGTCACATCACAACTTTAAGGTATGGTTGAATTTGGCATTCTATACTTTTGAAGTTTTGGTTAAATTTCCTAAGAACCATTGCCTTTTTAGACTGTTTCACTTTGTTTTTATTTCAGCAACACTGGCAGTTGGTGATCTTTGGGGAACCATGTTTTACAAAGAAATGGAATTGATCGCTGGGAGCAGGTCAGTGAATATCTGGAAAGTATAAACCAACAAACTGATTTGAGACGTGGCCACGGATGTGTAGATGCCAGCAGCTGGTCGGCTGCCCCTCTGGCTAAGGGGCTCCCCGCCTTGCGGAACAGACTCAGAGCCTGCAGGATTCAAATACATCCTTAGTAACCTTAGAACATGCGCTGGACCCTCAGGATGACTCATGGAATACTAAACACTGAAATTCCACAATAGTACATCCTGCTCAGCTCTTACTGTTTTATCATGAGCATTTCCCTCAGTCATTATGGTCAGTAAATATTTACCTGGCAACTCAGTGAGTGAGTTTAAAATATCCCATTTTATAGACATGCCTCGTGTTAGCCATTCCCCTACTGTTGGGACATTTCAGTTGCTTAATGCCTTTTAATTCAGTATTCTCATCTGCAAAAATGGGGATAATATGCAGAAATGTTTTACCTCTGCACCCCAAAGATGTGAGGTGAGTATGGTCTAAAGTGGGGCTTTACAGGAAAAGCAGTATTACGGAGAGAGAGCTTTCAGGCTGCCTGAACGTGTTAGAACTCACCCTATAACACATCCTCCCCTCTGCAGATGAAATAGGTACACATGTTTAAATACGTTATAAATTAGGCTCCTTGTTAGATTAACTCACTGAGGGAAAAATGAAACAGGTGGTGGGTAAGAATCAAGAACAGATTGTCATACTGAGTGAAGTAAATCAGAGAAAGACAAATATCATATGATATCGCTTACATGTGGAATCTAAAAAAATGGTACAAATGAACTTACTTACAAAACTGAAATAGAGTCACAGATGTAGAAAACAAACTTATGGTCACCAGGGGAGAAAGCAGGGAAGGGGGGATAAATTGGGAGATTGGGATGGACATATACACACTACTATATGTAAAATGGATAACTAATAAGGACCTACTGCATAGCACAGGGAACTCTACTCAATACATATATGGAAATGAAGCTAAAAGAGGGTGGATATATGTATATGTATATGTATATGTATAACTATGTATATGAGTCCCTTTGCTGTACAGCAGAAACTAACACAGCATTTTAAATCAACTATACTCCAATAAAAATTTAAAAAAATAAAACAGAGGCGTGGGCAAAGTGAGACAAGATTAGAGGGGCACTGCAGGGCGTGAGCCCCCAGCCCCTGGAGGGGATGTAGCAGCAATAGGGACTACTCACCAGCCCCATGGGAAGCAACTTCACGTGGCCTCACAGCAGTGCAGGAGGAGGCCCAGTGACCAGGACACTGCAAAGCCTGGTTGTCGTGGGACCTCTGTCTAGACGGACGCAACTCCGCAAATGGCTTTCTGTTTGCTCAGTAAGGGGGTTGGGTCCTCAAGGCCCCTCCCCACTTTTGCACATCTTCCATAGCTGACTGACCCCTGCTGCTGTTTCCCCCCAACCATTAGGTGCTGCCTCTGTCTTCGCACATGACCTAAAGAAGCATTAATAGCAGTTTGATGAGTTCAGTTGAGATACGGAAATCCAAGATTCAAAGCCATGTGTGTTTTCTTGAAAGACATTCACTGCTGGCTGAACCTCTATAATAGGAAAATAGGAAAACAAAATAGTTTCATTACCACGATGTTCTTTATTCATAGCAGAGCTTGTATTTACAGTTCTCGCTTACTTGAATTGTAGTGTCCTGAGGTTCAAGGGGAAAAGAGCTCCTGCTTCTTAACAGGCAAGGGCAGCTTCAACAAGGCGGCCACAGAGCCACGGGCGTGTGGCTTTGGCACGTGTGGTGTGTGGTTGCTCTCCTCGTGTGTCACTTCCACGCAGTGACTGAATCAGGAGGTCTGGGGACTGTCGGGTTCCTCCTCTGTCAGGTTGTTCAGTCCAAACTCTTGCATATTTGTTTCTCTAAACTCAATTATTCTACAGGCTAGTATTACATTCAATTACACATCTCACAATATTCAAAATGGCTCATTTGTTCTGGGAATTACATGCCTCTAATTTATCACAAAAATGCTGACAACCAGCAGAATGGTAATGAAACACAGCCTGCCACCAGCAGGCTTTGCATTCTCTAGAATGCAAAGCGAGATGGCACGTTTAAACATGGCTACAAGTGCCAGTCAAGTGCCAACTGTACGGGACCGAGTGCCATTAGGTGTAATGCTGGTTTGTATTTATGCCACTCACTCCTCCAGAGAGCTTTGCTGTAAACCTACAGCCTTCGGGGATGTTTCCTCTTTCAGCTTGAAGGACTCGCTTGGTCATTCTGCCAAAGGCACCTAACCACTTCCAAATAACCATTTTGCCACTGACAATAGATGTCCTTGCGACGCGCAGTGATGCCCCGTAATGGACACCATGATGTCCCACCCAGATCCTCCTTCAGGGATGAAGGATTTGTCCCCCTCCCCGGATGATGGACATCCCTCAGCTGTCACCCTCTCTGCATGTGCCCTCAAATGAAGAGGCTCTTTCACCCCAGATCACACCGCTGGGGGCAGAGGAAGCCACACCTCATGACTGACCACTGTGGGAGGAAAAAGGTCGGGGCACCATGGGGTCACACACCTAGAGCCCGTGCTCCGCAACAAGAGAAGCCACCGCAATGAGAAGCCCGTGCACCACAACGAAGAGTAGCCCCTGCTCGCCGCAACTAGAGAAAGCCCGTGCGCAGCAACGAAGACCCAATGCAGCCAAAAATAAAATTAATTAATTAAAAAAAAAAAAAAAGAATCCACCTTCCAATGCAGGGGATGTGGATTCCAATTCCTGGTCAGGGAACTAAGATCCCACATGCGGCAAACTACAGAGCCCACGTGCCCTGGAGCTCGCGCGCGTGCCACAACAAGAGACAGAAAAACCCACACGCCACAACTAGAGAGAAGCCCGCGCACTGCAAGGAAAGATCCCACATGCCACAATGAAGATTCCGAGTGCCACAACTAAGACCCAATGCAGCCAAAAAAAAAAAAAAAAAAAGACAACATCATATTCCTAGGACTGATCCTGGCAGATATTCGTTCTCTTTATCTTAGGAAGCTTTTTCCTGTCCTAAGAACTCTGGAAATCTGACTTCCTCCACGAAGCCTGCTTCTATCACTGGGGGAACATTGACAATCGCTAAAACCATACGCCAATCAACCCCAAGACATGTATCCGCCCAACAAAACACACTACACACGTGATGACAGTACTGAGAACAGTTTTACCAATGAGAAAGTCTCAGCGTGAATGCCAGACTATATGCAGCAGGTATGTCATTGTACTACTGGGGTTAGGTGGAATTAAACACATTTCAGTGCATGATTGGAGCTCACAGCAATATCAACGTCTATCCCCTCTTGCAGAAGTAAAAAATGACTCAAGGGCTTCCCTGGTGGTGCAGTGGTTGAGAGTCTGCCTGCCAATGCAGGAGACACGGGTTCGAGCCCTGGTCTGGGAAGATCCCACATGCTGCGGAGCAACTGGGCCCGTGAGCCACAACTGCTGAGCCTGCGCGTCTGGAGCCTGTGCTCCACAACAAGAGAGGCCACGACGGTGAGGGGCCTGCGCACCGCGATGAAGAGTGGCCCCCACTTGCCACAACTAGAGAAAGCCCTTGCACAGAAATGAAGACCCAACACAGCCATAAATAAATAAATTTAAAAAAAAAAAAAAAAAAAAAAAATGACTCAAAAGTGAAGTCATTATCTGGTTTGTAAACAAAATTTACGAAACAAAATTCATAGAGTCATTGTTAACTATTTTAATTATTGTAATAAATAGGAGAGCACATCACTTAAGGAGAAACAGTTCTCCAGTTCCATGCATAATAATTGGATTATTAGTGGCTACATGAGCTGCCCTCCTTGTTGAATGCAACCATGTATCTTTGCAACACCTAGCCATTAATAAATTACCATTTCAAATTCTAATCACAAAGATTTTTTTCATAATATTAGGTTCAATTTGCATATTTGGTCTCTCCAACAAAATGGGGGCCAAGTAAGCATCTTTTAACTGCTTCAAAAGTTATAGAAATGAGAGACAAAAAAATCCTACTATATATTTCAAGGTCATAAAATGCACTGGCTCTCTCCAAACTTTGCTTCTAGTTGTGTACAAACCCTCTACAGAAACTCAAACAGAATCAGTAATGGAACTAACTAATTCTCCTGCTCTTTCCCTCTCCCTCTCCCCCTCTCTCTCGATCTCGTTTCTGCCATCAAGGCGCAGGTAGACCTGGGACACAGTGACACCCTCTGGCCCTGGATTCCCAAGAAATGCTAAACCGAAAGAGGAAAGGTTGCCCACGTGTGTGCTGAAGGCACAGTCTCCATTTTTATGGCCAGAAGAATATAATCCAGAGCTAAGAAGAGACCCAAGGCCCCCATACATGCAATCAGAGATGTCCCCAGTGCCATGTTTTGCCCTCAATTCTGCCAACAGGCTTTGCTCTTGACTCTGGTTAAGAGTCCAGGTCCTCTTGCTTTCTCTCTCTTCTCTCCTTAAGCTAGAAGACAAACACCATTCCCATTCAAAGTTTCCATAAAAGGCCTGGGTGTGCTGTGTGCTTTCCTGGCTCATCAATAGTTTTCTCTAGTTCTGCATTCACCTCAAATGTGAAAGGCGTAGACCGACATTGTCGGGGAGTCTGATGGTGGTTTAGATGACTGTCCTCCTCAATCAGGTTTCAGCTGGATGCTTAAGTTGGACTTCTCATCTAAATTTTGGACCCCAGGTCCCCAGTTTTGATCTTAGTGATCATCTGTACCTGGGTTCACTCTTTCCATTGACCCAAGCCCAGTTTCCCTGACCCTATCTTGGCCAAGATCACTGACATTGAGCACCTGTCTGAGTTACAGTTTCTTATAACTGTTTTAATTCATCATCCTCTCTTTCCCAGGAACATCTATAGCTCAAACCTTAACTCAAAACGCCCAGTAGGGGTTTTCGGTCTCACCTCTTAACCAATATGAGAACAATTCTCTCACAAATATATAGGATATAGGGGTAGCAGCCATTGAGTCTGCTCTGCATTGAAGTAGGGCAGACTTCAAGCTTCATCTTAGGAGTTCTTAATCACAGGGTGGCCCCTAGGCCCCCTAAAATAGTCTATCTTCTCCCTGACTTTTTGAAACCCCATAATAAAGGACAAGTCCTTTCCTTAAAATTCAGTATTTAGGCTGTCAGCTTACACACACAGTACCTTTATAGGAATTAGTCAAAGGTGGTCCATTTGGGATTAGGGCAGAGAATCTATAGTGAGATCCCTTTTTCTGGAATAGTCCACAAGGACCTGGGGCTGGGAAAGTGACTAATGGCTGAATTCAGCCCATCATGTTGCCCCCTGAGCCAGGTGCCCTTGCACAGGGCACAGTCTGTACAACCAGAAGAGCTGGGCCCACAAATTCCTTTAGAAGACCAAAGCATCGCCTTAGATCCATGTAGCGGGAACGTCCTTTCAAAGCAGTGTTTGAAAGCATGAAAGGAAGAGCAAGATAAAAGCCCAGATAATATCTGAGAGAAGAAAGGAACACATAGGAGAATTTTTTTTAAAGGAGAATCCAAAAGACAAAAACAAACTTTTATCTGTTTCATAATTTACCACATGGAGTTTGCCTGATTGGGAGAACTAGGGGTCCTTGCAAGAGAGTCAGGCTAATATTTCTTTGTATCCCTGAGATATCACTTGGAGTATTAACCACAGTAAGTCTTCAATAAGCTTTTGGTCGATAGAGGAAAGGGAGGGGTGACTAGCCAGTTTCCATGAGCCTAAAGGTTTAAATTAAAACTATATCTGGTTAAAAGCTATGACCCACATGGTGATGTTCCAACAGGTCACTTACTTAGTAACTGTGGCTTAAATGGATCCTGCATACATGTCAATGATTCAAGTGTTAAATGGGAAATACGCACATACAGCATACTGCATTAGATATATATGAAGGATACTAACAAATCCTTGCAAGTAATCCTTAAAAGGCAAAGGGGAGGGAATTCCCTAACAGTCCAGTGGTTAGGACTCCATGCTTTCACTGCTGAGGGCCTAGGTTCACTCCCTGTTTGGGGAACTGAAATCCTGCAAGCTGCGCAGCACTGCCGATTAAAAAAAAAAGGCAAAGGGGAGAAAATACACCCCTGCCCCAATGAATTTCACCAAAGATGAAATGTTCTCTGGAACATAGCAGAGCATAAAGCTAACTTGGCTACCTGCTTTGGTTTCTTTGGCATCTTTGTCTACCATGAGCACTGAGGGTAAAGGAGAGTAGATAAATTCTCCAGCAAACATCAAAATCTCAAAGTATTTGAACAGAATGCACACGACTAAACATTTTAAGGACCTACAGAGCACTGTTGTCTTGTCGTAAAACCCCATAAAAACTCTAGCTAGACTAAATCTCTCCCTAGGGATCAAATACAAAATACTAAATTTATCTCTAAGACCAAGTCGAGGATTTAAATCTATAATAAGACTACTGGTCCAAAGGCACTGGGTAATAAAAATCCACACGTTGTTGGGTTAAATATTCATGGAGCATGAACTACAGATATACCAGTGAGTTTCCTTCTCTGGATCAAAAATGTAGGATTACAAATATTTAATAAGTAGTATCAGGGGACTCAGTGTCACTTATTGCAAATAAGAATACTTGTGCTAAACCTTTCCATCAGACAAAAATGGTGGTTTGCAGCCCACATGCCAGTGCAGGCAATTGAAAAACAGAAAAGTTTTATTTCATGTAGTTCAGAGTCGCAGTTAGAGGCGGAATTCTAGAATGGCAGCTTGGGGAGTCCAGCCAACCCACCTTCCCCAGGAAAACAACCACTAAACTAGTGAAAATTATTTTTTTAAACAACCATCTGCAGCCTCTGGAAATTGTCCTAAGGGCATTTAGCAAATGAATGGAGAAACATTCATTTAAGAAAATCTACTAAATCTCAGTAAAAACAGTGAAAGTCTATGGAATCTGAGCCCCCTCCCACCCCCAGCCCCCCAGCCCTGCGTAACTCGACCACAGGTGCTCTGACCTGAGCAGATGCAGCTAAGAAGACGGGGGCTCTCTCCCCACCTCACTCCCAGTGGAGCTACATTTTCACTTTGAAAGGGTAGGTGACGGGTGCTTCTCAGGCCTTCAGAATTCCAGGCAGGGACTTCTCTGGTGACGCAGTGGTTAAGAATCTACCAATGCAGGGGACACGGGTTCAAGCCTTGATCTGGGAAGATCCACACACCGTGGAGCAACTAAGCCCGTGCGCCACAACTACTGAGCCCATGTGCCGCAACTACTGAGCCCACGTGCCACAACTACTGAGCCCATGTGCCACAACTACTGAGCCCATGTGCCACAACTACTGAGCCCACGTGCCACAACTACTGAGCCTGTACACCACAACTACTGAAGCCTGAGCGCCTAGAGCCCATGCTCCACAACGAGAAGCCTGCTCACCGCAACGAAGAGTAGACCCTGCTCGCCACAACTAGAGAAAGTCCATGCACAGCAATGAAGACCCAGTGCAGCCATAAATAAATAAATAAATAAATAAATAGATAAATAAATAAATAAATAAATAAATAAATAAAAAGAATTCCAGGCAGGCATGGCTAAAAAGATGAGACTCCTACCTTGTGGTACAGAACATCTACCCCAGGTATGATGGGCTGACAATACTGAGGCCTCGATTGACCCCATACCAGCTGATTCATAAGCAGAGGCTCCACAGCAGGAGTACAAGCCTAGAAGACCAGGGGCTACCACCCCAACCCAGCACTGCTCATACAGCAGGTGCGTCACTCCAGGAGAAGCAGACCAGAATGTGAATGGATTAAACAATTCAATCAGAAGACAGAGATTGCCAAACTAGCTTTAAAAAAAAAAGACTCAATTACATGCTGTGGACAGGAAACACACTTTAGATTCAGAGCAGAGGCAAAAAGGTTGAAAATTAAAAGACAGAAAAATGTATGCAAACAGCATCCTTGAAAGAGGTGGAGTTGCTATATTAATATCAGACTAAAGGACTTTAACAAAAAAAAATTACTAGGATCAAAGAGAGACATTTTATAATAATAAAAGAGCTTATTCATCAGGAATGTATAACCATTGTAAACATATACACACCTAACAAAAAGGCTGAAAAAATACATAAAGCAAAAACTGACATAACTGAAAGGAGAAATGAACAATTTAACAGTAATAATTGGAGATTTCAATGCCCCACTTATAATAATGAGTAGAACATCTATGCTTTTTGCTAGGTTTATTCTAGATTAACTGTGTATATGGTTTAGGTTGCTGTGAGAACTTCCTTAGAATCCTCAGAGAGGCAGTGAAGGGATTAAAGTAAACACAGAGGGACAAATGAGGGTTAGAGACAAAGGGACGGGGCGGGGGGTGGGAGGGGGCTCAGATTCCATAGACTTTCACATAAAGCAAATATGCACAGCCCACAGTTCCTTGGCATTATCAATACTACATGAAAACAATACAATTTCTTTGAGCATAGGATTGTCAGAAAAAATATAGGATGCCCAGTTAAATTTGAATTCTGGATAAACAATGAATAGTTTTTAGCATAGGTATATCAAAAAATGGTATGGGACATCCTTATACTAAAAACTTATTTGTTATTTACCTGAAATTCACATTTAATTAGGTGTCCTGTATTTTCACTTGCTAAATCTGGCAACTTTGAGGGTCTGTGCTATATATGAGGTGGCACTTGCCCTCAGCATAGGAGATAAAGAAAGCAGGGGTGCAGCCTTGAGAGTAATAAACAAGCCTAATACTCTTCCAACTGTGATGTGAATAGTATCCTAGGGGAAATGCCAAGGAGTTGGGGGTGGGAATCAGCATCTTCAGCTTAGGAAAAAAGTGTTAGGCCTTGGAAAAATAGTAGGTTATTGACTCGCCAGGGTGGGGGTGGGGCAGGAATGATCACCAGAATTCCAAGAAAAGAAACAAGTTATTCAACTAAACCTGTCATTACAGCATTATTACAAGCACTATGGTAGGTAGAGAGGAGACAGGAGAGCAGGGAAAGTAGGCTTGCCCCAAATGAGAAAGTTTACCTGAAGACAGGAATAGAAAGACATATACAAGTAAAATATGAGAACTGTACATTTTTGAGTGAGTGCCCAGGTAAAATCCAGGAAGGCTTCTTGGAGGAGGAGGAACTGGTGCCAGGCATCAGAAATGACAGAAGAAGGATACACACCCTGGCAGTGAGAGGCAACATGGTATCACAATTTCCACCCTTTCAGCGCCTTTAATTTTCAGCCACTCTTTCACTCGAGACAAAGCCTGTTCCCATTCTGTTCCGTGTGTTCAGATCAGCGGAACTGCTGGGGACAGTTGTGCAGGTTCTACATAGCACAATGCTATGGTTATCATTTACATCATGGCGCTCTGTCTGTAGCCACACGCTGCAAACTGGAAATCCAGGGCTCGGAGGGCCCAGGTGAGGGCCTAAGTCATAGTTAGTGACCAAGAAAAGATTAGCAATTAGTAAAACCTTCTGGAAGGAAAGTTAGCAATAGCTGAACAAGAGCTTTAAATCTTTCGAGCCAGTAATTCCTCCGCCTCTGGGAATTTAGCTTTATAAAATAATCATGAGTGCGCACAAAGATTTAGTAACAGAGGGTTGTGGCTCAACGCTGCTATGAACAAACAAGAAACAGCCTCAAAGTCCAAAAATTGGGGATTAATTAAAACTATTCTAAGTATTTTAGACAAAGGATATTTAATACAAGATATTGGTTTTCAGCAACTCCATCTCGTTGGTAATTAAGCAGGGAATGGCGAGCCAACCCGAAGATTAGCAAGGCAGGCAGATGTTACCGCTGCCTGGCTAGGCGGGGAGCACGGCGCTGCTCTCAGAGACCAGGGGCTGGGATCGTCAGTCTGTGAGTGCTGGGGCCACCCCCTTGAGCAAGAGAGCGGGGGAAGGATACTTTGTCTCCTGCCAACCCCCATGCTTCCAGTCAGTCTCCCAGTGGCCCAGCCAGGATCCGAGACACCCTGGAAAATGGAGTCTCCGTGACACAGAGCAGAGCAAGGTAAGAGTAGGGATGAACGTGAGAACAAATGGGAAAATGGCTAGCTTGGTGGACAAGCCAGGTTTGTGTGGAATGATTTCATTCATAAAAAATATATGCACGTCAAGACATAACAGACAAAAGGAATAGAAATGAAATATGCTTCTCTCTGGTTGCCAACATAACGGATGAAAGTGTTTTCTTGTCTACGTTTGCCAAATCATCTATATAAACATGAGACATGTATGGAGCGTGCACGGTCGATTCCCTCCTCCTTGACTGAAGCTCTCACTCCCAAGGCCGCAGGGAGTTTTGGTGGTCAAACCGCGACCTTCAAGCCCTGCCCCATCCTGGGGTGGAGGCAGAGTCAGGCTGCACCCAGAGACTGACTGATGAGTGTCAATCAAGGCCCACCTTGCCCCCCCATTCCAGGGTTACTCTGAGGGGTCATCCCAGAACCAGAGGTCCCTCTAGAATCGGCCAAGGCCATCAGTACTGACAGGAGCCGGGAGAACACGCGTGGGACCTGAGGGTTCTGGGTGGAGGGAGTGGGACACAGGTTTACCAGGATGGGAACCCTTCCCATGGCCGAGGACCGAGGGTCCTAGCAAGGCCCCAGGAGCCGGCGCTGATTTGTTGCTAGTGCAGGGCTTCATGAGGGCCACTGCTTCCTCCAAGCTCCTGGCAAAGGACAACGACCTGAACTGCCAAGGTAGATGGTGGCCCAAAGGATGGAGAGACTCCGAGGCATGAGCCTGCGAGGGTGGTTGCTGTGTAGGCAACACTCCGCCCCCCCCAGATATCTATGCCGCATGGGAGGGCCTGGAAGACATTTCATTTACAATTAAAAACGTAATAATAATAAATGGTACAAGGGCACCCGGTACGTGAAGTCTGACTCTACAGATCGGGCCGATTGTCTCAGATGCCCTAATGGAATCAGGCTCCCTGTTAGCAATGTGGATGCAGGACAGTAACGGTAAGTATCAAGGTCAGGGTGGTACACAAGGGCATGGCCCTGAGCGCTATGGGAAGAGTTGACAGATTAGGACACGCCCAGCAGGCATATAACTGACTCCTACATACAGTATTCTTCAGTCTGTGCAACCACAAGACATCAATGTGGTTGACAGGAGGCTGGGAGCAACTGCCCAGGAAAACATCGTGACACCTCGCCCAGTGTCCTCACTGACCCACTTCTCAAACCTGAAACACACTGGCTGAGAGGAGGCTGTGTCCCCAGGGGAAAGGACCCTGCAACGCTCTGGCAGGTGCACCCGGGAATGATTCCCCCAGTCCTTTCCCACACGGACCTTCAGCCCTCTGGTCCATGCAGCCCAAGTTTGTCTAGAGGTCGAGGAATCTCTGCTATAGCGGTGCTGGGTATATGTGTTTAGTTATACAGATCCACTCTCCCTCTGCTCTCTGCCCCAGAAGTCTGACTCATAGAAATCTCATCACTGACTCCCAGGTGTTTCAGCCACTGGGGTGCCCTAGCAGGAATTCAGAGGGGAAAAGGCAGGTGAGGACAGGCTATGAGTCCTTGAACCCATCCTGGCAAAGTTGCTTCAATTTGAATGTACCCCCCACCCAATGGTCATTGATTTTCTAAAAGCAGCCTTCCCTAAATGAATCTATCATTCCAGGTTCCAGGTTCTGGTAACCTTTCCCCCACCCCCGTCCCTCTGACCTAAGGGTGGTAACAGCTCTGTTCATTGTGACCCCCTTTACCCAGCCCAGACCCTTATAAATAGTCCCATTATTAAATCCTCTAGAAATTATCCTAATTATCCTCTTCCTTGCTGAAAACCTACTGATGCAGCAGTCCAGACCACCCCTCACCAAGGACTTTCAGGGAACTTCCAAACTCAGGGGAGTGGGCCAAGCCAGCAACCAAATCACCTACCTCTCCTCTTACCTTATCCTCAAGTCCTAGCTGTATGTTTTCATTCTCCATGAACTGCATGCCCTAAAGTCCCAATGATTACAAAGCGAAGTCCCTTTGTAGCAGGATTGATTGGAACTCATTAATCCAGTTTTCTATAAGAGAATACCATGCTGAATTGGGCGATTGGAATTGACATGTATACACTGATGTGTATAAAATTGATGACTAATAAGAACCTGCAGTATAAACAAACAAACAAACAACTAATACTAAACTTTCTTTGGGTTATTTGTATGAAAATATGTTAATATAAATGTTTCAGACATTACATGAAATTTCTAAAAATCTTATATGTTCTGGTATAATGTTATAAGTCGTAATTCTAGTTATTACTCTAAAATGTATATCTCAGAAATAACTAAATTTCCTTGTCAATTGCATTATTATGAACTTTCATCAAATCTTTAACCGTGGTCATTTTTAAGTCTTTTGTCATTTACAGATAGTTCTGTGTGTACTCTGATGCTTTCGCAAAATCACCTTCAAGGAATTCATGGAAAAGACTCTGACAAGTACAGGTTTCTGGTAACTGACTATACTGCTGAACTGAATGAATAAGCATTTTCAGAACTCTAATGGAAAACTGATGAATTCATAAAAGTCCTAACAAAAGATCAAGATGAAAAAAAAATTAATTACATGGGACTGAGTGAATTGATGAGGATGATTATAATTTCTGTGACTTTCTGTTTGGATAAAAAAAAAAATCCCACAAGGACTCAGAGGCAAAAAATATACAAATCAATTTTCACTGCAAAGTAAAGGAGCTGTTACAGTGGAGGATTACTGGACTGAATGTCAATATTATGACATAGTATGAGTGTGTTTCGTGTTTCGTAACTGCAATCATTGTTGCTTTTGTTGTGGTCATCCATTTACAATGCTTGGTGTCAGTCTATTTACCTCTTGTAAAAATAAAATACAGTGTGTGTGTGTGAAAAATATATATATATATAACTGTATACAATGTGACAGAGTCTACGTTGATAAGCTCCTATAAAGATACAACATATGGCATGGCAACTTCAAAAAAGAAAAAAGAATACCAATAACACAATATAAAGCATTACTTTTACTTAACAAAAGCAATCAGCACTAATTAAAATGCTCTCACATTTGTCAAAGAGCCATTTCACCTTAATTGCTAGGTGTGTTAAATAGGCAATTAAAAACAAATTAAAATGAAGACCCCAGAAAAAAGGGAGGCAGGCAAAGGCATCTGTGACAACACACAGGCAGAAACGCTCCCCGGCTTGGGGGCACGCAGCACTGCCCTTCACGTGCATTATGGCAACTCCTGCCCAATGCGCTTCAGGAGACAATGCCACAAATGCAGATTAGGGAGTTGGGTTAAAAATGTAAAGTAAGCAAACTTGAATTTTGGCATAGGAAGGTAAAAAATTCTTTCTGGACTTTTTCACAATATCCGCAGATGAGTACTTCCTCAGTGTCTCCATGGCCAAGTTCAACAAGGAACTTGAAAGCCATTCCTCCCTCCAGTTGCTTAGGTGATGCTGTCTTGTGAGACACGCTGTTTTCAGGGCTTGAGTGGATGGCAAAACATGAAGTGTGGTAAATACACTCAGTAAAACAGCTCATTAATGGGTGTCATAACTAGATGGGGTTTAATGGCAGAAGCACAGTTTATGTCAGACCTTGCCATAGGAGTAGGAAATGTTTTGAATAAGAAGAAAGAAGAAAGAAGAAAGAAGCAAGGGCATCCCAGGCAAGAAGAGTAGTATAAACAAAGGCTCAGAAATTGGAGCTAATTGGTCTTACACGCACCCCTTGTATTTAGAAATGTTGGTCTGAATTACATCTTGTGGGGTGAGTTGTACCCTCAGGGAAGCAGCTGAATATTTTCAATTGGGTAAGTTATACAATATTCCTGGTGTACTTCTCCAGTGGACCTGGTGATGGGCTAGCTATTCTCCAAGCTACAAGAAGAAAAGAATTCTCTAATTCTCCAAGAATCACCTAGCTGCCAGAGGACAAGCCTACCAGCATTAATATAAATGTGTGACCTTCTGTAAGTTACTTCATCTCAGAGTGATTCCAAGAGTGATGAGAAAGTGACAACAAGTTAGCAAATTAGTGAAAGACATGAAAGTAGGAACATAGAAATTTCTTTACATGCCTCCCACAAATAAATTACATAGTCAGTATTATTGAGCTGCTATAACCTGACAGAAGGGCAAAGTTGGGAGGCATTAAGCTCTGTTTCAGTGGTTGTTTTTAATGAAAGTGAGAAAATTCAAGACTTCATTATTTTGAAGGCACTAATATTTACAAAATGTCTTAAGTTGATGTTGGCATCACAAATGAAAAATTTCTGCCCTCAGGGATTTCTGAATCTTTCAGGACCACTGAAATTAAAAGCAAGTGTGAGGCAGATGTTTGGTTGGGGAAAATCACCAATAAATAGTAAAATGACAGGTGTCTCAAGATTTAAAGTCCAAGATTCAATAATTTCTAACTCTGAATGACGGAAAGCATTTCCGTATCACTTACAATCTTAAGACAAATTTAGTGACCCAGGAAAAATTGAAAAATAAAAAGGGCACAGGGAGGTGGGAGTCACACACATATCTCAAAAAAGCTGCCAAGCTCGGATCCTGAAAAAAAAAAAAAAATACACAATATCCCAAGCCCATGAGAATCTTCTAGAAGTTGACAAAAGGGAGTTGGTAAATGATGGTACCTACCCTATGCACTGTTGGTGGGAATGCAAAATGGTGCATCCATTGTGGAAAACAGTATGGAGGTTCTCAAGAAATTAAAAATGAAACTACCATATTTTTCAGAAATCCTATTTCTGGGTATTTATATAGAAGAGTTGAAATCAGAATCTCAAAGAGATATCAGCACTCCTATGTTCATTGCAGCATTATTCACAGGCGTCAAGATATAGAAACAACCTAAGTGTCCGTTGATGGATAAATGGATTAAGAAAATGTGGTACATGCATACAGTAGAATATTATTCAGCCTTTAAGAAGAAGGAAGTTCTGCCATTTATGACAACATGGATGAACCTGGAGGGCGTTATGCTAAATGAAATGATTTAGACAGAGAAGGAAGAATATTGCGTGACTCATCCTTCTTATATGAGGCACCTAAAAAAGTCGAGTGCATACAAACAAAGAGTAAAATGGTGGTCACCCGTCATCTCTTTTCCCATCAAACTTTCCTAATCTGACCCGCAAGGACTTCTGGAGGCTGAAGTTCACCTGACAGCTTACTAGAACTGCTGTTAACCAGGTGTAAATTTCACAGACCACACACCAAGCTCCCTTGTACTTTTCTCCCCACATCTAGCATCTAGCACAGTGCTTCAAGGGTAAGATGCTGTGTCTTTAAAACAAACAAGGAGTGCAGACTACCTGGAGTGACCACTGCTTCAGGTAGCACATTGCTTTGACTCAATGTGACCAAGATGGTATTTCTGGAAATCCAGTAAGTGAGGGAAGAAGCTGTTCAATAAAGGGTATGTTTGGGGCCAAAGTTCTCATCAACAATATGAACAGTCACCAACCCTGATTATGCTCTTGGCCAGAGGTAGACTGCACTGGACTCTTAAGGCCCCTTTCCCATCAAATAAAAGTGCCAGAAGACGTTTTTCCACCTAAGGTTACTGAAATACAGGCACTGGGCTCCTACGACTTGAGAAAGCTAGCCCTCCCCACGCTGCTACAAGTACAGGATTTTTACCCACTGGTCAAGACCCTATCAGGCAACCTCGGGATATGATGTGTCTGACCCTCAGAAATGCAAGCCCTGCCCCTCAGATGGCTTGAAGGTCAGCCCCGTGCGGCTCCCCCGATTCCCTCAGCCCCCTCCGACTCCAGGATCCAAGTGGCTTCTCTGTTTCAGCAGATGCGGTGGCCTCATGACTCAGAGCCTGGCCAGCCTGTACCCCCTTCCTCCTTCTGGTACAGTGCACTCCTCCGAGGGGCCAGGGCTGCGGTGAGAACCTGCGCATCTGCCCAGACTCCAGCAGGACACTCAGAGCCTCTGGGGTGAAATGCCACATCATCGTGGCAGCTGTGGGGGGCAGATGACAACCCAGGGGGAAGGGCAGGTAAACCTCCATGAAGCCAACTTTGACCAGCGACAGAAAACTTACTCTCCCTTCCCTCAAATGGACTGTTCCCAAGCACGATTCTCTGAATGGCCTGTCCAACGCCATCCAGGTACCCCAGGATGTGACAAGGTGTCTTCTAGCAGCCCCATGTGAAGCAGGGGCAGGGCAGTCCCAGGTGACCTGCTCTTCCCCCCACCCGCCCCTCACCACCGTTTTCCATCTCTCTCTGCCCTGGGATAGCACCTCTGCAGCCCACCTGTGATGAAAACTTGCCTTGGGTCTGCCGTTTTGGAAAATGCTAAGTCACTTGGTCTTCCATTCTACTCGTTAAATGAAGTCCAACGTCTATGTGCAGGGCACCGACATGCCAGTGTGAGCAAGGGTGACCTTGCACCAGACAGATCTCAGCTCAGATGTTGCTTTTGTTGCTACCCAGCTAGCCTCTCTGGATTTTATCGAGTAGGGACTTCATAAAAATCTCGCAAGGTAGTTAGACAGAAACTGGCTCATTTGACAGATAAAATACTGAGACAGAAGTTGATTAACTTCCCTAGTTTACACAGTGAGTGGCTGTGTTAGAAATCCTTCCCTCATAGACTTCTCCACAAGTGTCTGCATATTGTTTGACGAGCCCAGCAATGACCACGGTCAACTGCAATGTTCAACTCTCCCTTGTTACAATAAAGATTGATGTGCACACCCAAGTTCTCTCAATGACACTAAAACAGCCACTTGAAAAGTGAGTATTGGGTGAAACAGGTGTTTGGCATCGTGAAGACCAAAATAAAAGTTTTGTAAATGAGTTTAAAATCAAATGCCACACACTGTATACATCTACACTGCCAAAAACCTTTTGATGGTTGTGAATTTTTTGCCAGCCATATGCTAACATCAAAAATAAATCTGTAAATAAATAAAATAAAATTCAAGAATTAAAAAAAATAAATAAAATAAATAAATAAATCTGTAGGCTGCTGTAGGGTTTTATAAAAGGAGCCAATATCTCAAAAACGCTGCTGAGATTGTTGGCCTTGTTCTCAACAAAGTACAGAGAGCCTTTGCACTGCAGCTAGCATCATGTGTCTGTCCCCATACAGAGCTGCCAGAAGCATCTGCAGAGTTCCGGATGCCAAGAACAACTGTGGAATATATTATCCAAGCTTGTTGGAGTCCAACTCTTAACAGTGTTGAAAACTAATTTCCTATAAGAAGCCTTGCATATCAAGCTATACAAACATAACAGTGGCCAGTGTTGTGAATAAAACACAGCTGCCCATATGCACTGGCTTCAATGCTATTGTATATATCCACTCTGCACTATGGTGGGGTCCCCGAGGTTTCCCTGGTGAGTTTCCTTGAATTTCTGTGAAGTACCAAGGCTGCCACTGAAAAAACGAGGGAGATAGGAAATGTCAGGACAAAGTCAGAGATGGAAAAACTAACAGCTTATGCCACTCCCAGGATCCATAAGTCACAGCAGAAGTCCTGCCCTGCCAGGGAATTCCCTAAACTGTGGGTGTTGGAATGTGGACCACAATCATGTCTTCAGGTATCGGGCAGGGAAGCTGTCAAGACTGACAGGTGGGTCTGCTTTTTGCAGAGCCCTCCAGAGCCCTGCTGTCCTTTCTGCTCATGTATGCTGTCTACAGTAAAGGGCTCGCGTTCCACATGCGTGTTACTTCTGGAAAACTTCCCAAGGCCCAAGCACGGCCTGATAACACACCTCCTGAAAGCCTGCTACAGCAAGCACCACTCCGGACACCGAGGATGGGGCTGAAAAGGGTGAAAAACCTCTGCCTTCAGGAGTGTCTGCTTTACTGGGGAAGACAAAACAGGAAATAATAGGGACATGATCATAGTAAGTGTTCTATCTACAGATCAGGATAAATGCAATAAAAGAAATAAACAGGGTCATAGAACTGTGAGTAAGGACAAAGCCTCTCTCCTTATGCAAACTTTACTCGGGCTCCTCTGAGCCCTCCTCTAGACTAACCTTGGCCGCCATCCTTGCTGGGCCAGCAGACCCAAGTTTTAGCAAGAATCCTGTTAAGTCCACTTAGAAAGAATCCCTTACCCTTGGCATCTGACCAAATGCCTCACCCCCACCATCCCACAGGTGATATCTGATCACCTGGCCTGCCTTCAGCCGAATCCTGCTAGGCCAGTTTGAAGAGCCACCACCCGCCCCTCTTGATGCCTCCTCCTAATCCTTTCCCATCCACAGGCCCCCCACCCCTGCTTCTTGGCCATAAATCCCCACGAGTCCGTGTTGTATTCGGAGTTGAGCCCCATTTCTCTCCCCTATTGCATTGACACCTATCACAATAGCTCTAATAAAGTCTTCCTCACCATTTTAACAAGTATCAGAATAATTTCTTCTTTAGCAAGAACCAAGGGAAGAGGTGTGTTATCTTTTACAAGGTGGGTGCGGAAGGCCTCCCTAGTGAGCTCAGGCCTGAAGGATGAGAGGGAGACAGGTCATGGTGCTGACCATGGTCCTGACAGCTTCACATTCATGGCTGCGGCAGAACAGCTGGTTAGGTTCAACGGGAAAGGGGTTCCGTGTGACAGGGGCCTCAGGGGTGAGGGCTTGAGGGACAGAAACTGAAGACGAGGGCAGGGGCCACCTCACGCAGGCCTTGCAGGACTCTTCATGGGCTTCGTTTCTTTGAAAGCGGTAGCCAGGGAAGGTTTTCAAGTAGGGGCGTGTCATGCTCCAAGTGACTATGGAGATGAAGGTGGTAGCTAACTTTTGGTTTTTCAAAAAAGTTTTAATTGCGATATTGTTGGTGGTTAACTTTTGATTTTACATCTATTATCCATCTGAGCCTGAGAATAGACCATCTCCTGCCCTACCAAAAATGTGCAGTTTGTCTAAAATTGCTAGCTCGAGACTCAGGGAAAGCCAAATAGCACTGAGGTCTCCCATGAGGGGATGAAAGAGGACACAGCATAAAGCTGCAGACCAGCTTCGGACGATCTCTTTACTGAAGCAATATCTCGGGCAGCTCCAGGGACCCGGACTTTATTACACGGCACAGCTGTACACAGCTCTGTCTTACGTATATCCTACTGGAAGGATACCAGATAGCCAACTAGTTGAGAAAACAATGTCTGGGCGTTGGAAAAGCTGAGATGTCCTGCCCAGAACAGAATAACGTTTCCAATGCAGCATGTCCAGGAAGAGAAAGCAGGGCTGAAGCAGAGAGAGTATGAAGACTCAGCTCTTCTATTTCACAACCACCACTCTCAGCCCTACCCTGCATCTACTTACAGTCACAGGGGAGAGAGAGCACATTATCAAGGTTTTGTTGAGTTTCTTACGTCCTAAGAATGCTTCCCAAAATGGTTAGATGAAAACAAAATACTTTTCTTTAAAAGCTCACCTTCAGAAGATATGCAAACAGCCGACAGCATATAGAAAGATGTTCCACATCATTCATCATTAGAGAAGTGCAAATCAAAATCATACTGAGATACTACTTTATACCCACTAGGATGGCTACAATGATAATTTTTAAATGGAAAATAACAAGCGTTGGTGAGGATGTGGAAAAGTTGGAGCCCTCATACATAGTTGGTGGGAACTGAACATGGTGTAGCTGCTGTAGGAAACAGATTGGACGTTCCTCAAAAAGTTAAATGTAGAACTACCATATGCCCCAGCAATTCCACTCCTAAGTATATACCAAAAAAATTGAAGACAGAGACTCAAATACATGTATAACATGATCACAACAGCACTGTTCACAATAGCCAAAAGCTAGAAACAACCTAAGTATTCATTCACAGATGTACAGGTAAACAAAATGTGGTATGTACACAATGGAATACAATTCAGCCACAAAAGGGAAGGAAGTGCAGATATATACCATAACATGGATGAACCTCAAAAACACTATGCTAAGTAAAGGCAACCAGTCATGAAAGACCACTTGTTACATGAGACCACTTACATGAAGTTTCCAGAATCGGTAAATCATAGAGACAAAAAGCAGATTGTTGGGGCTTCCCTGGTGGCGCAGTGGTTGAGAATCTGCCTGCCAATGCAGGGGACACGGGTTCGAGACCTGGTCTGGGAGGATCCCACATGCCGCAGAGCAACTGGGCCCGTGAGCCACAACTACTGAGCCTGCGCGTCTGGAGCCTGTGCTCCGCAACAGGCGAGGCCGCGATAGTGACAGGCCCATGCACCGCGATGAAGAGTGGCCCCCACCTGCCACAACTAGAGAAAGCCCTCGCACAGAAACGAAGACCCAACACAGCCATAAATAAATAAAATTTAAAAAATTTTAAAAAAAGAATTACCAGGTTTCTAATAAGTCATTATAAAAAAAAAAATCAGATTGTTGTTTTCCAGGGTCTGGAGAGAGGGAGAATGGGAACTCATTGATTCAGGGGTACAGGGTTTTCTTTTGGGGTGATGGAAATGGTTTGGAACTAGATGGGGTGGTGATGTCACAACATTGTGAATGTACTGAATGCCAGTGAATTGTACACTTAAAATAGTTAATTTTATGTTATGAGATTTTATATCATTTTTTAAAAGTTTACACTCTCTGAAACAAAAAGTACCCTAGCTCAGTCCTCCTGAGTCCCCCTGTTTTCAGCATCTCTAGGCCAAAAGAGCTCCCCATCCGCTGGTGACAGACCCCCTTCTCCTGGTTCAACTGCCACAGGAGGGGTCAAGCTAGAAGGAGGGGGTCACACACTGTGGGTTTCTCTCCTATCTTTGAGGAAGTGAGTTTAGAGCCAGTATTCACATCAGGGAATTCTCTGAGGCCAAAATACTGGAAATGGGAGTATTGTGATCTCAGGCACTGAATAAACTTGAATTTGGACAAATTAATATCTCTGGATCTGAGGAACGATAGCATTCCTTCTTTTTTATTGAAATATAGTTGATTTACAATATTGTATTAGTTTCAGGTGTACAGCAAAGTGGTTCAGTTATATACATATATTTTCAGATTCTTTTCCATTGTAGGTTATTACAAAATATTGAATATGTTCTCTGTGCTATACAGTAAATCCTTGTTACTTACCTATTTTATGTATAGTAGTTTGTATGTGTTAATCCCATACTCCTAATTTATCTCTCCCCCGCTTTCCTCTTTGGTAATCATAAATTTGTTCTCTATGTCTGTGAGTCTGTTTCTGCTTTGTAAATAGATTCATTTGTATCATTTTTAGATTCCACATATAAGTGATATCATATAATATTTGTCTTTCTCTGTCTAACTTACTTCCCTCAGTCTGATAATCTCTAGGTCCATCCATGTTGCTGCAAATGGCATTATTCCATTCTTTTTTATGGCTAATATTCCACTGTGTATATGTACCACATCTTCTCTATCCATTCATCTGTCGATGGACATTTAGGTTGCTTCCATTTCTTGACTATTGTAAATAGTGCTGCTTTGAACATTGGGGTGCATATACCTTTTTGAATTTATAGTTTTGCCCAGGAGTGGGATTGCTGGATCATATGGTAACACTATTTTAAGTGTTTTGTAAGGAACCTCCATACCGTTTTCCATAGTGGCTGCACCACCGCCAGGTATAGTGGGTATCCTCAGCTTCAGTGGCAAATACTGGAGTACTGGACACGCCCAACACCATGCTGAGGGCTCTGGGTGTCCTCGGACAACAAAACGACGTGGTTCCTACTCATACACCACGCCCCCAGTCCCCATCCCTGGTGACCACACACTCAGAAGGCTGGAGACCTCATCTGAGCCCCCGGTTCCTTGAAAGGTGAGGACTGCGGTGGAAAGACAGCCTTGGATCCTGCCGGGGAGGTGCATCCGAGCTCCTCCCGGCTGCACTCACTTTACTCGCTTCCTGTTTGGAAAAGGAGACTGCGGCAACGTGAAGAAGGCTCACCGCCTGGGAAGCCTTTGCTTCCTCTTCCTGCTAAATACCAAGGCAGAGGCTGCGTGCACCCGGTGCACAAAGACTAAGCTGAAAATCAAACCTCACCGCACAACTGAATTCTCCTTCTGAAAACAACTGTCTTACACTTAGGTACACATACACTTTCCCTGGAGCATCAGACTCATCACGATTCACAATGCTCAGGTTGTAACATCTACCAGCGGGCAGGGCACCAAGCCCCACCAGCTCTCCCACGCTGGGCTCGCAGCGGCCAGGTTCAGGCCAGTTCAATAAATTGAGTTCCCACCGTGGCCACGACACTGGGCAGGGCCTTCCCACCCTCATGCTTCACAGTATCCCTGGGGGGCAGGGGGTACCTCCACTTCCCTAATAAGTAGATGGAGATTCGGAGATTCTGAATCCCCTAAGAGCAAGCTATTAAGGGGCTGCCCTGGGATCCCAGCCCCACGCAGCTTCCCCAAGGTAGCCACTGATCAGCTGCACGTTCCCAGAATAAAAGAACAAAGAGTGATGGCGATAGAGCAAAACTCCATTAAGGTGGATCTTGCCCCTGACTGCTTCAAATTATTGATCAAATACTCAGCAAGAAGTACAACTTTAAAAGCTCCCAACTACGTCCAGTAAGTCAAACCATGAACAATGTGTTGCCAGGTGGAAAGCTTTTGAGCACCTGCTTTAATGAAAGTAATTGTAATTAGCAAACTGATCAGAGTCAGAAGCTACTGCTTGAAAGTACTTTCTCCCAAGATGAGCATTCCCCCCAGGGAATAATGATCGTTATTAATTCACTTAGACTTAAAGATAGGCCTTCCCAACCTACAGCTGACATGGGGCTGCTTTGACTGGGCACTGATGTTTCACCAGCTCAGGATCCATTTCCCCTTTTTCTGATAGACAAAGAGTCGACCCCCCTGGACACCGCAGTCTCCTCATTCTCTGTCCCTTGTTTGGGTTGGGCTGTCTCCAACTTCTGCTCCAACGGTGGACATGTGACCCAGGCCTGGCCAAACCACTCAGCTCTCGAGGCCGGATGACACAAGACCCAACAGTTCCAATTCAGGGACATAATGTTAGCACTTTCAGTGACAAGATCTTCTTTCTGCTGGAATTGTTAACAGTGAGAGGGCTAGCAATAAGCCTGCCACATTTTGCTAACTGGAACAACCAAAGCCTAAAAAAATCAAAGTCTTCAAAGGGAAAGGGAGACGGGAGTGAAACACCTTGAATGGATTAATTATGTGAGTTCCTGGATCCAGCCATGCTTGGATCTATCCTAGGTCACCCAATAAATTGCCTTTCTTAATTAAAGCAATTAAAATTGGAGTTACTTGTAAACGAAAGAGTCCCAGCCAATACTACCTCTTCACTTTCCAAAAAGAGTCAACCTTTTGACCATGGTACAAATGTAATTTGCAGTCCACTCTGTGCAAATTGAAACCAACACCACACAAATAAGGACTCAATTGAATGTCTGCTTAGACTTCTTCCTAGGAAATGAGTAGCATTTGTATCTCGCACATAGTTCAAGGCTGGTAAAATGCCTGCAGAGACTTCCCGTCCGGGGTCACACAGCCAATTTATCTCTAAGTGAGTGAGGAGACATGCCCAGCTGACCGCCAAGAGTGGTGTTTCATGGCAAAGACACAAAGGAACATGACGCAGGACGGGATACTGTCTCCTCCTTAGCTGTACAGACATTTTTTTAATGAGAATTTTTAAAATATTTATTTATTTATTTTGGCTGCCCTGGGTCTTAGTTGTGGCATGCAGGATCTTTTAGTTGCGGCATGCAGACTTCTTAGTTGTGGCATGCATGCTGGATCTAATTCCCCGACCAGGGATCAAACCCGGGCCCCCTGCATTGGGAGTGTGCAGTCTTACCCACTGCACCACCAGGGAAGTCCCTGTACAGTCATTTTGAAACTTGGGACGTGCATCCTGCCTCATGGAGACCTGGTGATACAGTTCAGCAACATAAGCTAGTGGGATACACCTGTATTTGTTTCCAGAATCATCTTCTCTATTAAGAAGTATCTGGCTGGTCCAATACACAGCACTCCCACTGGACAGAGGTCTGGACAAGCCTCCTGCAGGGCTTCTGAGCCCCTCGTGTCCAGCCCAGGCATGTTTGTCTCTAGCTTAGGTACAGAACCCATCCATCAGTTGACGCCAAGGCACGACACAAAGGGCAGGAGACAGGCAACTTCACACCAAGTTTTACCCTTGGGGAGCTGTCTCTCCAGTGGAGAGTAGCTCTCTGCTGAGCAAGGCATGGCCTTGCTCTAGAGCCCCGGGGTCCTTGGTCACTGCTCCTCCACTGTGCTTGGAAGACTTCGACAAGCATCCTTCTCCTGTATGGATACTCCTAGCACCGCCAGACCTTCTAGGTTCAGTGGCTCCAGGGGCAGGATAACTTGAACTCCAGCCTGGACTCTCTGCTGAGCCTTCTTGCTCTGCCTCTTTTGAAACTGACAGTCTTCCCACTCACCCAATGAGTGGGTTCAGGTGATACTCCCAGAGTGGTATATGCTACCGCCAGAACCTGAAGAGGCACACCAGGCACAGTGCCTCTTTCTTAGCAGTAAGCACGCCAAGGTGCAATCTTTTCTCATTCACCTTATAGGAGATATCCTGCCATGCCCCAGGTCATCAGACCCCATAAACTTCTTGATGTGACAGGCTCCCAAATATTCATGGGGTTTCCTCTCTCATCCCCTGGCTCCTGTGTGAACTACTAGGGTACTTGCTGTTGGTCAGATCCAATTAGCATTTTGTCATCAATATTATGGACCAGTATGGTATTGTGTGGAATATCGAGATGTTCGATGATCCCCTTGACCGTGAAAACAGTTGGCAGGATCTAAAGGGCCACTCTATTCCGAGGTGCCTTGGATCTGAGGTATGAGTGCAACGCAAAATGTATTTCCTGGGTGAAATCCTCTGTCTCAATCTGAAATTTCCCTCTGTCTTTATAATCTGACTACCCCCAATGAATCCTAACTCCATCTCCTCCACCTTCCCTTCCAATGCCTTGTTTTAGGTTCATATACTACAAAGCCAAATCCTTTGTATTTACTATTAAAAGCTAAATACACGTTTCCATCTCCCAGGGAAGAGAAAGCACGGATCACCTATTCTCAGCTGAAACTGAGGTGCAATAATGATCAGGGAGCTCTGGAGCACCTCTGGTTTTCATGTAAAATGCATTTTTGCATCTGATGGAGAAATGGCCTCAGCCATCCCTCATCCTGGATTACCCACATCCTTGATGCCATGTACGATAGATCTCATGTTCATTTCATTCACTGGATGATGGACACATAAGAAGGGATTGACATAAAAGGCCACGTTGCACAGGGAACTTTCTCAGTGCGATTAAATTTTTGGATTAAAGCATACTTGAAGGATTCAAGATGAAACAGTCATTCCAAATGTAAAGGGCTTCTGATGTGGAACTGGAAATAAACTCTACCAGAATTGAACTTAGCAGTTCTTTGTGTTTGTATATAATAAGAAATAAAACAAAAGAAAACCAAGTGTGAAGCCCCTTTTCGATATGCTTTTGACAGAGTTCAATATCCACGGAGAATTTTTCAAGTTGGGATTTGCTCTAAGTCTGGAGGAGGGGTAAGGAGAGAGCAGCGCGTGGGGCACAGGTACCGACCACGGAGGTCCAGGTTTGGTTTTACTTTCCCTGTGGACCACTGGCCACAAGCCATCGCCCCAACCCCACGGGCTGTGTTCGCTTCCTGGACATGGTGCTTCATGGAAGTCAGAGAGGCTCCTGCCCTTTCTCCTTTCTGTGTTCACGGAAGGCACGTCCATCTGCATGCGTGTGTCACTGACACGCAAGCTCCGCGGCAGAAACTACCGCCGCGATCGATTCTTCTCCTGCTTCCGCCCAGCTTAGCTGGGAGTCAGAACCTGCATCGGCAGCAAATTGTAAAAGGAATGACGAGCAGACTCATGTCATCGCCCACCTTGCTCGGCACCTGCCTGTCAACATCCTCACCTGCTGTTTCAGAAGCATTTTCTTTTAAAGTAATAAAACTGCTTGTTGGCATTTCTCAGGATCACTAATGCAGCTGTCTACTCCTGGACTTTGTGATGGAAAAAAAGAAATACAATACGATCTCCCCATTCTGGGGGAGCAGTAACAAGAAAATCTAATTTTATCTTTGCAAAGACATAGTCCTGCTGCCACTTTGACCTGAATTATCTACTGGAGAAAAGTCTTTGGACTAGAAAGAATGGCTATGTGCAGCTTCGAATTCTTTCAATCTGCTTTTTAGCCTATAAATTAGTATATTCGATTAAGAAGGCTATGGGTAGGCAAAGGGATTATTTTTAATTAACCAGGTAATTAGCTATTTTTCAAATAATTTTTAGACATTCCCAAACTTTTATGGTTTACAAACGCCCTAATTTCAGTTGCATTAATTTTTTGAGATGACACCTAAATCTCTTTCTCTTTCTCTCTGTCTACCCAGACAAACACACTTATACATATACACTTATTTTACAGAATTAAACCTAGTTTTGATTTAGAGGTTTTAATGTTGCTTGAGATATTACTGGTGGCGTTGTAAAAGTCAGGGCTGTTAATACCTTAAACTAGTATTTATGGGATTTCCAATAACATCATGAAAAATACAATTATATCTCCTTTTTTCCAAATTCAGAGGGTTTTAAATTTTCTTTTCCTGTTCTTCTAAGGAAGGACATCTAGTACTTGGAGAGATCTTGTGCTTTCCCATGGCTGGTCATTTATATCACATCCAGTTCTGTGCCAGGTTCTTAGACGCGAGCCGGCAACTGTTAAGCCATCCTTTGTTTTTCTACCTTGCATATGGCACAGAGGAAAAATGTTTGGGACTATCCAGGGCATGGAGCACAAAAAACTAATGATCTATATCAAGGGTGATGAATGTTACAATACTTTTGGCTGCAAAGGGGACCGAATGGAACCAATCTGAATGAACCTGAGAAGGAAGTTATTTGGCTCTATAACTGAATGTCTGCAGGTAGGGTAGATCTGACAGCTGGTTAATCGCAGCTCACTGCTGTCACCAGAAGCACAGGTTCTTCTCTCTCACCTGTTCACAAGGAAGATGCTGCTTCCCTCATCTGTGTGCAGCTACATGCTTCCTCAGAATGCCTGTGAAGAGACCTCAGTAGCTTCTGGTAGTTTTCCCAGAGTGAGGAACCTCCT
Source organism: Balaenoptera acutorostrata (assembly GCF_949987535.1). Classification (NCBI taxonomy): domain Eukaryota; kingdom Metazoa; phylum Chordata; class Mammalia; order Artiodactyla; family Balaenopteridae; genus Balaenoptera; species Balaenoptera acutorostrata. The sequence continues at coordinate 4,656,726 of NC_080070.1, forward strand.
TCTCCAGAAGGCTCTAGAAAACCCTTCCTCACATCCCACTGGCCAGAATTACATTAGTCCTTCCTCAACCAATCATGGGGAAAAGAGAAGGAGAGAAAAATCAGGCCACCCCTCGAGTGCGGTGTCCTTTCCCTGTAGCACTTGGGCTATGAGACGAAGGAATAAATAAAATAAACTGAGTTCCTTTTAGGAAAGGAAAAGGGAAAATCTTTGCCAGGGACCAGCCAACAACACCTCTCCAGGTGCTGAGGCAGAAATAATGTTATTGCATCTAATTCGAAAAGACACATGCACCCCTATGTTCATAGCAGCACTATTCACAATAGCCAAGACATGGAAGCAACCTAAGTGTCCATAGACAGATGAATGGACAAAGAAGATGTGGTACATATATACGATGGACTATTCCTCAGCCATAAAAAAGAATGAAATAATGCCATTTGCAGCAACATGGATGGACTTAGAGATTATCATACTAAGTGAAGTCAGACAGAGAAAGACAAATATCATATGGTATCACTTATATGTGGAATCTAAAAAAAAAAATGATGCAGATGAACTTACTTACAAAACAGAAACAGCCTGACAGACAGAAAACAAACTTATGGTTACCAAAGGGGAAAGGTGGGGAGGGATAAATTAGGAATTTGGGTTTAACAGATACACACTACTATATATAAAATAGATAAACAACAAGGACCTACTGTATAGCACAGGGAGCTATATTCAATATCTTGTTATAACCTATAATGGAAAAGAATCTGAAAAAGAATATATATATAACTGAATCACTTTGCAGTACACCTGAAACATTGTAAATCAACTCTACTTCAAAAAAAAAAGAAAGATAGAAAAAACATATTGCAGAAGGGACTCTTCCAGAGCTCTATAAACAAATGGCTAGACCAGGTCCCAAGCCAAATGAAAGCAAGGCCCAGGAGGGTAACAAATGGACAGGCTGATGCCCTGCAAAAGGAATGGTGGGGACTGTGGCCAACTGGGGTGTGCATGCCTTCCTAGGGCATCCTTATCCAATTAAACAGAGGTGTACCCCTGCTACCACTCTGACCTGAATTATCCACCAGAGAAATAGTCTTTGGACCAGAAAAAATAGCAATGTGCCGCCTGCCCCATGCCCATGACCTGTCCCCTCCCCCTTCTCATCCAAACCTACATGCCCCTAATGCTTCCCCCCAACCCTATCCTTTCAAGCCCCCTCTCATCTGTGGTGTGGCGCAGACCCACATTCCACATACCATGTAAATCCCATCCATGGGCCGTTCGGGATTACCCAGTCGGCAGGCAACCACTTGTGAGCACAGAAACTAAAAATCGGAACTTTGACACATTTGTTTTCATTGCTTAGGGCCCTGCCCCAGCTTATATTCAACTTCTGGAACTCAACCCCTTGAATACAATTGAATGATCTGGACAGGCTTTATCTGCATTTGAATGTATACTTTGCCACTTACGAGATCTGTCACCTTGAGAAAGGCACGTACCTTCATTTTACAGATGAAAAATCCTAGGCTCAAAGATGAATATCCACCTCCAAGCGTTTTGTGAAGATTGCATGTGGATTTATGTAAAACACCACGCCCTACCCTCTGTGCATTTAAGTATCACCACCCACACCCCCTCCCCAGGGTTTAGCACGTGGACAAAGGCAAAGCAAAAGTCTTGAACTGTTCCGTTATTTTCTAAACAGGTCTCCCCAGGACTCCAGACTCCAGCTGCTTGGGCCTTGGGTGCTGGTTTTCTCAGGTTTCTCCCATGAACGCTGTCTCTGATGCCAGCCTGCCACCCCCCAAGCCATCCTCTGCCCTCCCACCATGAGGTTGCTCTAGCGCTGCCCACCAGATGGAAAACCAGAGAGCAGCCTCCCTTTCTGGAACGTTGCTCCCATCACGTCCAGAGCATCCCGGCCCAGGGACGCCTCTCACGGGGACAGGCAATGGGGACAGCACACCTTTTGTCTCCTAACCGCGGTCTGGTAAATCCCGGGGGACCTCTGCTGCACGGCCGTGTTGACTGTTTTCCAGAAGCCTCCCCCACCGCATTCATTCCACGTTTGCTTAGCAAAGGAACAAAAGTCCACGATGCAGCCATGCTTGATGCCCTTTGGGTTGAGAAGAAACCTGAAATATACATCATGCCTCCTGCCCCCCTAGCTCCCACACAAATGGAACCCCCATCTCCCAAACTGCCACAGCTGCTACTGAGGATAATAAAACAAAAAATAAAAGATATGCATACAGTTTCTAAAACAGTATTTTTTTTTAATCGTTCATCCTTTGATTCCCCCCATCCAGTGAGATTACTGGGCAGCTGGTGAGGTACCCATTTTATAAATAAGGACGCTGGGGCAGAAGGAGGAGAAATGATTTGCTTTTCAATCCGCACCGTGAGTGATGGATGGAGTTGGGACTCAAATCTAGGCCTGTTACTTCGGACTACAATTTTTTCCATTTTATATTCCACTTTATCCCCTCATCTACGAATCCATAAACCATTACTTCACTGCTTCTTGCTTTAATCTCCCTTTGTAAATCAAGAGTAAAGATTCCATGCAAAGCTCTGAATCACGTCCATTTCAGCCTGAATAAAATGCTTCACCGGCACTTTCATTTCGAATTCACTGTGGTCCACCCCCGAGTACACACCTCCCGTCCCATTCAAGTTGACCACGTGATCCGTAAGCAGCCATTACCCCGCAGAGGATCACGAGGGCCCTCGTATTTGGGGAATAGAGTTACACTTTAGTTTTTATTTTATGAGTTCAAATAAGGGAAGGAGTCATGCCAGCTGAACATAAAAATGATATTTTAAGGAAAATCTGAAATTGTATTTGGCCCTTATTTTTTACCTCTGGTTCTAACGTGACTTTTCCCTCCAGGTCTTTGGGTAGGACTTTTTCCAAGAAGAAGATCTAAGCGTGAAATTCTTTCATAGGATCGGGCCAGTCTTGGGTCCCACTTGGCAGAAGGGCAGGAGGACGAGGTGACTCCCAGAGGAGTTGTGAATGAGTAGGTGTGAGCTGTGTGGCTCACACTCGGGTAGACTTGGAAAAACTAACACGTGGCTGTAAAGCTAAATTAAAATGTCAGGTTTGAATAACTCTGCATGGCTATGGAAAGAAAACAAATTAGCAGTGAGCAAGCTTCCAGCTCTCCTCTTAAGAGCATTCTACGTTGATGGCGTGTTTTCAGGTTTTACACTGTGATCCCAGCTTTGTTGTTACACAGCCTTAGGAAGGGGGAATGGCTGTGGGCTGAGGCCGGAAATTCACGCTCAGTGTTAGATGCTGACTTGACATCTGGTAAAAGTGGGAGCCCTCAAATGGCCTGAGCGCTCTGAGTCCCCTACCCCCTCCAGCCGAATAACTCTCCTGTCGTCGGGACCAGGCACAGTGCCTGCTTATCTGTGAGTAGTGGGTTTCGGTTCCCTATCAGACAAACCAATTTCATCACTTCATAGGAACCAGGGTCACTCCACCCTCCTGTCACGACAAAGCCTGCCTCTCACAGCCCCTGTGCATTCAGTCTGTTCCCAAGTGCCACCCCCCTGTGGCCCTGCGTGGCATATGCTGTCCTCCCCGCCCACTCCCCCCAGCTCTGAGTCTATGGGACCAGGAAAGTGCCCCACTGATCAGTCTCTTCTTGGTGACCATCGACCATTCGTCACTTCCCCCCCTCTTCTTCCTCTAATCCTTCTTTTTCTCCCCATTCCATTATCTATGGTTTTCTTTTCTTGCACAATGATAATTATAATAAATTTGCCAACCACCATACTTCAATTTTTATGGATGCCACACATATATTATATAATCTGCCCTCCGAAGGAAACTACAGGTGGTCCCCCGCAAGTCTCCTAATTGGTCTTTTTTTTCCTCTAGCAGGGAGGGTAAGAACAGAAAATGTTCAGCCAGAAGGCTTGGGTTCATCCCCTGACTTCTGCTTACGATTTATGTCATCTTGGTCAAGTTATTAAACCTTTCTGGGTCTCAGTTTTCCCACAGACAAAATGATGATAATAATACTCACTGCATAGAGTTATAGTAATATTTTAAAAGATAATGCGTTACGAGCTTAGCACAGGACTTGGCACAGAGTTTTCATTCAAGTGCTTGCTGCTCAATGTTTGAACTGGACAGACCCATCACCCTAGCTTCATGGTCCTTTCCCAAGGCCTGGGTTCAAATCCCCACTGATGAAAACCTGGAGACATACACTCACTGCACATACACAGCTCTGCACCTCCGGTGTCCTTCCCCTCCCTAGATTGAGAGAGGATCTCATCCATGGTTTTTAAACCTACATGAACGTAAGAACCATCTGTCAGTCTTTAGAGATGTACAGATGCTGGAAGATCACTCCTGACTCAGCATCACTCAGTCTCCAAGGATAGCGATGTGCAGCCAGGATGAAGATACCCTGGGCTGACCCAGGTTCATTTCAGAACCAACGTCCATGAGTCTGTTATCCTATATTCTCTCTATTTCCTTCTGACTGTCTGAAATCCAGTCATTTCATACTTGATGATATGAAAGCCAGTGGCCCTGTACACAAAAATAATTAAATTCTGCCTAATGAACTTGGATATAATTCTCAAGAATATTCCCTGGACTAGAAATGAAACACTTTGACTGGAGAGAGTGGGTTTTAACTCAGCCGCTGGGGAAAAAGAAACAGGAATTGCAAACAAATTCCCAATTCCCTAATTCCCCTTCAGGCCCAGAGAGGAAACTTAGAGAAGCAAGTGCTTATTTATGAAGGAGTTTTCTGTAATAATTGCATAACTTTTGCCTCATGCACAAAGACTCTGAAAAGATAGCCAAGTTGTTTGAGGTCTCTTCTATGTAAGATGGATTTAGATACCTATAAATCTCCTAGACATGACCAGACAGCATCAATAAACTGGAATGATGGCCCAGCACTAACATAATTAAGAAGAATTAATCCTCCAGACTCGGCAGCAATAGGTGTGTTGTCCGTAAGAGCCTTGTCAGCACTTCAAATATTTCTCAGCTGACAAAGATTGGACATTTGGGAAGACAAAGTAGATGTAGTCAGACACAATCTGACAAGATCTGCTAAGATGAATCAACCTCCCCACCCTGGGGGAAAAAAGAAAAACAGTGTTAGGAAAGCAGAGAGTGGGCAAAGCTTATGTCCCCAGACTCTGGAAGTCAAAGGAACATTAACTTCACAAATAGAGCTGGTGAGGAAATGACCCAGAGTGAATTCCTGTTTGTTGGGAACAGAGCTGGTCCATGGCAGCGCTACTCAAAGCGGCTTGTTGACAGTGCCAGTTTGCAAAATCTTCCAGTTCGTGAGGAGATAAGGAGTTTGTGCCAGAATATGTCAACTACATCACTAAATGCACTAAAAGTTCAGCTAACTTTTTTTTTTCCTGGCGAGAAGCACTGCATTGCTTTATCCTTTGATGCAAACTCCTGATCCCATCAAGGACGGGAAGTCCTTGCTCTTGGTGGTGTGATCCCTGGCCTCTCTGTAGCGGAGGCTGTGATTTGCTGTGCTGCTCTCCTTTCCGGGACGAGGCGTTTACTCCTCTGTGTGGATGCAGTAGTAGCTGCTCACGACTCATGGCTAAGAGAATCTCCAGGAGTTATTCTAGACCAGGATTTCCCTCTTCTGCTGTCAGACTCCATCATCTGCTCCCAAGCACTCTTTCCTGCACCAAGTCTCAAACCATTTATGAAACAGCTCCTTTCGGGCTTCCCTGGTGGCGCAGTGGTTAAAAGTCCGCCTGCCAATGCAGGGGACATGGGTTCGAGCCCTGGTCTGGGAAGATCCCACATGCCGCGAAGCAACTAAGCCTGTGTGCCACAACTACTGAGCCTGCGCTCTAGAGCCCGCGAGCCACAACTACTGAGCCTGCGAGTCACAACTACTGAGCCTGCAAGCCACAACTACTGAAGCCTGCGCACCTGGAGCCCGTGCTCCGCAAAGAAAGAAGCCACCGCAATGAAAGCCCGCGTGCAGCAACGAAGACCCAATGCAGCCGTAAATTAATTAATTAAAAATATTTTCAAAAACAAAACAAAAAAAAACTGGCTCCTTCCTCTCTCCCTCGAGCTGTGTGTGTGTGTGTGTGTGTGAATTTTGGGGCGAGGAGTGTCAAGGGGATGAGAAGGTGGTACTTTTAAGGTCTTCAGGCCTAGTTCCTGGGAAAGACATACACCCCAAAACTAAAATCTGCTGCCACCTTTTGGTGAAACAGAAAAATAAGATTCTTTAAAATAGAGAAAATGCATTTCCTGTTAAGATTTTGAAGAAAAAGAAAAAAAAAGTTGAGTACCCTAGAACAATTAATATACTTTGTACTATAGACTGTGGTTTTGGTCACTACTTCTGATGCTGTGAATATTAACATCAGTTCTGGGAATGAATTTTAATATTAATAAAGAAATATTCAACTTAACCAAATACCTGACAGGATTCTTCATTGACTATTGTGAGGAGGGTAGACAGCTAGAAAGATGAACAGATTTAAGTATCTTTAAGAGCAAGAAAGAACAGAAGTGTCTAACAATTCTTCCGTGTGTGTGCAGAACAAGCTCGGGGCTGCCACCCATGGAAGGCAGGTGTGAACACACTGAGTGTGGCCACCTTCCCGACACAAGTCTCCTCGCCCTACAGCACACCCAGAGCGCAATCCTGGACCAGCGACTTCCTCTCAAAGTCCAATCACCACCGTATGACTTACCCAGACAAGGACCCCAACTGTTGTCAACAGGGGTCTGGGCTCGGATATTTCTTTTTTTTTTCAACAAGCAAAAATTATTTTATTGCCATTGCAAAATATCCATTCACATCTTCTGAAAATGAAATATTTTTTATTTACAATGTTGTGTTTAATTTCTGCTGTGCAGCAAAGTGACTCAGTTGTTCATATATATATTCTTTTTCATCTTATTTTCCAGTATGGTTTATCACAGCATATTAAATATAGTTCCCTGGGCTCGGATATTTCTGATGAGTGGTGTCAGAGACTCCCCCATGTCATGTTTAATTGAAATATGCCTAAAGCTATGCCTGAAATTTAGCTAGTGATCAATCAATAGTTATTGAATAAGCGAGTGAATATGCATGGTATTTTGAGAACTAAAGAAGGAGCTGGGAGGATTTTTGTAAAGTTGGAGGGGGGTGGGGTAAAGATCACCTGAGCAAAGAGGGGAAGCAGTGAAAAAAGGTGACTCTGAGATGCCAGGCAAAAGCCATGCTGTCCCCGCAGAACACCCAAAGCCAGAGCCAGGCTCCCAGCCCATCCCATACCAGCCCCGAGCTACTCTAGCACTATTGAGGGCGTTGTACACCACAGACCCAGGGAAGGTGGTGCTCCAGCAGAGCATGTGACTGAGAACTGCTGTGGGGAAGCATCTCATTCAAGGGCTCCCACAAGGATGTAAACACATCACCGCAGTCTCTGCCTTCATGGTCACATGGCGTTCCCTCCCCCTGCATCTCTTCACATCGTCCTCCCTCTGTGCTTGTCTGTCTCTTTGTCCATAATCTACCCTTTTTATAAGGACACCAGTCATAGTGGATTCGAGCCCACCCTAATGACCTTGTCTTAACTTGATGACATCGGCAAAGACCCTATTTTTAAATAAGGTCACATTCTGAGGTGGGGGGATAAGGAAGGAGCCAACCTCTAGATGCCCCAGAAAGGGGAAAACTAGAAAGTCACAGAGATAGGATTTAAGATGAAAATAACCCCCTAACCCACACCCTTTGCATTATCCTATGTTTCCTCCCACAACTATTTTGCCAGAATTTAAGCTTTCTCTAATCTTTCCTCCCTCTTAAGGAATATTTTAGTGTTAAGTCTCTGACCTGGAATCATATGAAGTTGCTTTGCTAAGCTCCAGGGCAGCTGTCTGTAAATGCCCGTACTATGCTTTTTATGAATTTCTCCAAGACACAGGCACTTTGCCCCAGGTTCTCTCTGCTCATAATCTGTCCTCAAAATAACATTCCTCTCATTGTCTCCTCCACCTTCTGAGCAATGGAAAGTATAGCAAAGTTAAGTCAGAAATCAAGCTGTATAAAATCACAATCACAGTGACCAACTTGGTATTACGACCGTAGACCAAAATTCACTGTGAAGAAAAATCCCGAAACCTCTAGACAAGACTGTCAAAAGTTATTTACTCCATCTCCCTGGAGGGCATTCAGTTGGACGCTACCACTTGTCTAGCCAACATGGGTCCACCACCTTTCTTGCACACATGCAAAAAAAACTGCATTGGTACAGAAGTACGCTGGGAAGCGCTTTGTTTACACACCCTCAGAAGGAACAAGGTAGCCTCCCATCGGCACTACTACACTGTAAATATATTAGAGCTTGTCATGTCATAGAAGAATGACAAATGAGATTTAGTGATATTCCTGGTGACTAATGCCACGGTTGAGAATCAGTTGTAAAGAGCTCTCTTGATAGCCTGGAGCCAGATATTATTATCTTCTTATGAATTCAAGAACTCCAAGAATAAAAGCTTAATGTATGAATAAACTTTGTTCCTGCCATGATTTGATGGATACGAGGGACAGCTTCCTTGAAATGGATTATTATTTTTTTACTATAGGGTAAGTGAAATCTCAGTAAAAGACAAAATCTCTCCCCACCTCGCCTGCACCTGCTCCCCCCTCACGCTTACACTCATGGACATGCCCTTGAGAGATCTGCAATTAACCAAAGGAGGGAACCAAGAGGTTACAGCCATCTGACAGTGTCTAACAGTGGGAGGTTGAGCTGCTTCAGCAGGTGGCCACTGTGTAAAGTTCAGAGATAAATGCTGTAAGTCTGAGGTGTGAGCTGTGAGATGGATAGACTTGGCCACAACCTCATCTGTCACGTGGCTTCACACACCTCCACACTAGTTAGAGGTCCTGATATCAGTGTCAGCCCGAGTTCTGCATATTCCTCTTACCTCAGTGTACGGCTCTTCTAGAAAATGGCCACACATCCCTTTAGGAAGGGGTCAGGGAATATTATTTTAAATATGGGCAGAGAAATGACAGAGTCCTTCTTCAAAGGAACTCAGCTTTCCATTCAATCTAAGCATGAGAGTTGGCTCAGATACAGAAACTCGGTGAGGGATCAAAGTATTTCATCAACACTTTGATTTTTTTCTGATCACAAAAGTCAGGCAGGATACTCAGCACCTACACATCTTATCCTAAGATAATCATGAGTTACTGGCCATCACCGCAGATTTCTGTGGGTCAGAGAATCTTGAAACAGTCCAGCCTTTTTTCATCACGAGTCCCCTGGGGGTTGGGATCTTTGGTCACCTGTTCAGCCTTGTTGCCCATTATGCTATTTACATCCACTAGCCTCTAACACTTAAGAACTGCCTCTTGCCGTCTGTTTTTTCGGAATCCTATCACCCTATTGACCACAGGCAGCCCAGCTCCTCGGCAATATTTTCTACTGTCGATGTTGGCCTACAGAGGACAGCCACCTCTGGCTTCTCAAAGATGCTGGGGGCTCCCTCGCTCATGCCATCTTTATCACCACGGTGAATGAGTGTCCTCTGCGCTTGTTTAGGGAACACGAATCAGATTTCCTTCTCACGCAATAAATCCACTCCAATCGCACACTTCCCTGAGCCGCCTGAGCTGTTCTGAGAATCCCTGACAAAAGACTTCTGGAATCTCTCATTTACTGTGTTCCTCCTCATATTCAAACTTCAAGGAGTCATCTCAACTCTATATTAGGACCAGCTCCAAGAGTTCCTGCCAGTAATTTCAGTTGTGAATCACAGAAGGATGCTCCCACATTCATCAACTTGCCACTTTTCACCTTGTATTCGATCCCTCCCGCCATCACCTTCAATATCCATCCCCACGCATTCTCTTGCTTCCTATCAGTTCATATCATTCAGTCCTACAACTTTTCCACTGAGCAGGCATTTTTCCCATAGCAGAAACTGTATTTCTCCAGTTGGACTATACTGAACCCTGATTCAGCTATTGGTCTGGAGACAATGAGGGAGACAGGAACAGATTTTGAGGGAAAGCATCATCTTCGAGGCATCAGCCTAGCTAAGCTCTCGGCATGGTCTCCAGGTCGTGGTAGAAGCACCCTCTGGTAAGAGGGGCTATACTGCTTTTTCCTGCCTGGAGGCTTCAGGAGGACCTAGGAGTTCAAAGTGGAAGAGGAAGTGGGAGCTACATGAGGAGCACAGGGTCCTTTACAGGAGACCCACATCATTCAGACCTGGGGGAACACTGTCCTGGAGCACGAAGTCAATCAGGTTTTATCGCCAACCAAAACAAAATAAGCAGCCGATGTGTTAATTAATTTACTCCACTGAAACATCTTTCCCCAAACATTAAGCATGAGTCGGGAATCACCCCAAATGTACCTTTTAAGTTTCAGTATTCTAGTTCTCATACATTTCAAGCCTTTGCAGGAAACTTTCATTCTTACCGTTTTTCAAATGAACCCAAAATATGAGAAATTTGTCACTGCTATCTAAGTGCTCTAAGTGGTTTTTCCTTTCTGTCACTAGCCCAGGAGAGTGGCCCAGGAACAGATAGATCAGCAAGGCAGTAATTCTCAGGGCAGTCTCACAAAGCCACCTCCACGGCCACCGAGAGAGAGAGAGGGATAATGTGCAAAGAAGGTGTGATAATTCTCTGGCTGTCACAGGCTCACGGTGGCCAGCAAGAGCAAAGGCCGGGATATGTATGGTCTTTACTCCAGACGGGCAGGAATATCAGTGCTATGAACGTGCCGCTGTGTCGGGTGGGGACACTGGGGGCTGGATGGAGAGTCATTTGTTAAAGGCTCCATTTAATTTCCTGTCAGTCCATTAGCATATTTAAACAGTTTTCATCTGGCTTCATCACTCATTAAAACTGCTGACAAGGATGAGAAGTTCTGCTTCATGGGGTGAAACATGGCAAACAATATGGATATCAACTGGTTTATTGCAGGGCAGGTGTGAGTCTATGGAACTGGAGAACCAAACCCCACAGGTGAGACATTACGGAGCCAGACCTGCATCACTTTACACGGTGAGCACCATCGCCCCCCGGGCGCGCACCACTCACATGCACACAGCATTTGCCCCACTGTGAAAGGTCACATGACTTATTGATACATAATATCTTTACTAAATCTTCACGCCTCCATCTATATAGCAATTCACAGTTGTTGAGATCTTTTCTTATCTGTTGTTTCGCTTTATCGTCACAAAAAGAGAGGCAAGTGCAGTAGCCTTTGACAGATCAGGGAACTGAGGTCCAAAGCTGTAGCGACTTGCCCAAGTTGAAATGTTACTGTCTCCTCCTTCCCCTCATTCTGTTCCTCCTCTTCACCTTCCTTCATCTTTTTCATGGTCATTCTCTTCATCTTCATGATCATTTCCTTCTGCCTTTAATCATATAAAGAAATCATACAAGTCAATATCAAAAACAATTTGATTTAAAAATGGATATTTCTCCCAAGAAGATGGACAAACGGCCAACAGACACATGAAAAAAAGCTCAACATCACTCATCATCAGGGAAATGCATATCAAAACCACAAAATCACCTCACAATCAGCCGTCAGAATGGCCATCATCAAAAAGGCAACAAATAACAAGTGCTATCCAGGATGTGGAGAAAAGAGAACCCTCGTGCGCTGTTGGTGGGAACGTAAATTGGCGCAGCCACTATGGAAAACAGTATGGAGGGTCCTCAAACAGTTAAAAATAGAACTGCCTCTCCCGGCGTGCCCCGCGCCGAGTTCGGGGCGTGGGGGGGGGCGGTACTCGGCGGTGCCGCCATGACTATTCTCCCCAAAAAGAAACCGCCGCCTCCCGACGCCGACCCCACCAACGAGCCGCCGCCGCCGCCCGGGCCGCTGCCCCCGGCGCCTCGCCGCGGCGGGGGTGTAGGCGTGGGCGGCGGCGATCGCGACCGTGACTCGGGCGTCGTTGGCGCCCGTCCTCGAGCCTCGCCACCGCCTCAGGGCCCGCTCCCGGGGCCGCCGGGTGCCCTCCATCGCTGGGCGCTGGCCGTGCCGCCCGGCGCCGTGGCAGGCCCCCGGCCACAGCAGGCCTCTCCTCCTCCCTGCGGGGGCCCCGGCGGTCCCGCGGACGCGTTGGGTGCCACGGCAACGGGCGTGGGCAGTGCCGTGGGCGTGGGCAGCGGCTGCTCTGGGCCGGGTCACAGCAAGCGGCGGCGTCAAGCCCCCGGGGTCGGCGCGGTTGGCGGGGCGAGTCCTGAGCGTGAGGAGGTCGGCGCCGGTTACAACAGTGAGGATGAGTACGAAGCGGCTGCGGCGCGCATAGAGGCCATGGACCCTGCCACCGTCGAGCAGCAAGAGCACTGGTTTGAAAAGGCCCTGCGAGACAAGAAGGGCTTCATCATCAAGCAGATGAAGGAGGACGGCGCCTGCCTCTTCCGGGCTGTGGCTGACCAGGTGTACGGAGACCAGGACATGCACGAGGTTGTGCGAAGGCATTGCATGGACTATCTGATGAAGAATGCCGACTACTTCTCTAACTATGTCACAGAGGACTTTACCATCTACATCCACCGGAAGCGGAAAAACAACTGCCATGGCAACCACGTCGAGATGCAGGCCATGGCAGAGATGTACAACCGGCCCGTGGAGGTGTACCAGTACAGCACAGAACCCATCAACACATTCCATGGGCTCCATCAAAATGAGGACGCACCCATCCGTGTCAGCTACCATCAGAATATCCACTACAATTCAGTGGTGAATCCTAACAAGGCCACCATTGGCGTGGGGCTGGGGCTGCCATCATTCAAGCCGGGCTCTGCAGAGCAGTCCCTGATGAAGAAGGCCATCAAAACCTCGGAGGAGTCGTGGATTGAACAGCAGATGCTGGAGGACAAGAAGCGGGCCACAGACTGGGAGGCCACAGAGGAGGCCATCGAGGAGCAAGTGGCTCGGGAGTCCTACCTGCAGTGGCTGAGCGATCAGCAGAGACAGGCTCGCCAAGCCCGTGGCCCCAGCCAGCCCCGGGAGGCCAGCGCCACGTGCAGCTCTGCCACGGCAGCAGCCTCCAGTGGTCTGGAGGAGTGGACCAGCCGGTCCCCAAGGCAGCGGAGTTCAGCCTCGTCACCCGAGCACCCTGAGCTGCATGCCGAGCTGGGCTTCAAGCCCCCTTCCCCAGGCACTGTCTTGGCTCTTGCCAAACCTCCTTCACCGTGTGCACCAGGTACAAGCAGCCAGTTCTCGACAGGGGCCGACCGGGCTACTTCTCCCCTCGTGTCCCTCTACCCTGCTCTGGAGTGCCGGGCCCTCATTCAGCAGATGTCCCCCTCTGCCTTTGGCCTGAACGACTGGGATGACGATGAGATCCTAGCGTCGGTGCTGGCAGTGTCCCAACAGGAATACCTGGACAGTATGAAGAAAAACAAAGTGCACCGAGACCCACCCCCAGACAAGAGTTGATGGAGACCCAGAGACTGGAGACCATCTCCCAACCCTCACACTCCTGCCCTCTGGTGCCACCCCACCTTCTTTGGCTTTCTTCCCTCTTGCCGTCTTCCTTCTTCCCCCTCTCCCCTCCTTTCACTCCTCCCCACTTCCCTCTGGCTAGCCCACCCCTGTGCGCCCTCTCATCGCTGCCACCACCATCATCACCTGCCTCTTCGCCAGCTGACGTGCCCTGTTGCCCCCTGCACAGCACCATCCCTCCATCCCACAGGGGACTCAGGCAAGGGCGCTGAAGGTAGGCGAGAGACACACAGAGACAAACCAACTGGCAGCCAGGCAGCCCCTGAGGAGAGACATTCAGACAGAGGAAAGTCTCCCTGTCCCCCGATTCCTTCCAAGATCAGAAACTTGTCACCCCGCCACAAATGATGCCGGGGAGGTGGGAGGAAGAAGTGGGAAAATCTCCGTCCCAGTACCCCAGGAATGTCTGAGCCTTCAATGTTGAACTTTTTCCTTATTAAAATGTACTGTTATCTTATAAAATCAGCCAATCAAAAAGTGATGTAGACAACAACAACAACAAAAAATAGAACTACCATATGACCCAGCAGTTCCACTCCTGGGTATTTACTGGATGTAAACAAACACACTAATTTGAAAAGATTGCATCCCCATGTTCATTGCAGCATTATTTACGGTAGCCAAAATGTGGAGGCAACCTAAGTGTCCATCAACAGATGAATGGACAAAGAAGATGTGGTATGTATACATACAATGAAATATTACTCAGCCATAAAAAAGAATAAAATCTTGCAATCTGCAACAACTTGATGGACCGAGAGGGTATTATGCTAAGTGAAATAAGTCAAACAGAGAAAGACAAATACCATATGATCTCACTTATATCTAAAAACAAAACAAACAAAACAAAATGAAAACAGACTCACAGATACAGAGAACAAATGGGTGGTTGCCAGAGCACAGAGGGATGAGGAGATGGGAGAAGTAGGTGAAGGGAAGAGGTACAAACTTCCAGCTATAAAATAAGTAAGTCAGAGGTATGTCATGTATAGCAGAGGGAATATAGTCAATAGTAGTGTAATAATTTTGTATGGTGACAGATGCTTTCTAGATTTATTGTGGTGATCATTTCGAATCCCTATATTGTACATCTGAAACTAACGTTATATTGTACATCAACTATACTTCAATTTAAAATATAAAAAAATAACTATGAATATAATAATAGCAGAAGAAAGGTATCTGCATGTCCTAAGAAGTTCCCGAGCTGGCAGCACCTGAATAATCTCTTTTATTTGCAGCACAAGACCCTATGTGGGTTCTCATCCACTTTCCACCATACATACCCCTCCCAAGTCTCCTCTGACAATGGAGGAACTTATCTAAACCTGCTAACTTCTCATGAATGTCCACATGGGACCCATGAGATGTCATTTCATCTTCTCAAGGAGCTTTAGGAGGGCCTCACAGCGTTGCTCATCTCAAAATTCTTAGTGTGTAGACGATGCCCAGTGACTGAGTGACCAGGAGAAGGTTTGCTCAGTTGAGTCTCAGGGAGATTCTGGCCCATCTGGTCACATTTCATTCTGAATATAAACTAAATATAATACATATAAATATATCACCTCTGTGTTGTCTTATTTTCCCCATTCTTTGCCCTAAATCCTGGACTTACATCTTATCTACTAATTTAGCTAAATATATTCTTACTCTAATGAAATAGATTGTCTTTCATTTCAGTATAACCTAACAAGAATTAGGAATGTGAACGTAAAACTAGATTGAAAAAGCAAGTATCTTTTATCAGTCTTTTTATTAGTAGGATTATTATGTATGAGATATAACCTATCTATGGTAGGCAGCTTGGTGAATTTTGCATATGTGTGTGTGTGTGTGTGTGTGTGTGTGTGTATTCACCATCCTGATCAAGATTCAAAGACATTTCCAACACCTCAAAAGCTCCTTCATGCTCCTACCCAGTTAATATCCTCCCACCAAGTTAAACATTATTCTGAATTCCATCCCCATACCGTAGTTTAACAGGTATAAATGGAATCACAGAGCGTGTCCTCTTTTGTGTCTGGCGTCTTTGTCTCATCACTACGTCTTTGAGATACATCCAGGTTATTGTACATATTGCTAGTTCATTCTTTCTTATTGTAGTTGTCTGTTGCATGTGTATATCATAACTTTTCATCCTTTCTGCTGTTGGTAGGCATCTGGGGAGTTTCTACTTTTTGGCTGTTAGAGATATAACTACCAACTTTCTTGTACATGTCTTTTAGTATATATGCAATCATTTCTTTTGAGTATATGCCCAGGACTGGAATTGCTGGGTCATAGAGTAATTATATGTGAGGCTTTCAGAAATACTGTTCTCAATTGGGTGCCTTGGAGAAAATTCCCATTGCACATACTCTAAGAGAAGTAGCCTCCCATTCAATCCTAAAAGGTCTCCAGGGTCTAGAATTTTTTCATATTAATAAGGGCATTTCAGAAGCAAAGAGAGCTGATGGAAAGAAAAACATATCCTTTGCATCTGATCACTTAAAAGTAGAGAAAGACTACCCTTTATTCTATAAAGACAAAAACTGAGCTCATAGATGCTCCAAGATTACAATTTAGCCAACCCAGTAAGCACCGATTTTATCCACTGGCTGCTGGCTCTGTGCCGAAGTTCAAACTGGGGAGAAGACTGTATTTTATAGCCAGTTAAATTCCAATGTAAAGAATTTTATTAAATAGACATTCCCCAAACCTCAGGTTGTACAAGAAAGCAAGTAAAAATCAAAAGCAATGGATTTTAATCTTCCCATTATTTTAAAAATTTTCAGGACACTGGTTGGCAGTCTCCACATCCTACGCATAGGTTAACTCCTCTGGGTCTGGAATCCAGTCCTCTGTTTACTGCCTGCTTCCAGGCCCCACCCACACCTCCCCTTTCTGCTCTGACTTCTGCCTGCTGTTGCCCATGGAGTCTCCCAGGCTCACCTATCCCACCCAAGGGCATCTGTCTAGACCCCAGATTCTGTACTAGCATGTGGCAGGTGCTCTGTCTGATAGCACCGGGTCTCTTCTTCCCAGAGATCAAAAGGGATGGGGATGGAGAAGTTCATATGAAGGTAACCAGGAGTCTGCAATGAAAGTCAAGAGGACTAAGGATCCACAGCCTGTAACACCTGAGGGCAGGTAGGGAGACAAAACCACGAATTATACCAATGAATAAACACATGTTGCAGAAGTGTCCGCAAGTTTCTTATCTTATTGATTTCTCTGGAAACAAAGTCAGAGAGAGCCAGTGTCTCACTGAAATCTATTCTTTCCAACAATATCATGGAACTATTGTTAACTCGAGGACACGCCACTGGATGATAATCATGGTACAGCAATTCCAGTAGAAATCATGGCATTTAGGGAAAACATTCTATTGACTGTGATTTCCACTGGGTCCCCAGAATTGATTAATATTATCATAAATAAAGAGGATTTTTTTCCCTAAGAATTTCCTGCTTCTTCTAATGAAATCCAACACAACCTTAGGACATGGGGAAGAAAATGAAGGAGAACAGGATTTGTTCCAAGAATAAAAGCTCCCGGGTACGAAAGACAAGCACATGTTGAGCATCGCTTTGATGGCAGGACAGAGTCACTTCCCAGCTTGACAGGGGCCACCAGGACCTGACATGGGTGTCACCAGGAGATGCTCACTTTTCCACACCTGCACTACTTCACCTCCCACTCACAGCCTGGCTGAAACTACCCATCAGTGACTCTACTCACCTGGAAAGTCTGTCCTACAGAAACTTTCTCCAAGGCCGTCCTTTAGTTTTGTGCATCTGT
The DNA here is from genome assembly GCF_949987535.1 of Balaenoptera acutorostrata. Lineage (NCBI taxonomy): Eukaryota > Metazoa > Chordata > Mammalia > Artiodactyla > Balaenopteridae > Balaenoptera > Balaenoptera acutorostrata. Next base: position 4,674,021 of record NC_080070.1, read on the forward strand.
CATTTGTTTCAGCGCCATGACGTGGCAGACGCTGGATCCACAAACGTGGTGAGAGCCTCAGACGGGCCCACTGTGAGAACAGGCTGCCGAGAGGTTCCTAATGGGGTGAGAGCCTCTTCTTTGGGCTCCCGGAGCTCCCAGACCACCTGCCTTCACATGGGCCACCTTGTTTTGATGGTGCCTTGAGCTGACCTTAAAGCAGGTAATTCCCTAACTGGTGTCCTTCACTCCATTAACCAGTGCGACTAAAAGCCAGGGCCAGGCCCACTCGGGCTGTCCTCCCTCTGGTGGGAAATCAGGAGTGTCCTGAGGATGTCTCCCTGGTCCTTACTACTGTGAACTCCAGGGGCACACCAGACGGTATCTCACCCCTCAAGGATTTAAGGTCTCTTTCTTGTTGCCCTCAGAAGCCTTTGAAATGAACAAGAACCAGATATTAAGTTTTCACATGATTACTTTATATATTAGATTAGGAATTTACCCTTCTTTATTCCAAATCAAATTATACACAGGTGTTAGTCAAGATAGGCTAGGCTATGCTGAAGTAACAAAAAAAAATCTAAACTCTCATTAGCTTAACACACAAAAATGTATTTGCTTCTATATAAAATCCTCTGTGAGTGTGGGCCACAGTCCAGGGAGCTGTCCTCCAAGCAGGGACCCAGCAGTCTCAGCTGCTTCCATCCAACTCAGCACAAGACCCTCACAGTCCTGGATGAGGGCACAACAGGAAAGCTTAAGGGTCACTGTGTCACCCTGGAAATGACATGCATCACCGCAAGTGACAGTTCATTGGCTAGAACTAGTCACATGGCCTTGCCTGACTGCAGGGGGTCTGGGAAGTAGCATCTTCCATGAGCTCAAGAAGGACAGCATTGGATATTGGTGAGCATTAGTATTGGCTACGACAGCCATATTGCCCCGCCAAGCTCACACATGGATACAGCCCTCAAAATGCATGCCAGTTAATACAATACCCCCAGTCTGCTACCACCAGTAACATTTAACAAGGTGCAACCCTCCCACTATAAAGCCCGGGTCTTGTTCCCACAAAGAACCTTCTTGTGTGTGTGAAATTTATTTTTTTATTTTTTTAGCAGCAGCTTGCAGGATCTTTTCTCCCCAACCAGGGATTGAACCCAGGCCCTTGGCAGTGAAAGCGTGGAGTCTTAACCACTGGACTGCCAGGGAATTCCTCCCATGAAGCATTTAAGATTCTTGAAGTGAACCTCTCCTCCCATGAATTTCTTCCTTTTCCCATTTTCTGTAATTCATTATTCTATTCATTTCAGCCAGAGGATTGTCACTCAGGTCTCGGGGTAGAAACTGAGCTCCTTCTGAAGCCACTGTAGCCCCAAGAACTGATGTCTAATCAACTCTGAATTTAAATTATGTCAATGCTCAGTCTTCTAGGCACTGTTGTCAGGGCCCTTCCATTCAGAACTGTATGATGCCTCAATACTACTAAAGGACACCTTTTAGGTTTTCCAAACTAAAATTAAAACAGTACTTAGACAAGTGAAAAAATACAATACTGCCATAGATTAGGACATCCCTTGCCTTCCCTGTAAATTTACTCTGTAAATTTTGTATCTGAATTTTCAAACGCCTGGAGAGGTTTGCCGAGCATCACGGTCACTATGGAAACAGCAGGCTGAGGAAGCAGAGGGGATGAACTACTCTCTCCACTCTGGGCTGGGCTCATCTGTACTGTGTCCTTTGGCCCCACTGCAATGAGGCAAGAGTGATCCATGTTACACACTGTTTTATAAAGGAATCCCTGCATGGATTATTTTTTGAAGGACAATTGAAGAAGAGACATATCTGGTAACGTTGAACAGGAAGCCTCAGGGAAGAGTGGAATAAATCTCTCCAAAAAACATTGATCATATCTGACCCCTTTCCTTGTACTGCTCTGAAAAGAGGCTGGCGACTCCTTCCCCAGAACCCACTCTTTTCCTTCTCCTGCACTTCCCTTCATCGCTGCTTCTGAAAGAGATGATGCCTTACAGCAAATGCCAGATTATTGCTGTAAAATGTAATGCAATACAAGAACAGATCAAATTTGTGGAATGCCTTTTGTGAGATGATCCAAAGGGTTCTGTATAATGGCTATAAAATTGTGAAACACATTGTGGAACAGATTTAATTTTTAAAGCAGCTGAAAATATATATTAATGATTTCCCATCATTATTACTCATCAGAGGTCTTTAGGAATACTAATAAAATGACTCTACCTACAATTATTTCCAACCGAGTGTTTCTTTGTGGAATTCAATCTGATCTTATAGCATGTAATTGGCCAATCAAGATAACGTTCTGAAGGGGGAAGAAACATGGGGATGTTTCAGCCGAAGAGCCATCTGCTTTTGTCATTAGCTTCCTCTTCTTCCTTCACCACCTGCTCAGCCTTCACCTGCTTCACTCGGCTTGGATTTGCTTACAATTATGCATCATCTGAAGATCATTAAGGTAATGTAAATTGGATGGAAATTTGTCCTTGGTAGACAAGGCAGGTGGATCTAGGCCTACTGTGTAATTGCCACGTGCAAATTTCCCATCCATTCTTTAAGATCCAATTCAAGTCCCTATCCTTACCTGGCAGAGGTAGTGATGCTTCCCCAACGTGCTCTCTGATCTCCCCACCATTTCACTGCCGTGCCTTTGATGTCGCCAACCAGAAGGCAGCAGAGCCAGAGGCAGCCTCACCCAGTGTGTGGGGTAACAGACTTGACTGGGAAAACAGTCCAGGGAGTTGTGCAAATGCACTGCGCAGGTTTTGGGGGCCGGGAGTCTGTCCTATAGGGCAACCGTAGGGGCAGTTTTGTCGGCGGGGTTACGAGCAGACAGCCTGGGAGCAGGCAGTCTGGGATGCAGAGCTGTCCGATACAGGAGCTCTTTTGGAAACACCCAAGAATATTGGGGCTCAGAGAAATTGCAGACCCTCTTCCCAGGGAACGAGACCCCCAGTGTTGTGGGAAGCTGAGTGGAGTGCGATGCCCCCAGTGGGAAATCAGGGAGCCCTGGTCCAGCAGGCTCATGGCCCAGGCACCCCAGGGTCACTGCACCACAGTAATATACATTCGAGAAATATGCTGAGTGACTAAACGCCTGGAAAAGAGTGAATACGTCCAAGTAGAGCTACAGGAGGAAGCATCAGGGCACCAGTCTGAGGTCCATGGCTGGTGGCCACTGGGCAAGACACACAGAGCCAGACCAGAGGCTGTCTGACTTGGACAGGACACAGCCCGGGAGCAAGGGCCCTGGTTATAACCAGTGACCCCCTGTCCCCCGGTGATTGGCCGTGACCACCGTGCCTGGTCCCGGCACCCGCCTCAGTCTCCTACGCTGTCTAACCCCCGCCCCACACTCCCCTACACCTCCTGAACCCCTCCCGTGCCTGGCCCACTGCTGCCCATGCACAGACATTCCTGATATTCACTAATGCATGCTTCTAGCCCCAAACAGCCCCGTTCCTTCTGCCCCGGGCAGCCCATTCCTCCTGGGCTCTCCCGTCCTGCCTTACCGAGGATGGCCATCTTCTCTTGAGTGCTGAACTTCTCCTGCCTGCAGGACACCTCCATCTCCTGCAACTGGACCCACACACCCCCCCAGAGGCATGCCCAGGCTCACCTCCGACAGCCAAGAGTCAACCCGCTTCCAGTTAAACATTCAGTATCTTTTTATGTCCATGCCCAACAGTCACGATCTACCAATGAGCCAAAACAGAGGAAGATTGGCACCTTCTCAAGAAATAAGCCAAGGACGTAGGGCCTCTCTGATCTCATAAATATCCAGGCTGCTGGCACCTGCCTCTGTCTAGATGGGGCCTCAGCTGAGGGCAGAGCCGAGGCCTGAGGAGTAGGCGGCCCACATCCCAGTTCTGCCTGGACCGAGGGCAGAGCCTCCCAGCTCTGAGGGTCTCTGATGCCTCGTCCTCTACTCTCCGGAGGAAAGACTCCCTCGAGCTGGGCAGAGGCCACCTCCTCACGGGAGAGTCTGTCCTGGCGGGGGTGGATGGTGGCCAGAAATATAGGACACCTGGTCGGTGTCACCAGAGTGTAGATCACCAAGGAGCAGTTTCTCGTCCCAGGTTCACATTGCCCTTTTCCCTTTTCCCCCGTCTCATCACCCCACAGCTTTCCCCACACATCACTCTGCTGGTGTCTCTTGTAAAATGTCAGAGCTGCCTGCTGCTTGAAATTGTGTATCTTGCTTCAAGCAGAAAAAGCACGGGAAGAACCTCCCCTTCGTCCCCTCCTCTCACCATCCAGTCCCTGTGTGGTTCAGTCTCCATTTCTGGGAGCAAAAGAGGATAAAAAGCAGTGCTGATTCAGGAGACAAGGACCTGGGCTCTACTCACTGCTCTACCTGTAACTCGCCGTGTGACCTCAAGCAAGTCAGTTAACCTCTCTGGTTCCCTTACCTACAGAATGAAGTTTGGGGCTATCATTCTTTCTAACCTCCCCTCCAGCTTTTCTGTTCGATAATTTATGGCCTGCAAAACCGCAGAAGGCTTCATCATTTTTGACTGATCTCATTAATAGAAATGAAGGAAAAGAATCTGTCATTTTAAGAAAAGTGGCCAAGAAGCCAGAGCATCACTATTGTCTGGTGATGGATTTGGAGATCCCAGGAAGGGAAAAGCTCCTTATTGCTTAATCCCTATCTCTCCAACAGGCCAGACATAAAATCCTTTAATCAAATCGAATAAACTCAGCTAAGCTTTGGAATGGGACTAAGAAATAGCTAATGTGTTTTCTATCCAGATTTATTCACACGGTCTCCTTTATAAATGTGCTCCCAGGTGATGCCGGGAAAAGTGATGGAGAAAAGCAAATATGTACCGTGAGGAGTACTGAGGGTGTGGAAGACACTTGAGTGCCTTTAGCAAAGAATACCGTCCTCACCCTTCCCGGGATGAGAGCTGATCTCATTGAGGATTAAGAGGGAGGATCGAGACAGACGCCACCCTAGGTGTGGGCAGGTAGGGCATCAGAGCTGGCTCCCACAGCCCAACTCTTATTATCCCACAGTCAGCATCCATGATTTTTTTTCATACTTTGGTGCATTTACAAAGAGTCTCCCTTGACCTGGAAAATGCATCCAGTTTCTCGGGATACCTATTCCAGTGTATGCACTACTACACCTCCCTTGCTGGGAAGTGAGTCCTTTGGTCTGGAAAAATGTTACGCAGTGGGTCAATTACCCTGTAAGCCCTTGGTCTATGGTACTGGCTAAGACCCTGCAGGCAGGAAAGAAAAACACATACCCAGAATACGCATCAATTCTAGGAAGACTAATGGTTCCCTTCTCAAGGATGGAAGTGGTCCAGTGCAGTCATTTTTGCTACCAAAAATCTGTGTGGTCTCTTCAAGGGATAGACCCATATTGGGGTTTAGTGTTTGTCTTTGCTGCTAATAGGCTGGACACCAGCAGAGGCGGTAGCTAGATCAGCCTTGGCGAGTAGGAATCCATGCTGCCTGGTCTCCATCCCAGCCACCACGGCCACGTTATACATGTGTGCATGACGCCAGCCCTGGTGGCTAGTGACAGAGCCTGGCCGACTTCAACCAGCCAAGTCTCTCTGTATAGTCAGTTGATAGTGAGTCTTCTGAAGTAGCTTCTCCCTGGTGAGCACTGTCACGTGATAAAAGTCTTCACACTTCACGTCCACTACCATGGGTCCATCTACACACCTCTTACTCAGAGCTCCTTGCTACTGACTCTCCACTGTAGCTTCTTCCAGGGCCTTAACTACCCAAGCCATTTGGGTAGAGAAGGACTTTTAATAATCAAGTGGTTAGATGAGCTGTCAATGCCAGTCAGCCTCTTTCCCCAGCCACCCCTATTTTGCCCAGTGGGCTCGCGAACAAAGTGGCCATGGTGGCAGGGATGGAGATCACGCATGGGCTCAGCAACATGGACTTCCACCCACCAAAGCTGACCTGGCCACGGCCACCCAGAGTGCCCAACCTGCCAGCACAGAGACCACCACTGAGCTCCCAATCTGGCACCATTCCCCAGGGTGATCAGCCAGGTACCTGATGGAAGGCTAAAGGTATTAGACCCCTTCCATCATGGAAGAGGCAGCAATTGGTCCTCACTAGAACAGATTCTCCAGATACAGTTACTTTTCCTGCCAAAACTACCATCTGTAGACTTCCAAAGTGACTTCTCCACCATCATGGCACTCCACACAGCATTGCTTGTGAACAAGGAACTCACTTCACAGCAAAAGAAGTGCAGCAATGGGCCCATGCTCATAGACTTCTCTGATCATACGTGTTTCCCACCATCCTGAAGCAACTGGCTTGATAGAATGATGGAACAGCCATTGGAAGACTCAATTATAGCCCCAGCTGGGTGGCAATACCTTGCAGGGCTGGAGCAAGGTTCTCCAGAAGGCTGTATATGCTCTGAATTACTGTCTATTCTCCCATGGCCTGGATTCATGGGTCCAGGAATCAAGGGGTAGAAATGAAGTAGCGCCATTATCATCCCTAATGACCCACTCGCAAAATGTTTACTTCATGTCCCCATGACTTATGCTCTGCTGGTCTAGAGGTCGGGTAGAGAGAGACGAATGCTTCTACCAGGAGACACACAATGATTCCATTGAACTAGAAGCTAAGACTGCCCCCCACACCCAGCAACTTTGGGTTCCTCATGCCTTTGAATCAACAGGCAAAGAAGGGAGTTACTGATCCTGACTACCAGGGGGTATTGGATTACAACGCCACAATGGAGGTAAATAAGAGTATGTTGGAACACAGGAGATCCTTTAGGGCATGTCTTAGTATTTCCATGTCCTGTGATTAAGGTCAATGCAAAACTATGACAGCTCAATCTAGGCAGGATTATGAATGACCCAGACCCCTGAGGAATGAAGGTTTGAGTCACCCCACCAGGTAAAGAGTCATGAGCAGCTGAGGTGTTTGCTGAAAGCGAAGGGAATACGGAATGGGAAGTGGAAGAGGGTAGTTACAAATACCAGCTATGACCAGGTGACCAGTTACAGAAATAAGGAGGTAATGGTTATGAGTATTTCCTCATTTTGTCATGAATATGTGTGTGTTACGCAAATATGTTTGCTTTGTTCCCTCTCTTTTTCCCTTATCTTGTAACATAAGATGTATTGACTTTACAGCACAGTGTTTAAGTGTTGTTCTTTTATATCACAGTGTTTAAATTACAGGGTATCAAGAAGAGTAAACATAACTCAAGGGTTTTACCCCCTCTTCTGTAGTAGGTGTTAGTGCATTTGGGGGTTGTAATCAGAACAGTTGTATCATGTGAGGCAGAATTATGACCAGAATTATTGTCTTTATTTGGAGATTAAGGATAGTTTGAGGAGATGTGTATGGGTGCCAAGCTGACAAGCGGTGGACTTGTGATGGTTAATTTTATGTGTCAGCTTGACTGGGTCATGGTGGGAGTCCCAGATATTGGCTAGACATTATTCTGGGTGTTTCTGTGAGGGCGTTTCTGGATGAGGTTAACATTTGAATCCATACACTGAGCAAAGCAGATTGCTCTCCCTAATGTGATGGGCCTCCTTCCATCAGAGGAAGCTCTGAATAGAACAAAAAGGCTGAGCAAGAGGTAATTTCTCCTGCCTGGCTGCCATCAAGCTGGGACATCATTCTTTTTTCCCTACCTTTGGACTCGAACTGAAATATCAGCTCTCCCTGAGTCTTAAGCTTGCTGGCCGTCAGACTGAACTACACCATCAGCTTTCCTAGGGCTCCAGCTTGCTGACTGCAGATTTGGGAACTTAGCTTCCATAATCACGTGAGCCAATCCCTTATTTTACATACATATGTACATACGTACACATATACCACATCCACATCCACACACATGCACACACATCCTTTTAGTTTTGTTTCTCTGGAGAACCCTAATATTAGCCCCTTGTATTTTAATTGCTAGAGTCTTCTATATGAAGGTCAAGTTCGCCTGTTTTCTACTTCTGAATTCTGCTCTGTGGTGAAAATTGTCATAACTAAGCCTGAATGCGCTTGGGGACATCCAGGGTTGATACAAACATTGAGTCCTGCTCCCATCTGCATATCAAGTGAATGAAACGAAGGCTTACAAGCTTCTTGGAAACCTTCTGGTCCTCTTACAGAGCCCCTGGAGAGCTAACTTTAACCACAATTAATGTGCTCTCTTGGATGGGGTGTTTTCACGCCTGTGGCTGTCAATCGCCCCTTTGCCAAGGCCTCTGTATTCAGGGAAATGTCAAGTGTAACTACTATAATCCTGGTCTCTTGACATGTTCCCGTGCTTGAAGACTGAGTCCACTCCAAGTTATTAGGGCACCGGAGCCACGTGAACGGCATCCCTAGCCTGTGGTCAACTTTCCCTGTACACTTCCTGCAACCACGTGCCAGAGCAGAGAGGTTAAGTGTTGGGCAAGTTCCTTCTCCCAGGGTGACTGCAGGCGGGACGGGAGATTCACGGGCGCCGTTTGGGGCCCTTGCTGCATCGTTTGTCATGAAAATGAGGTATTAGAATTTCAGCGCCTAATATGCTCCCTGAGTTACAGCAGAGCGTGGGGCTGCTCCTTTGGTATTTCCCATAATATGTAGCTTTGTCAAAGGCTGATGGCAAACGAGCAGTTCAAAAGTGCCTTGGAAAAGCACACTCTTCTCTTCAAAACAGCTCACATTGCAGAAAAAATTACAATCAGTCAAAATGGCACGTGGGATGAAGCTCACATACCCTAGAGGAAACCGTTTTAACCCTCAGAAAATACCTATAAAGTGACGCATTCAGATAAAGGACCTCCATGGAGCCTGTGACAACAGCCTGCTCTGTGGGTCCCTGGCCACAGACACCCTACTAAGTCCTCGTGCTCCCCGAGAGCACCAGGCCTCGCCGTGCAGGCAGAGGAGAAAGCAGTGCTTGAAATTTCCCCAAAGAACATCTGCCTGAAAGCATCTCCCTGCCCACACAATACTGTGCTCAAATGTTCACCATTAGACTTACTTTTTTAAGAGCCATGTGGCAATAGATGCATTTAACCAAGTTAAATGTCTATCTTCCCAGGGAAAGATAATACATTCACAATTTGTAGGGCTCATTTAGAAGGAAAAACTGGTGCCAACTGTCAAGAGCTCTAGGGAAGAAGATTTTAATCCCACTAGCACCCAACATGGAAAGGGTTCCTGACAAAGAGGTCTCGACCATGGGACATATTCAAATAACAGCAAGATGGTCCTCTACCTACACTGGATAGGAAGCTGGAGCAGGAGGGCACCAGGTTCCTTCTGACACAGATGTCCTGTAACGTTATCATTAATTCAGAATAGGGAGAACAAGGGGATTCTCCTCTTCTCTGGAAAGATATTAAGAATGTTACGAGATTACCGGGCAGGGAAATCTAGGTTCCGGTCCTGATGCCACATGTGTCCTTGGGTGACGCATGTCATTTCTCTAGAGTTTCTCATCTGTTAATATTAAGTGGAGGGATTGTCTCCATTTCCCAAGTGTCTTACTCTGATATTCCACAATTCTCGGAGCCTGGGTGAGTCATATGGGATCTTTCCAATCACTTTAGGGAGGCAAAATAATAATAAGATGCCAGAGCGGCAAAGAGGGATCAAATCTAGCACCAATTCTAATTGGTTGGTAGTGGTTGCTTAGAATACTACATCAAAGAAGGATCTGAGGCCAAGTCCAAAGAGAAGTGGGAGGTATTTCCATAAATAATTGAATATTACTGCCAAAAGGTCTGGAGTATGAAAATGTTGACAATAAGCTCCATATTTGCCATCCCTGCAGTAAACCCTTAAAAATTCAACTTTTCCAGTTTTAACCATCACAGGTGATTGATGACCCAAGATACATCAAGGAAAATACAGGGGTTGAGATGGGTTGAGAAGCTGAGTGAGGTCAATGGTCACAGGCAGGAAGGTCGCCAAGGCCTCAGAGTCTGGAAGCACAGCCCCAAACTCAGTGCATGGGGATCTGGCTTCTTTCTCACCGTACAGTGGTATTGCTCTCTGCCTATCGTGTCTGAAGGTATTCTTCAAACACTTCCATTACATTTTATTCTATTTTAGGGAGGAAGTGACAAATTGATTTTGAAGACTTGACAAGGCTCCTGCAAAAAAGATCGCTCATAAATGTTAAGGGATTTTTCTATAAAGCCTTTGCTCTGGTGCAGGAATATTTAAAGCATGAACTGAAATAAGATTTATTAAAGTGCTTTCTCTGGTACAAAGCTGTACAACTGTAATGCATCATTAATATTATTAATAATAATTGGTCCTTCATGTCTTCAAAAATGATATCTATACACATTGTGGGGAATTCCCTGGCTGTCCAGTGGTTAGGACTCAGCGCTTTCACTGCCGGGGGCGCCTGTTCAATCCCTGGTCAGGAAACTAAGATCCTGCAACCCTCACAGTGCCGCAAAAAACACACACACACACACATACACACACACACAAATTGTGGACAATGAAACTTCAATCAAACAATCCATCCTGACATGAAGATGACTGATGAGAATTAATGTCTAAAGGAACAGATAAAAACTGGGTGAAATGAAAGAAGAATGAGTCTCCGGGGGATGTACCACACCCTCCCAGTTACCCTTTATCTCATTTTTCTAACTCGTCTTTTTCTAAATTTCTAAAACAATGCAAGGATTGAGAATAAAGAAATGGGCTTAATGAAGCGATGACTACAGGTGTTAAATTGTCTCTAGGCTCTCAAGTGGCAGCCACTGTTGACCAGAGCAGCTCTTGATGAAACTTGCCAATGAAAACTCAATCGATAAAACTCCTGAGGCAGCAGGAAGAGTGGTTGGCGGAGGATCTGGAGTTTGATCCCATAGTCGGAAAATCAGCTTTGGCAAACAGGGTCACTATTTTCCCAAAGAAGTGTCAGATTTTCAATTTCTTGATTTGGGCTGATTTAAGTCACTCCTGGCCCAAACGTGAAAGGCAGAAAATTATTAACTCAACAGCTGCCTCTAAGTTTATATTAGTCAGGTGTCTCCAGAGAAACAGAACCAGTAGGAGATCTCTCTACCAGTTAGCCAGCTGGAGGGAGAGGTTTCGAGTAGCTGGCACATGTGACTGTGGGGAGCTGCCCAGTCTGAAATCTGTAGGGCTGGAAACCCAGGCAGGAGTTGAGGCTGCAGTCTTGAGGCAGAATTCCTTCTTCTCAGGGAAACCTCAGGTTTTGCTCTGTTGTGAACTGAATGTTTGTATCCCCGTGAATTCATATGTTGAAGTCCTAACCCTCGAGGTAACAGTATTTGGAGATGAAGCCTTTGGGAGATGATTAGGATTAGCTGAGGTCATGAGGATGAGGCCCTCATGATGGGATTAGTGTCCTCAGAGGAGACATTGAAGGGCCTGCTCTCTCTGCCACATGAGTACACAGTAAGAAGCAGCCGTCTGCCAGCAGGAAGGGGGATGCTCCCCGGGTGTATGCGGAGAAGGGGAAGAAGGTCGTTTGGCTGGCAGGAGGGACGGACTGTCACAAGGAGACACACACATAGAGTTGGAAGGGAAAGCGTTTGACGCACGAAGGATCTCAGATGCAAGGCTGAGCAGACTGTGCTGAACAGCTCAGGAGGCGAAAGGGAGACCAGAGGCAAATGGAAGAAAGGCATATAAGAAATAGGAAAACGTGACAAAAGGGAAAGGGGAACTCATATTACCTGAATGCCTATGATGCACTGGGCGTTGTGCTGGGCACAGGTTTTCTTGTTCAATCCTCACTACAACACTGCAAGGCAGATAGATCTTTCTTCCTTTGCAAGCAAAGAAAAGGAGGCTGAAGACCACACACCTCAAAGAGGTAGAACCTGCTTCCACACCAGGCCTGTCTTACACAAGCCTCTGCTCTCCCACCCTCTCCTTTCCGTCCACTGTTGCTCCTAAAAGGATAGAGTTGTAATATGTGTAGAAACTATAAGCGACTCTCTGGGTGATGGAGGACAGCCATTGCTATTCACCTGGCGTCAATCTAGTCACTTTCAGCAAAAGAAGAAGAGGAGAAGGAACAAAGGCAGACAAGGACTCAGTTCCCCCGGGAGACTTTCATCCTATGTTCAAAGACAGAACAAAATGAAACGCACATTTTCCTCCCTGAAAATATCCAAGGCTAGTTATGCAAGACCAGTTCCCAGCCAAGCACCAAGGAGAGTGAAATCATCCTCCCCACGCCTCCATGTTCTTTCTTCTTGCTTCTGTGGTGCTTTCTTGAAGCTCCCCTTCCCCTTCCAATGGGAAAGGGATTCCCAAGGGCCAAAGGGATTCCCATCACTACCTGCTCATCGTGATTAATGGTTGGATTCTAAGGCCATATTTCCTTAGTTCAAATCCCTGCTCTGCTACTTCTAACTTTGTGACCCCGAGCACATAAGCCTCCTTACATTTTGTTTCCTGAAGTAAAAACTGGAAATAATGATAGTACCAGCCTCGCAGGTTGTTGTGAGCATTGAATGAATGAAGCATACATTAGAAGAGGGGCAGCAGGTATGGAATGTGCTAGCTGTTATTACAGAATGTGCAGCGACGTGGCTGATTGAGGGGTTAAGGAGAGAGAAAGCATAGCTAATGACTTCCTGCGGGTCCTCCAAATACAACCACTGTTTGCCATGATCATTTCTGCTCACTTTCTGCTAATTTTTTGAATGAGGCTGACGATAGTCAGCCCAGAGTACTGTACCACAAAGGATACGATCTAAAGCCAGGATACTGCCATCGAATTTTAGGTTATTTTATAGATAAGGAAACTGGGGTCCAGCAAGGTGTGGGGCTTGTCCGAGGTCACACACAGCTAGTTGTTACTGAGTCCAAGCTCCCACTGCTCGTCACATAACAGGCCAGTAAATCAAGAGACAAGTTGTTGGGGCAAGAAATAGAGCCTTTATTCAGAAAGCCAGCAGACTGAGAAGATGGTGGATTCGTGTCCCAAAGAGCCATCTTACCCAAGTTAGAATTGAGGCTTCTTTTATGGTAGAATCCTTTGTTCTTGCAGCTGCCCATGTCCATCAGGTCATGAAGTTCTTTTTTTTTTTTTTTTTTTTTAATTAATTTATTTATTTATTATTTTTGCTGTGTTGGGTCTTCGTTTCTGTGTGAGGGCTTTCTCTAGTTGCAGCGAGCGGGGGCCACTCTTCATCGCGGTGCGCGAGCCTCTCACGGTCGCGGCCACTGTTGTTGCGGAGAACAGGCTCCAGACGCGCAGGCTCAGTAGTTGTGGCTCACGGGCCCACTTGCGCCGCGGCATGTGGGATCTTCCCAGACCAGGGCTCGAACCCGTGTCCCCTGCATTGGCAGGCAGATTCTCAACCACTGCGCCACCAGGGAAGCCCCAGGTCATGAAGTTCTTGTAAACCTCTGAGAAGATAAATGTTATTCTCCGTTCTGCAACTTTTTATCTCTATACAAATGGAAAAGTGTTAACACCTTTCAAGGTCAGAGCCTTGGATATGGGCTCTCCTGTATATTTCAGACTATAGGCAACATTCTTAACTGGTAGCTGAAAGCAGTAGAATACAAAGGTTAAAGTAAGAGAAACAGATCCAATACTGAGTCAGGTTTGTTCTTCCCTTTTGTTTTCCCTGCTACACAGTGACTTCTCAGCAAGCAGGCTGCTGGCTTAGAATCCACACCCAAGCTGTTCCCAGTCCCTTCCCACGTGCGGCTCCGTCTCTCACGCTAAGTAACAGGTAGACAATGAAGAAAAATGTTGGCTTGAATGTGATTTGGCATCATAAAGAATATGACGGGATAACCAGCTGTTTGCCATCACTTCTGGTGATAGGCTGTTACAGCAAGAGGGTTTCAATTAAACCTGAACAGAAGAAACAGCTCGTGACTGGGCACCTGTCAGGTGTCTTGTTCTTTGGGCTTCAGTCCAGCACCACAAGAGATGGTTACAGACTCACTGTGACCCACGGGAGCTGCAGCCTGGGCTCCCTTAGAAAAGTTGCTATCCCCACCCCGGTGCCAAGAGTGGCTATGAGAATGATGCTTACACCATCATTCTCACATCTATTTAACCCCTTCCCTCAGAACTGGCCAAAGGGATGCCCAAGAAGCCACCTAGTGACACCTTAGAGGAAGCTGACCCCCACCTCCTCCTGTAGGAGCTAAGGGGGAAACTGCACAGGTGTCCACACAGCAGCTGAAAATAATGTGACGCTACCAGCTGGACCCCTTGGCTGTGGCATGGAATAACTTGCTCTTGACTAGTTGTCCCAAGTGTCAACTATGGACTCAATAAATACTTTAGATTGATAGTTTACTGATCACCATGTGTCCTTGGGCATTTTTTTTTTAATTTGGGTAAATATGGGCAAGACAGCTATTCAAATTAGACAATGTTTGGACCCCATGCAATAACTCCTCTGCCTGCAGGTTGAGAATGTTATTTTAGGATGTCCCATAATCTACCTCGAGGTTCCGATAGCCCTGTTGATGCCTGTCATTGGAGTTGGCCAGCTAAATCAGTGGCTAGAATTTCAGGCAGTTGCACAGTGAAATTTTTAAGCATGGAGTTTCTTTTACTATAATATGCAGCATGGGAGAGGGTGTGGAGAAAAGGGAACCCTCCTACACTGTTGGTGGGAATGTAAATTGGTGCAGCCACTGTGGAAAACAGTATGGAGGTCCCTTAAAAAACTAAAAATAGAGCTACCATATGATTCTGCAATCCCACTCCTGGGCATATATCCAGAGAAAACTTTAATTCAAAAAGATACATGCACCCCTATGTTCATAGCAACACTATTTACAATAGCCAAGCCATGGAAGCAACCTAAGTGTCCATCAACAGATGAGTGGATAAAGAAGATGTGGTACATATATACAGTGGAATCTTACTCAGCCACAAAAAAGAATGAAATAATGCCATTTGCAGCAACATGGATGGACCTAGAGATTATCATACTAAGTAAAGTAAGTCAGACAAATACCATACGACATTGCTTATATGTGGAATCTAAAAAAATAATACAAATGAACTTATTTACAGAACAGAAATAGATTTACAGACATAGAAAACAAACTTATGGTTACCAAAGGGGAAAGGGGGGTGAGGGATAAATTAGGAATTTGGGATTAACATATATACACTACTATATATAAAATAGATAAACAACAAGGACCTACTGTATAACACAAGGAACTATAGTCAATAATATCCTATAAGGAAAAAAATTTTGAAAAAGAATATATATATATATATATATATATATATATATATATATATATATGAATCACTTTCATCATTTCACTGTACACCTGAAACTAACACAACATTGGAAACCAACTATACTTCAATAACATTAAATGTTACACAAAATTAAAAAAATAAAAAATCCGGCATTAACTGCCAGCATTTACAGTCCCCTCTTCCTTCTGTCCAGGTGAGGTGAGGGAACAAGAAAAATAAAAGAAAGAGAACAGGAAATTGCTTTGGGGCCATACAGTCAAGGCGGAGGCAGGCAGAAGGTGGGAGAAAGAGGACAGAGACGAGCCTAGTCTTCAGGGGAACACTTCCTGTCCCACCACTGTTAGGGGTCTGGGCAGGGGTCCTAGCCTCCATCTCCATTTATCCCTTGACTCACCACCTCTCCAAACGACCTTCCCCCATCCTCCCTTCTTGCATCAACACACGCACACACTCCCTCCCGACTCCAGAAATGCTTGGGTGGCTTACATCAGAGGAAAATTAACCATAGCCACTTCTGAGCTCCTTATAACTTATGCCTAATTACCAAGTCGCATAATAACCATGACACATGTAATTAATTACATGTTTGATTAGCTTTGTTGTAAGTTTTATTTGCTATCGATGCTGAACTCTGTTCTGTGAGCTCAGCCTTCATGGTCTGGAGGACGTGGTTACTGGAAGGATAAGGAAGGGCTGAAACGTGGGCAGAGTCACCACCAAGGATCACCTGCCGGGAAACAATGCGGCCAAATGGAATGTATTGAAAAACCAAGGGGTTAAGAGCAGTTCTGGGGACAGAGAACATAGCCACCTTTAGAAAGCAGGTGGGCACAGAACAGAGAGGGGGCTGGAGAAAAGGCAGAAGCAGGACGGAGACTGCTCCACACCAAGCATAGGCTAGGAGCAAGTGCAGATGAACTGGGGCTGATATAGCTGGGGCACCTGGTATGCAGGTACATATTTAAGGATCTGAAGATGATATTGGATCCATGGGACAAACTCAGTGCATTTTAAAAGGTTTGGATATGGCAGGTGTACCTTTCAATGATCAAAACTGGAGAAAATACACGGATGTTCATAGCAGCACTATTCACAACAGGCAAAAGGTAGAAACAACCCAAATGCCCATTGAGTGATGAATGGATAAACAAGATGTGGTCCGTCCATACAAGGAAATACTGTTCAGCCTTAAAAAGGAAGGGGGAAATTCTGACACCTGCTACAACATGGATGAATCTTGAGGACAATACACTAAGTGAAACAAGCCAGACATAGAAGGACAAATCCAGTGTGATTCCATTTATATGAGGTCCCGGAATAAGCACATTCATGATGAGAAAGTAGAACAGAGGTTACGAGGGCCTGGGGGAGAGGGAAATGGAGGGTTATGTTTAATAGGGGTAGAATTTCCCTTCGGGAAGGTGAAAAAGTTCTGGAGCTGGATGGTGGTGATGG
The DNA here is from genome assembly GCF_949987535.1 of Balaenoptera acutorostrata. Lineage (NCBI taxonomy): Eukaryota > Metazoa > Chordata > Mammalia > Artiodactyla > Balaenopteridae > Balaenoptera > Balaenoptera acutorostrata. Next base: position 4,690,690 of record NC_080070.1, read on the forward strand.
CTGCACAGCAATGTCAATGTACGTAATTCTACTCAAACGTACATTCAGAATTGTATGGTATGTATATCTTACCACAATAAGAAATCGAGAAGAAGGTTGGAATGTTGAGGGAGGAGACAACAGGAGGCAAAACCATTTTAAAGTTGTTCCCTGGGGCACCGGGTTTAAGCGGAGGATGGGCACAGACAAGGACACAGCAGGCTGAGGAGCCCGACACCTGGGGACAGTCAAGAAGGGCCAGCAGGCCGGCCATGCCCAATGGACCACGTGCTCCCTCCTCATCCGCAGGTAAGTCTGGCTCATTCCTACTGCAGCCCCATCTCTGCAGCTCCCGTCCCAGTTGTAATTACAGCCGCGGTGAGGCCAGGATCACAGCGCAGAACACAGGCTAGAATTCAGAGTCGGCTGGTGAACATTCACATGTAGCAGGAAAGGCACCAAACTGGGGGAGGGATGGATTGGGAGTTTGGGATTAGCAGATGCAAACTATTATTTAGAGAATGGATAAACAGCAAGGTCCTACTGTTATAGCACAGGGAACTATATTCAATATCCCATGATAAAACATAACGGAAAAGAATATGAAAAAGAATATATATATATATGTGTAACTGAGTCACTTTGCTGTCTAGCAGAAACTAACACAACATTTGTAAATCAACTACACTTCAATAAAATAAATTTAAGTGCACAGTTGGGGCAAATTCTGGACAAAAGATACAAAGATACCAAAAAAAACCCAACTGCCAATTTTGAAGAGGCTGGAGCAAAAACTGGGTGTCAGGAGCAGAAGCGGGGTACTGCGCATGCCCCCTGCACACAACGCCACTTCAGGAGTGGGCAAAACACCTAAGCCACCCCTCTGGCCCGACCCTTGGACACACCCCTACCCTCACCCCGTATAAGGAACGAGCTCACCCATACACACGGGGAGTGACAGAGCAAGGGAACCTATTGTGTGTTCTCACTCCCTCCTGCTGCAGCAGGGGCCCCAATAAAGCCTTGCCTGAAATAATTAATTAACTAATTAATTAATTAATTTTAAAAATTTTAAAATAAAGACACAAAACTGAACCCAAGAAATAGATGTCTTTGGATATTTATCTAAAGAAATACTCCTTTTCGGTAAGCTGTGACAAAGTTAGAGAGTGGCATGGACATGTATACACTACCAAAAGTAAAATAGATAGCTAGTGGGAAGCAGCCGCATAGCACAGGGAGATCAGCTCAGTGCTTTGTGACCACCTAGAGGGGTGGGATAGGGAGGGTGGGAGGGAGGGAGACGCAAGAGGGAAGAGATATGGGAACATATGCATATGTATAACTGATTCACTTTGTTATAAAGCAGAAACTAACACACCATTGTAAAGCAATTATACTCCAATAAAGATGTTAAAAAAAAAAAGAAATACTCCTTTTAAAAATGTCTACCATTTGCTATCTTGAGCTGTTTTGGTTTTTTAAATTATATTTTTATAAAAGGAAAAGCATCGCGGATGATTAGCATGACATCCTAGTATCTTTGTGTAGATGATGTGATTGACACACACGGAAGCTGTGTGTCAGGTTGAAGCCTGTAAGTCAGGGCTGGATGGAGGGCTGAACCTCCTCGAGGGACCACAGAGCCGCCCCGTCACCGAGGCCCCTGCTGCCCAGGCCTGCTTAGCGCTGCTCCATGTGTCTTTTCCACACGGTGGGCAGCTGCTCTGTGGGTTTAGATGGCAAGTGGCGGGAGTGATTCATCGCCGCCTGGCACCTCTTAATCACATTTTAATAAAACCATAAATCAGCACCTCACAGCAAGATAAATCCCCAGAAGGCACGGCAGTGCCATAGGAACAAGAGCCAAACCAGGTGGCATGGATGATTCGGAGTCACCTGGGCATTGGTAGTGCCCAGCGGGCAAGGCCCTGTGGGGAGTGAGCACCTAGAATCTATGGCAACAGCCAAGCCTAACCCAGGGCCTCTCCCGAGAGCTCAGTCCTAGATCTGGGGTTAGGAGCCAGGTTTAGGGTTATAGTCAGCCCATAAGCACCTGCACAGCCATACATGTTGATAGAATATTGAAATGGTTCCCTACCAGATGCTATAGACTGAATGTTTGTGTCCCCCCCAAAATCTGCATGTGGAAACTAACTCCTAATGTGATGGTGTTTGAAGGTGGGGGCTTTAGGGGTGATTAGGTCATAGGGTGGAGCCCTCAGGAATGGGATTCATGCCCTCATAATGGGTTGGAGAGACCAGAGCACTGTCTCTCCAAGAAGAGAGTCGTCTGCCAACTAGGAAGAGAGCCCTCACCACCAGACACCCAATCTGCCAGCACCTTGATCTTGGACTCCCAGCCTCCAGACCATGAGAAATAAATGTCTACTGTTTAAGCCCCACAGTCTGTGGTACCTGTTATAGCAGCCTGAACGGACTAAGACACCAGATGATAAATATCCACAGCCCCAAGGTCCCAAATGACCTTCCTGCGGCCCCCCAACCCTGTGACCTCATCTGTGACCTGGTAAACCTCACCACCACCAAACAAGTAAAAGGTTAGCCCTGGCCCAGCAGGGAACCTGCCCTCCTGCTGTGGTGGAGCCCTTTCTGATGGGTGGATGCCTTGCTGCCCTGATAGTTAAATGTTTTTAGTATCACTGCCATCTGTGCTGCTTTAATTCGTATCACACAGATGAGAGCAGCCCAGCCTAAAAAGATGCAGAGTGGAGCAGGAAAAGTTAATTCTGACATGTAAGTATGTTTATACAAAACTTTTCTTTCCACACCTTAGAAAAGTCAATTTATCAGGTCCAGAAATATATGTTTTGAACAAATGTGCATGGTTTTCTTTATGTTTCTAGAATCAGAATGGCTTCAGACTGTGACTTTTGTAGAAGAGCTGGATGATGATTTACTGCTGGTCCCATGACATTTGACATTCCCAAGGTCCTATCTTCTGTCCTCTTGGAGAATTTTAAAGATAAGATACATATATAATTCCAAAAATATATACACTGCCTTAATTTATTAGAGGAGATATAAAAAGAAAACAATTTCTAATACAATGATACATGTTTCATGCTTGGTCACAACTATCCTCAAAAATAATAATAAATTATATTGTCCTGGACATGCGTATAATAAATAAGTTTGGACTGGAGAAAAATAAGATCAGAAGCCATTCTGACAAGTACAGAGAAACCAAAGGGAGAGACAGGACACCAGAATATATTAAAAATAAAAATAAAATCAGTATATATTAAAAATTAAAAAATAATAAATAATCTATGTTTATAAGTAAAATGGAATTAGGTTCCAGGCTCAGCAATTATAAACAAAATTTCCACCTTTTTGAACGAACTTTGAGAGCCATGCTGATCAAGACAGCTCTTTCTTGGACAGTCCTTTCTAGGACACCAAAGAACATCCCTGGATCTCATCCTCTGAATGCTGGTGGTGGTCCCTTCCTGATGACAACCAGGAATGCTCCCCCAAATTCCAAAATAGCCCCATCGTGAATCCCTAATCCAAACCAACACCAGAGAGACGGATACCCCACCCTCCTGGCAACAAGCTTGCATGAGAGTGCCAGGGCCATGAAAGGGCTTGGGACAGAGGGGAAAGCCAGCCTTTTCTCCTGAGGCTGGACATTGGAAGCAAAGGGAAATAAAGAGCCTCAAAGTTGCAGGTTAGATTTTCAGCTTGAAGGGCGTGGATAGTGGTGCAGCCAGCAGTCAGCTGAGGTCACCTCGCGCCAGCACCCAAGAGCCCATGGGAGCATCTCTCTCGTCCCCCCATCAGGACACCACGTGGGAAGCTGGGAATCAGACCTAGCGTAAGTATTTACACCAGTGATATCAGAACTTTTTGAGAGCCCTTTTTTTGGTTGTTTTCTTGTTGTTGTTGTTTTGTTTTTTTGACGGTGCTGCACAGCTTGCAGGATCTTAGTTCCCTGACCAGGGATTGAACCCAGGCCCTCGTCAGTGAAAGCTCCAAGTCCTAACCACTGGACCTCCAGGGAATTCCCGAGAGCCCAGTGTTAAACATTTACCCACACACCCCTGGGTGCAGACTTTACTACAAATGGGTAAGAGAAGAGGAAGAGAATGTTTTAGGAGAAGATGGTGAATTCAGCTTTCGGCATCTTGAGTTTGAGAATGACGATGTTTAATGCCTAGTTAGTCTACAATTCACTTAGGAAAACAGCGATTCTAGCTAGACGATTTTCATTTTCTTATGTCCTAGAGAATGGAGCGACTGCCTTGGGCCAATACTTGGAACACTGGGTACAGGAGGTCCAGTCCCTGCTCTACCCTTGGAACTGGAAGGGGTCTCTGGGGGCAGCTGGGTAGGAGGGAAAGAGAGAAGGGTGGGTTGTAGATGAAGCATACTACATGCCAGTGGGAATGGCTGTCCTCTCCAAGATCCCATTCACCTTTAGGATTCCTGTTTTGTAGTTGGTTTTTTTGTTTATTTTCTTTCAACACTGCCTTTAAATAGTGTTTAGTGCATGCTTATCACATAGTAGGCTCTTAAAGAAGGTCTTTTGAATGACCGAATGCCCAGGAATTATGTTATCCAGAGTCCACAGATGAAGAAAGTTAAAGGTTTGGGACTTCCCTGGCAGTCCAGTAGTTAAGACTCTGGGTCTGCAACGCAGGGGACACGGGTTCGATCCCCAGTTGGGGAACTAAGATCCCACATGCCGCGAGATGCGGCCAAAAAAAAAAGTTGAAGGTGCACAGAAGCACGTGGTACTCCAGCCCCTGGGCCCTGGCCGGAGCCCAGCAGCAATCCCAGCAGCAAGGCTCACTCTGGATCGATCTGGAAGCCTGCGGACCACGGGACTCAAAGGGGCCCCCGCAAAAGAGCTGCTCCTTAATGAAGTTCCCCAGTGGTGCACATTCATCACTGTCTTTGGGCTGCACTCAGCACTGGGAGAATATTAAGTTAAGAGGAACACATTAAGTGCGGGTGTAAATTAAAAGCCAAATCATTCTATAATCAAAGAGTCATTATTCCAAAAGGAATTACTCACTGGGAACACTTTTATCAGTATTTATGGCTCTATTATATTATAATGGGCTATTTAATAATAAAAAATACATTATATTGATTAGAAGCTAGCATTTGATTCAACAAAATCGCAGAGGTCCTATATATATTTTCATCCATGCTGTAATTTATTCCCTGCTGCCCTACTTTTATTGTGCCCTGACCTGGGGAAACAGTTAAGGACACATAGATATATCACTCTTTCTGCCAGGGAACAATACGTGTGAACTCCGTGAACCAGTTTGAAACTGGGCATTAGTCTTGGCTGTACTTACAGAAATCAAAGATTACTACTATGTACATCCTTGACCTTCTGGGATTGGAAACATACCACCTCCACTGTGGCAAGGTAAAGGAGGAATCAGAGTTTTCAGGCTGCTGTGGCTGTCAGTGGGAGGGCATGCGCTGTGAGAAGCAGAGCCAGAATGGCAGGTGAGGGGTCAAGGGGAGGAGGAGAGGGGAGAGGGCAAAGAATGGGAGAGAAAGTGGAAAGCAGAAAAGAGAACAAAAGATGCAGGAGGGGGACTTTCCTGGTGGTCCGGTGGTTAAGACTTCGTGCTCCCTGCCCTGGTCAGGGAACTAAGATCCCACATGCTGCACAGAGATGCCTAAAAAATTTTTTTAAAAATTTAAAAAAAGATGGAAAGAGGAAGGGGGTAATAGGAAGAGAGGACGGGGAAGAGGGTGGACGGGGAGCAAAGCAAACACCAGCGCCCCAGGTCCAGGTGGTGAGAGGCACAGGGGGAGGGGCCTTCCCCCTCCCCCATCCTTATCATTCCTCCCTCCCCAAACCAGTCCTAAACCACGTGCAAACCCAGCTAAGCCAGTGTACCTGCTGAGAAAGCATTGCTTGCACCCCAGTTCTAGCCTGACTGCCTTCCCTAAGCTCCTGGAAAAAACCCAATTCACAACGGATCGTGAGATTGCGTCAAAGTTTTATTTAACTCATTAGTGAGAAAAAAGCTGCAGAATCAAACAGCTGGTTGAATGAGGGTATGAAAAAATGGGATTTATACCATCAGTGGGAAAAGGAAATGCTGAAATAAGCTTGTTGAGTTATATATATGCATATTTTTTAAACCGGTTAATATCCTGTAAGTCAATAAAACTATAACCTTTGAGGTTATCTTTGCTACTAGTTAGGAAAAAATCAGCCCGCTTCATCAGTTTTCTACAAGTTAACCTCTCAGTTTACAGGTCTGTAAAACATCTGGGTCTCAATCAATTGTGAGTCCAACACAATTATATTCCCCAGGACAGTAGGATGGCCGTCAGGTGGGCTTATTAAGTGCTTGGGTGTGAGATTCAAAGGTCACAAAACCACGTTTTTGCCTATTTTCAAGTTTTAGACTATTTTTTCTGAAGATCCCCCTTATTAAAATCTGATGCCTTGGGGACTTCCCTGGCAGTCCAGTGGTTAAGACACCGCAGTTCCACTGTAGGGGGCATGGGTTCAATCCCTGGTCAGGGAAGTAAGATCCCTCATGCCGCACCGTGCAGCCAAAATAATAATAATAAAATTACAAATCTGGTGTCTTCACTGAGTCTAACACCATAGCAAGTTCAACCAGAGTTGTACTCAACCTGGGATCCAGGTCCTCGTCCTCAGGGAAGAACCCATCTTCTGCTTCTAGACTCCTTTACAGCCCGGGGAAAGAATCCCTTCTGTGTAGAGAAGAATTCATTTTATCCAAAGAGAGATCTGGTCTTTGTCAGTCACGGTGGGCTTCTCAGACCACATTTGATAGTTTATGCTCAGGAGGGGCTCAGGTGGGGTCTGCTGACAGTCTTAGGGTGGGAGCTGGCCTTGCAGAAAGACCAGTAAGTGATTGGAGGGTTAGGGCTTTGAGATGCATGATATCAGCCCAACCTCTGGGAGGGGAGGGGGGGCTGGGGGTCTTGCTTAACCAGTTCAGCCAATCTTCCCCACATAATGAAGCCCCAGTGAAACCTCTGGACTCCAAGCTCGGATGGATGAGCTCCCAGCTGCTGTGCTCTGTGCATTGTCACCCGCCAACGCCGGGAGGGGGGGTGTGTCCCTGAGGACGTGGAAGCTTCCAGTCTGGACCCTCCCAGACTTGGTCCTCTTGCATCTCTCCCTTGGTCTGGTTCTAATTTGTAACCTTGCACTACAACCAAACTATAATTGTAAGTATAGCATTTTCCTGAGTTCTGGGCATCATTCTAGTGGTTGTAGGAGCCCCCAGATTTGTAGCCAGCCGGCCTAGAGTTAGGTCGGCCCTGGGGACCCCCGGACTCGAGGCTGGGGTCAGAGTGTTGGCAGGCGCGGCAGCCTTCAAGGCTGTGTCCTTCTCCTCAAGTAGGGCCCACCCGCTGCCTTCTTCATTAATTATCTTTTGCTGCAAAACAGATGACCACAAACTTAGTGGCTTCAACAACACACACTGACTGTCTCGCGGCTTCCGTTGGGCAGGAGGCCAGGCCAGGCTTAGTGGGCTTCTCCACCAGAGATCCCACCAGGTCCAGTCAAGGTGTCGGCCAGGCTGGGCCACCACTGAGGCTCGACCAGGTTCCCAAGCGCACCCGGCTTGTGGCAGGGTCAGGACAGAAGCCTCAGCGCCTCACTGGCTTTTGGCTGGAGGCTGCCCCCGGCTCCTTGTTCTGCCGGCCTCCCCACATGGCCTGATCCACCCGAGGCAGCCAGGGGACAGTCTACAGAGAGTCTACCAGCGAGACAGCAGTTACAGTCTTCTGTCACGTTGTCACCAAAGTGACATCCCATCATTCTATTGGTGGGGAGTAAGTCCCAGTTTTCCCCATTCAAGATGTGAGTACCAGGAGACAGGGCGCCCACCCCAGCTTCCATCACGGGAATCCCAGAGTTGAAACCGGTCTACTTATTTTAACTTAAATCACTGATGGCCCAGAAGAAAACTAATCTGCAGATTCAAAATGCGTTCACTCTGTCGTGTCCCACCCTCTCCCCGAGTCCCTCCATTCAACCCCTGGGTTCAAGGCCCAGAGATCCACGAGCAGGATGGGCCTGGGGGTGAGGATGGAGACAGCCCAGGCCTCCACCTTCAAGGCTCTGGCCCCCACCTGGTGGGAGGCCCTGCTCTCAGTGCCAAGAACGTGCAGGTTAAGAAGACCCAGCGTCCACCCTTGAGGGGCCCAAAGTACAGACGACACGCCAAGACACGTCTGTCTGCAGACACTGGGGGGTGGCATGCTGGGTTTTAGAAAGAGCGTTTGGGTGACAACGTGTAGCTACAGCAGTCTCCTCTTTTTGTGGTTCTTGAGACTCCCATTCCTGTCACCAGGCCAAGGCCACCTGCCAGAAGCGCTGGCAGGAGGAAAGAACGAGGCTTCAGGCATCATGTCCCCGCAGGCCTGGCAGAGCAGACTCGAGCCCCGAGAGGCAGGCCCTGTCCCTTCCTGTGGCCTTCCTGGTGTCACCACCCCACTCGGCACGACTGCCAGGCAAGGCTGGCGTCCCCAGGGGACAGCCTCTCTCTGAAAAGACATGTCCAGTGGTACTGACGGTGTCAGGCTGGATGTCAGGAGACGTGCGCCTAATTTATACCCTCCCCCACCACTTTTCCTCGTTGGTAACCATAAGTTCGTTTTGTATGTCTGTGTCTGTTTCTGTTTTGTAAATAACTTCATTTGTATCATTTTTTTTAGATTCCACATGTAAGTGGTATCATGTGATATTTATCTTTCTCTGATTTACTTCACTTAGTATGATAATCTCTAGGTCCATGGAGATGGGGTCTTTAAAGAGGTGGAGTCATTAAAGTAAAATGATGTCACTGGGGTGATCCTAATTCAACATGATTGATGTCCTTATAAGAAGAGGAGATGAGGACACAGACATGCACAGAGGGACGACCACACGAGGACACGGGAAGAAGACGGCGTCTACAGGTCAAGGAGAGAGGCTTAGAGGAAACCAACCTGCCCACACCTTGACCTCGAACTTCTAGCCTCAGAACTGTGAGAAAATACATTCCTGTTGTTTAAGCCACTCAGTCTGTGGTGCTTTGTCAGCAGCCCCAGGAAACTAACACATCTCCCATCCTCTTCCATTCCCCTCTCGTCCTTCTGTTTCTATTAACTAGTCACAGTATAGATACAAAGGCTGATTTTAATTATTTGTCCGCTGAATTTTATCTCTGCCATTTTTAACATTATAAACAGAGAATAAAATGTTTAAATTTGTCTTTTTAAATACACTTTCAAGTTATTTTTACATATAAAATAAGCCATATATATTATAGACATATTCTTAAAGTATTATTTATTCTCAGAGGTTTAATCAGCCTAATTGAAAAGAAGACTCCAGCCCAGATCCTGAACATCAGCGCAAATCTGCATTCTACTGAGCTTGAGGCATTTTATCAGATACTTTGCTAGAATCTCTTATTCAATGCACAGCTATGTATTGACCACCTATTATTAAGACCAAACTTTCACCAGGTAGATGAGTCATATTTTCAGGAAATAATTTGCTTCTGTGGTAGGAAAGAAGAGTCTAGAAGACCCCTTATGTCTCTAGGAAAGCTTAACTCATGTAGGATTAGTAATGCAAGATAATTTAAACAAAGGTGTTGTAAGAAAAAGGCAGGAAAATAGCAACCAAATGTGTTAACAACAAAAAAAAACACTAACTAGAAAAATGTCGCCATAGAAGAGTTGAAAACAGTGACCTAATATTGCACATGCATTTTTTTAAATCTTAAGAATTGCCTCGGGCTTCCCTGGTGGCGCAGTGGTTGAGAATCTGCCTGCTAATGCAGGGGACACGGGTTCGAGCCCTGGTCTGGGAAGATCCCACATGCCGCGGAGCGACTAAGCCCGTGAGCCACAATTACTGAGCTTGCGCATCTGGAGCCTGTGCTCTGCAACAGGAGAGGCCACGATAGTGAGAGGCCCGCGCACCGTGATGAAGAGTGGCCCCCGCTTGCCGCAACTAGGGGAAGCCCTAGCACAGAAACGAAGACCCAACATAGCAATCAATCAATCAATAAAATAAATAAATCTTAAAAAAAAAAAATTAACCGTCTCAGTATTAAAAAAAAAAAAAAAAAGAATTGCCTCTATTAAGGGAGAGCATCAGGCAAATATGTAATAATTCAGGAAAGAGAGAATGAGAAAGTAAGAAAAAAATAAAGCATCAGTGAGCACATTTGGGAAATAAATTGGAGAAAAAATAAAACAGTCCCAGAAATTAAGGGGAAATTGGAATAAGAATAGGAGCAAAAAAAAATACTGGCATAACCGCTAAGTGACATAGGGGATAAGTAAATAAAATAAAATGAAAACAAAGACCGGATTTGTAAATGATGAAGAGAACACAATACATGTAGAAAACAAGAAAAGGAGAGCCAACAAAGGCATAATTGGGTTTTTTTTTTAAAAAAAGAAAAGAAAATTAAAATGATAGAACAAATTAAATTTATAATTTAAGAAATCTTTCCAGAAATAAATACTTACATATACACATTTTAAAGAAGTCCAATGTACCAGAGATAATTAATCCAGAATTGTTGGCCCTATGACATATGCTATTAAAGTTACCAAACTTCAGGGCTTCCCTGGTGGCTCAGTGGTTAAGAATCCACCCGCCAATGCAGGGGACACGGGTTTGAGCTCTGGTCTGGGAAGATACCACATGCCACAGAGCAACTAAGCCTGTGTGCCACAACTACTGAGCCTGTGCTCTAGAGCCCATGAGCCACAACTACTGAAGCCTGCATGCCTAGAGCCCGTGCTCCGCAACAAGAGAAGCCACCGCAAGGAGAAGCCCGCACACCACAACAAAGAGTAGCCCCCGCTCGCTGCAACTAGAGAAAGCCCACACGCAGCAACGAAGACCCAACGCAGCCAAAAAAAAAAAACTTCAAAGATTTAAAAGATGCTTTGGGCTGCCAGACAAAAAGATAGTCACTTATAAGGGGAAGAAGTCAGACTTGTCTCAGCAAAATTCAAAGTCAGAAGACAAGGTCCTCAAGTAGAGTGTAAGTCAAGTATTCTATATCCAGACAAATAGTCCTTCATGGATGAAGACCACAAACAAAAGTTGTTAACAGGAAGGACTTCAAATAATATTTCTTTTATGAGTCTTCCTTGAGGAAACTGCAAGAGTATGAATTTCAGCTACTTCAGATGGATTAGGGAAACTAAAGACTAAGAAGAGCATTGGTGACATTTAACAAATATGAGGATTACTGACAGAACAGAATACAAAGGCTATGTGCCCCATGATGTAGAAATGATGCCACTAACCAAAATATGGGCAAAGAAGGGGAAAGAAAGCAGGAGACAGAAAAAATACACTGACTGCCTCATCTCTCATAGCTGCAATTCAAAGAACATAAAGTTAACAAATCAAGTAATAAAAGAACATAGATAAATTCTAAGAAAGGTAACCTTAGCTATCATTTGGTGGTAGAGGGGTAGAGGAGGGATAACAAGCATGATCATTTCATTATGGCAAATGAAAGACAAAGAAGTGAAAGATTAAGGGTATTTTATGAATCTATTATAAAGATAACTATTAGAACAAATAAAAATCTTCAGAAAATATAAAATAAAATATAGAAGATATAGTAGAAGACTTTTTTTTTAATGTATAAAGATAGGCAACACAATGTCCATCAACAGGAAATGGTATAGTCAGTCCTACAGTAGAATGTTCTTGGTGATACCAAGGAAAAAACTGCTGATGTATGTAACAAATGGATGATTCTCACATGCTACGTTCATAGGAGAAGCCTAGACTAACAGACATGTTCTGATTCTACATCATATATGAAGTTCTAGAGCAGACATGACTCATCTAAGAGGAAGAAGAAAAAGCGTTGTTGTTGGAGAAATTAGGCATTGATTGTGAAAGGCCAGAACTTTCTGAGGAGTGAGAAAGGATTTACATCATGAGAGGATTGTGGATTTCATGGATGTAAACATTTGCAAAAACTGTAGACCTATTTTGGTGTAAGTTGCATGATATGAGGACTATATTTCCCAACCCAGTCGCCCTGTATTAAATATCACCTTTAGAACTCCATCCTCTGGTTAGGGAATTGTTTTCAGTTAAATGGTTAAACTCTTCCCGCAAGAGGAAAAGCACCAAAAGCCACAGTCATTTGCATCTTAGCAAGACAGAGTTCATGAGGCCCTTCCCAACATAAAAATGGTCCCAGTCAAACTCATCAAAGCAGGAAGTAGAAATGTGGCTGCCAGGGGCTGGGTGAGGGGGAAGCAGGCAGTTGCTGTTCCACGCATACAGTTTCAGTTATGGAAGATGGAAAAGTCTAGAGATCTGCTGTACGACTTTGTGCTTGTTGTTGACAGCACTGCACTGGACACTTAAAAGTGTGTTAAGAGGGTAGATCTCAAGTTATCTGGTTTTTTAAAAATGACCCAAAGGCAGCTTTGGAAAAAGAAAAGGGGCAGGGAGTTTTCAGAGACCAGAGTAGAAAATAAAGAGGTAATGAGTCCGAAATACAAACACCATTTCTTCACAGCATCCATTTTGACCCCTTATGAGGGATTTGAATATTTAAGCCAAAATTGTCACATTCACAATCCACTCATTGATTCATCATTCAAGCATTTGTTCATTCAAACTTCTGTTCATCAGCAAATAGCTACGTGCCTACTATGTGCCACGTGTGTGCGTGTGCGTGTGTCTGTGTGTGTCAGGGCGGTGGGGAGACAACTGCTACCCAATAATCATGCAAATAAATACGAGACTGAAGTTGTGATAAGCATAAAGAACAGGTGTATGACGCCTGAAATTTGAACCGAAATTTGAAAGATGTGGCGAATGAACTAAGCCAGGCAGCAGACAGAACACGAAGCCCTGCGTGGAGAGTGACCAGGAAGTGGACCGGGAGGGCGCTCTCTGTGGCCCAAGCAAGCGCCCAGGAGGGGCTGGTGGGGAGGCTGAGCTGGACCATGAAGTTCGGGTGAGGTTGGGCAAGAGGAAACGGAATGATGTGAAGGCGATTCTGAAGAGGCAGAGAGATGCACATGACCTTCGATTGCTGAGGGGCGGTGAGAAGAATGGTCTCACTCCAGAGGAGGGGATGTATGTAAACAGATGGGGCAGGAGGGATGAGGCCAGATTTGCGGGAGGACTTGCAGGCCATCGGAAGCTTGCTGGCTTCCTCCCCATCAATCCAAGTGACAGAAGGTGACTCTCACAAACCAAAGCAAATACATATATATAATATATATATCTCTACTATATATATATTTACTATATATATGTACTATATACATTTACTACATATATTTACTATGTATACTTACTATACGTATTTCTTATATTTGCTCTCTATATATGTATTATATATATACCCTTTCTCTCTATATATATTTACTATATATTTTTTCTATATATTTATATTTACTATATATTCTATATTATATATTTACTATATATATTTCTATGTATATTTACTCTATATATACCCAGTATATATATTTACTATATATATACCCACTATATATATTTACTAAGTATATTTATTATATATATTTATTATATATATATTTACTATATATATTTACTATGTATACTTACTGCATATTTACTCACTATATATATAGTGGGTATATATATAATACAAATATATAGGGTACCAGAGGGTGCCAGAACACCACACGGCCACACCTGCCCCTGGGGCATTTCTCTCTTTGAGCTGACGAGGACCGTCTCTTAGTGTCAGTGGGCAATGCGCCTGAGGCTGGACCTAATTGGTTTTGTCCAGAGTGCAGAGTTTTGTTGGCTTCTCAGACCTAATTCTATCACCACCAAGTGCCAAGTACGACCATCTCCAGCAGTGAAAGCCAGCGGCTTTTCCAGTTTCTCATTCTGTAATAGCATTGTTTCTGATAAGTCATAAAAAGTTTTTGAAATATGTCTCAGGAGATATTGAGAAAGCTACTTTTTAAGTTAGGCAGTAGTTAAAAAGAGAGAGAGAAATATAAGAATAGAAATAACTTCCATTCATATAGAATCATGCATCATTCAAAGTGCTAGAATGGAGTTATTTCCCAAGGTCACAGAGTAAATTATTAGATGAAATGGAACCAGAACTCTCTTTTTCTGACTCAAAGTACTGCGGTCCTTCCTCGAGACCAGATGCCCCTATGGAATTGCTAAGACGGCTCATTGAGAATGAACGAAACAAGGTCTTTTTATATCACTCCCTTGATTTTGTCATGTTTTCTACATCCTCATTGAAAATATTATAAATTGACGCAACAGCCCAATTGGTGTCTGGTGTGCCCTTCTCATGGGCTCAGCTGTAGTCCCACTTCTGTTCAAAGCCATTTTCTCACCATGAGGAGATAATAATCTATGCATTCAAGCCAGGCATGAGCACACAATCCCAGGGTCCCCTTTTGAGACTCTACTTGCCCCCCAGACTTTGGGTACCTGTGACTGTACCAGTCAGGATGCTGATGGAAACAGCACACCCCCCAAAAAAAATAAATGAAGGATGTATCATGAATTGGTATTCCCAAAGTTGGCCGCAAGACTGAGAGAAATCAACAAAAGAAGATGAATTAGCCCAGGACTGACTTCATCAGAGGTTACTGGCACTCAGCCGGAGTGGAAAGGGGGTGTTGGTTATCTGAATCTAGTGAGAGCTGTCACTGGAGGAAAGGGCTGTAACCTCAAGTGGAGAAATGCAAACACACCAGAGAATATCCCAGGGCAAGAACTAGCCAGACCTCTCCTCCCACCTTCCATGTCCTGTCTGTGCCTACCATGGGCAGGATACTCCTGGAAGCCACAGGATAAAAAGCCTGTGAGGCCACCCAAAGAGGCCAGGCTTCTAGAACACTTGTGCAGGTCCAAGGAAGAAATACAGATGGCCAATAGGCACATTAAAAAGATGTTCATCATCGCTAATTATTAAAGAAATGCAAATCAAAATTACAATTAGATACCACCTCACACCAGTCAGAATGGCCATCATTTAAAGTCTACAAATTATAAATGCTGGAGAGGGTGTGGAGAAAAGGGAACCTTCCTATACTGTGGGTGGGAATGTAAGTTGGTGCAGCCACTGTGGAAAACAGTATGGAGGTTCCTCAGAAAACTAAAAATAGAATTACCATATGATCCAGCAATCCCACTCCTGGACATATATCCAGACAAAACTGTAATTCAAAACAATATATGCACCCCTATAGTCATAGCAGCACTCTTCACAACAGCCAAGATATGGAAGCAACCTAAATGTCCATCAACAGATGAATGGATAAAGAAGATGTGGGGACTTCCCTGGTGGTCCAATGGTTGAGAATCTGCCTTCCGATGCAGGGGACGCAAGTTTGATCCCTGGTCAGGGAACTAAGATCCCACGTGCCGCGGTGCAACTAAGCCCACACGCTGCAACAACTGAGCCCATGTGCCACTAACTACAGAGCCCACGCACTCTGGAACCCATGCTCCACAACTAGAGAGAAGCCCACGTGACACAGCGAAAGATCCCGCGTGCTGCAACTAAGACCTGACGCAGCCCTCAATAAATAAATAAATTTTTTTTAAAAAAAAGATGTGGTATATATATATACAATGGAATACTACTCAGCCATTAAAAAAAAGAACAAAATAATGCCGTTGCAGCAACATGGATGCAACTAGAGATTATCATACTGAGGGAAGTAAGTCAGAAAGAGAAAAACAAATACTACATGATATCACTTATATGTGGAATCTAAAATATGACCCAAATGAATCTATCTATGAAACAGAAACAGACTCACGGACATAGAGAACAGACCTGTGGTTGCCAAGGGGGAGGCGGTTGGAGGAGGGTGGAGTGGGAGACTACGGTGGGCAGATGTAAGCTTTTATATACAGGATGGATAAACAGCAAGGTCCTAACGTATAGCACAGGGAACTATATTCAATATCCTATGGTAAACCATAATGGAAAAGAATATAAAGAAAAAAGAATTTATATATATGTATAGCTGAATCACTTTGCTGTATAGCAGTAATTAACACAACATTGTAAATCAACTGTACTTCAATTAAAAGAAAAAAAAAGAAGAATGAGTCTAGAGGGACAGGCAGAGATGCCCAGCATGACAGCTGAGTCTCAAAGCCCAGCTTAACTCATTTTATCCAAGTCAGCCTCTCTGGGCCTCTGTTTCCTCATCGACACGGCACCCACCTCACAGGAGAGCCTCGAATGACCTGCACCGGCTGGATGAATGAATAAAAGGACGAACGGGGCAGTGGGGCAGCCCCTCCCTCCCTGGAGGGAGCGCCGCCCCGGGCCCCATCCTCCCACGTCGCTCTCTCTTCTTGATTAGACCGTCTGCACCTTCCCCTCCCTTAGTTAGTGTCTAGGGCCTGGACATGTTTGATGGTCATTAGAGCCACTGATGGAAGAGCTCCATGCCAGGCCTTGGTGTGAGGACATGTGACACAGCCTGGGTCCTTGCAGGCTGAAAAGCACATGCCAAGGCCTTGCAGGAAGATGGACGGACAACTGCAAACGGGGTGACATGGGTGCCTCCACCCTCACGCCTCTCCTGGGGATACTCTCTCCGTGCCCACCACGCAACGGGGTCTGTGGAGGTACTGGGGGGACACCGAAATGGGGAGAAATGTTGCAATGAGACAAGGGGATTTGGTTGCCCACAGACGTCTTGGATATGCTTGAGACGTGGCATTGCCAGTGACCTGATGTCCCTACAGGGATAATAAAAATCTCCAGTGTTACTGCAAAAATGAACAAAAGAATGAGTGGAGTCGTTGCCTACAGACCACACACACACACACACACACACACACACACACACACACTAGCTATCTGGCCTCCGATCTGCAGTGTAACGAGTACAAGCCAAAATATGTCTTGTTTGAGTTTTATGCTAAAACCTGCTACCTCACACGTCCACTGCTCCCAAGGCCTGCTCAAAATACAGCCCGGAGACCACACAGCAGTCTCTTCCGAAAGGTCATTGGCTCCTTCCCTACTCTTAACCCCCACTTCCTCGTGTCATGGATGGATATTTTTTAAGTTGCTGATACAACTCATTAAATGTTAATGCTTTCAGAGTCCCAGTTTCTGCAGAACCTTGTCCTGGTAGTGGGAAAAGCCTAGACTTCTTTTCACCTTAAAAATATTGTATCGACATCTCTTGGGGCCAGATGTTTAGATCTGTTTCCCACCCATCCAGACATCAAGACCATGCTGGGGAGTCTGTGCTTTTCCATCAGCAGTTCTGTCTCACTTGATGGTAGTAAAGCACCGATAGAATTAATTGAGTTTGTAATCCTCCATCGATATGCACAGGAGACATGTGACACAGCACAAAGGCCAGATCCACCTTGGCCCCTGGTCCCCACGAGCCTCGGAACTGCTGAAGACACTGGGATCCCAGGGAGCTGCTGTTAATTACAAATATGTCCCTGGGAAGGAGGGACTGTCCTGGGCCTCCTCACCTTGCAGCCAAGCCCACGCTCAGGAGGGAATCTGAGACTAGCCACTCTGTCCTGTATGTGAACTGAAGCCATAATTCCCCCCTCCCAAGGACATTTGCCAGTTACACCTTATTTTTCATTAAGAAAGAAATAGCTGTCTCCCTATTAAAGGATCTCATACGTCAAGAGCCAAGGAACATGGATATTCTGGTCCAGGGTACATCCCAGTGTCCTGTAACCATGACAGGCATTTCCTTTTCTATAAAAAGCCATCCTTGGGTGAGTGACTCCATCCTATTCTGTCCCTTTACTGACCAGCAGCGACTGAGTCAGGGCACCGTGGCCGACAGCAGGGACAGAAGGAGAAGCGCCTCTTTTTTTTTTCAAAGCAGTTGGCATATTTTACATTCCCATCAGCAGTGTGAGGGTTCCAATTTTTCCACATCTTTACCAACAACAGGTATTGGCAATCTTTCTAATTTTAGACATTTTAGTGGGTGTATAGTGACATCTTGTTATGGTTTTATTTTGTATTTCCCTAATGATGTTTGTATAATTTTTATTGGACTATAGTTGAGAAGCGCCTTTAGCTCAGACGCTAGCTGGTGCATCACATGGTCAGGTCTCCTCCCCTGGGAAAATTGTGATCCAGACACACCTGGTCCACGGGGCGCCCCCTCCGTCCCTCGGCTCGTCCACCCCTGTTCCAGGACAGCTTCTTCCCCTCACGTCAGGGACTTGCTGCTCCCTGCCCGGCTCTATCCATCCCCACATGGAAACGTAACTATCCCCAGCCCCAGCCCCTCACACTCTAGCTTCACTGGGCAAATACATAAACTAAGCTGCGTGTTGTGTGCAAATGCATTCAGTCATTTCCAGACTTTCTTTAGCCAGAGACTAACCCTGGGCTCCACCCCTCCAACCCCAGAGGCTCTGATCTCCCTGTTCTGGAGTAGGATCCAGGCACCCATTTTTTAAGCTCCTCCCATGTCTCTCGCAGAAGGCCAGGCCTGAGAGCTGATGTGTGTCCTGGTTTGCAGACAGAGAAAGGGCAGGAATCATGACTGAGCATCAGGACCCAGAGCCTGGCACAAAGTAAAGCTCATCCGTGAAATGGGTGGAGACCCACAGTTCAAGGTTAAAGGTGTCTCTGACCATCTTCACCACCTCTAAGCTGGGCCCTATCCTGTGTTGGACAGTGGGCAGTAAGGAGAGAGTTCTGACTTTAGAACAGGAGACATTTATATCCCGTGCCAAGTCTTTCCAAGGAATGGGGCAGCTGGCCCTTCTGCGAAGCCCTGTGCTAAGTGCCAAAAGTGGTCCTGGCCAACTTGTGAGGGGCACCTCTCCAGGGTGGGGTCTTTGGAGCCCCAGGCCCCTTCAGCAGGAGAGCTTTGTATTGGGGTAAGCAACCCCTGATCCTCCAGGCTCCTAATCTGTGGTGAGATATTGGATGACCACACTCACAAGACACTGAGAGCAAGGGTGATATTTGTGCAGGAGCTACTGTAGCCAACACTGATTATAAACCTCCCCCCAGTCCCGAGCCCAGCCCAGCTTATAGGACATGAACCCATGGCAGCTAATCAGATGACGTTCCCCTCTAATTACTACTTTGCTCCTCTGCCTCACCCTGGCCTTCTGACTCTGTAACCCTCCTCCTGGGGTGATTTTAGAGGCAATGGGGTGATTCAGAGGAAAGATGCTCTATTCTCCAGATACCTGCTGTGAACGTCTGGAATTACTTCCTTTCAGTTTCAGTTCTTTGACTTAGGGCTAGGATAGCAAATATCTTCCTAATAGTGTTTGTCTTCCATTAGGGCCTTAAAAAGTCTTTCAATAAATTCCTACTACTTGCATTTCTTTCCTTGAAGACTTGGGGATTGTATAAAGGTAACATATACGGTACAAGATAACCTTTATAGCCTTCATCTTTATTTGGAGTAAAACTGCCCCACTGGCTGAAAACACTCCCTTGAGAGCCCCATGGCGAAGATGAACAAGTATGCAGCTAAGTTTTAGAGGCAGAAAGGATTATATTTTTGTGAGGAAACCCAAAGTGACCACTCATATAGACAAATAACAGAAAGAAATGACAGCTACCACAAGGTGAAGGAGTTTATCTTTTACTCTTGAATTGTTTCTATTTTTACTAAATTTCCCGCTGCATCCACTTGTGTAATTCCAGCATTTTTATTTCTTTTAAAGCATGATGGGATGAATCAAGCAAAGGCTAGAAGTTGTCCCAAGACAGAAATGGAAATGGTTTTCCTGGAAGGGTCGATAGCCTTGTGATGTGAGGGAGAGGATGAGTCCTCTATGTGGAGATGAAACAGCACAAATATACCTCCAAGAGTTTTCAACCTCAACAAAAGTTAAGTTGCAGAAGCATTTTTGAAACAAATTACCCAAGTCAGAGGATGTCCATACAATAGACCCCAGTGGCAGTCACTGATTAGATATTCCGGTTTCCAATATTAAAGGAAGACCCCTAGAAATCCGTGGAATACTCAATTGTGGTTTTGCTAAGGTGGCTACTTGGATCTTTCACACTGAGAAGCTGGGGAAGAGACTGAGGCACTGAGCTGGCGGGTGAGCCTGTCCAGCTGCCCAGCACCCACACTCACCAGTGGCTGACTGGCTGCTGCTCTCTGCTCTCTATTTATTGTCACAAGTGCATTTTATGGGGAAAATTGTGTGCTAAAATTACTTGAGGGTAGAGAGGATTCTCAGGGCACTTCTAAATGTGTCTGCAATGAGTATATTTCACTAAATTCAACCCACATATTCTAACATTTACTTGAAATTCCCTTAGCAATTTATAAACCCCAACCTAGAAACAACCACAACACAGAGCATTGCAGAGATCAAAAAGTCAAGTAAGGAGAGAGCCATGCTGAAGAACAACACGGATCAGGGACCATCTTCACCTCAAATTGTTTACATAGTTTCATTAATGTCCTCTTAAGCAGAATGGTACATTCAGATCAATGTTCCTGAAGGGAAGTCTGGCAGCACCTAGTGTGGAGACTGGGCTGTGGAAGACACAGACTCACACACAAACAAACACATGCGCACACACCACAGACACACACAGGTGTGCACACATACGAAGACACACAAACACATATGCACATGAACACATGCACACCAACACATAAACACATACACCACATTCAAAGGGACACACCACGTAAACACATGCACACACACACCCTTCTCTGCATCACAGCTGCCGTGTCTCATCAATGGAACACCTCTCCCTTCCCTGCATCCTGACTGCAAGACTTGAAAGCAAACATCTGGTATTTTTCTTCTACAAGGGGAAGCAGGCTCGATTCTTTTTCAAGAATCCTAAAAAAACTCTAAGAGAATCCTAAGAAATCCTGAGAGAATTTCCCAAACTCAGGAAGGCTGAACAGCCAGAAAGAATGACCCTGCAAGTAGATATTATTATGATCCCTGCTTTACAGGTGAGGGAACAGGCTCAGAGAGGAAAAGAATCTGCCCAAAATCACACAGTTACTAAGGGGCAGAGTCAACATTTTAAACTGGGACTGCTGACTCTAGACAACATGGCCTGACCTGTCCACTGGGTCAGGTCAGAGTCTGAGTTATTCAGTGTCCCGTAGACAGAGTCCTCCTCATCTAGGGGGGAGCTCCAGCGTCAGTCAGGCAGAAACCTGCATGGCTTCCCATGTAGGAGAAACACCCACGTTCTCACAAAGCCCTGTAAACCCCTAAATGATCAATTCTCCTTCTCTCTGACCTCATTGCCAATCCTCTACCCCTCCTGGTCCACCCCAACTCCCAGGCCCCCTTTCCATCCCTAGAGCAGCAGACCAGCACGCCCTGCCTCAGGACCTTTGCACTTGCTCTTCACTCTGCTGGGACGGTCCTTCCCATCTATCCATGTGGCCATCTATCTACACTCCTCTGGGTCTCCACTCAGAGGCCTTGATCATCCTATTTTCCTATTTTGAATTGCACACCACTCACCACAGGCACTACTTAGCCCTCTTCTCTGCCTCCTGCTTATCCATAGGGTTTATTGCCATATAACTACTTCTAATTATTTATATACTTAATTATTTACACCAAGTACTTCTCTGTTTAGTAGTCTCTCATCTGTCTCAATACACCATTAGCTCCATAATGGCCGGGGTTTCTGCTGGTCTCATCCAGCTCTGAGGACAGTGCCTAGCACAGGGCAGGTACCCACCAATAACTGAGCTTCTGGGCTGCTGACTGTGGCTGTTTGAAAGACCTCAAGGAAAAGCAAAGGACCTGCAGGCAGTGGCCTTCAAAAACTGAAACCTACTCCCGGAATAGTGGAGAACTAAATCCTTTGAAGTATGTAGGAAAACAAACACTTTAAAAACCAAAACCGGTACCTCCCTGACGGTCCAGTGGTTAGGACTCCGCACTTCCAAGGCAGGGGGTGCAGGTTCAATCCCTGGTCAGAAAACTAAGATCATGCATGGTGCAAGGCACAGCCAAAAAAAAAAAACCCAACAGCAGCTGAATCTTGTGGGCTCCTGGACCACAAAGACACAGTGGGATGTTGTTTAGCAAAGAGTCAGCAGCCCTCAGAGAGGACAGACACTGAGTCATCTTCTAGTGACATCAGCAGAAGCTAGAGATGAGTTTACTGACTGGGTGAGGGAGTGAGACAGACAGAGAGAGTACTGAGAGAGGGAGAGGGAGGGGGCAGGTAAGTGATGGAAGGATGGAGGGAGTGTGAGTAAGGGAGTGAGTTAGTGAGAGAGGGAGTGGGGGGAGGGAGGGGGAGGGAGGGAGAGGAGGAAGGAGGGGGAGGGAGGGAGAGGGAGGGGAGGGAGGGGAGGGGGAGGGGGAGGGAGGGCAGGAAATCTTCACAAACACAGAGCACGTGTAAGAGAACCTGGGAGAGCAGACAGCCTGCTCACAAAAACAGACTAGACCATCCCCTCCTGAGTCACAGTGTTCAATAAATGCCTTCAATGATGATTTTTTAAATCTCAAAATTTTGATAAAACATGTTTAAAAGTTAACTATGTGGCAGCTCAGTGTTGCCACAAATTTTGCTACCGTGGAGTAGCTCTGTGATCCCTCGCTGTCCCTAACCTTGCTTAAAGTTAGTTTTGTCATCTTTGGACAAAATTGAAGAGCCAACACCCCCTCTTCTCATCCGGCAGGTTGTCTCAGGCTTTAATGATGTGTGTGCAAGTGCTTAGTAAACGAACAAGCATCATGCGAGCACAGTTACTGAGGCCACAGTGTAGGTGTTGAACGCATGTCCAGCACGGTAATATTCTCCTTGTAAGCATTTGGTTAATTGTTGCTGATAGGCTTTTTATTTAATCAACTTAAAGGCAACACCTCAGTCTCACTAATAAGCCCATTGTACCTGTGAGCAATAGGCAAAGGCTTTTTAAACCTACCATTCACGGTGGGGGGATGTTTAGACATAGTTTCTAAGGTAACACTCATCACCCACAATTTAGATTCAATCAGTAATCCACTGAGTGCACACATGTGCAGAGGGGTACATATTTTGAGAACAAATTCAAGTCTCCTAATTTCAACCTCAATATCAATTTTAAAAAAACCATCAAGGAAAGCACGATCACTGTTTGCACACAGACTTCTGCCCTGTTTCATTTCTTCATTAGACTTAGGGAGGTCATGCAGAGGGCCAGATGCTGGGTTCCTGCCACTCAGCCGGTTAAGGGTCTTTCCTGAGAATTCACGGACGACTCTAACACAGCATCTAACACAGCTGTGTCCCGCACCCACTCCATGCCCGCGGCCTCAGCCTCAGCACTACATCAGAATTCAGCCCAACCTCATTGCCGAGAAACTCAAAACCTTCCAGGTTTTGATTCCTCCCACTTTATCCCAAAAGACAACATCGCCCTTCTGAGTTTTGTGGGACGGACTGGTTGACTGATTGGTGATTGGTTGGGTTAGAATCAGAGACCCGACGGGGAAAGCAACAATCCCCAAAACACTCAAAGTCACTGTTTAAAGAGCAACAGAAATGAGATATCATCTCACACCGGTCAGAATGGCCATCATCAAAAAATCTAGAAACAATAAATGCTGGAGAGGGTGTGGAGGAAAGGGAACACTCTTGCACTGTTGGTGGGAATGTAAATTGATACAGCCACTATGGAGAACAGTATGGAGGTTCCTTAAAAAACTACAAATAGAACTACCATACGACCCAGCAATCCCACTACTGGGCATATACCCTGAGAAAACCATAGGTCAAAAAGAGTCATGTACCAAAATGTTCATTGCAGCTCTATTTACAATAGCCAGGACATGGAAGCAACCTAAATGTCCATCGACAGATGAATGGATAAAGAAGATGTGGCACATATATACAATGGAATATTACTCAGCCATAAAAAGAAATGAAATGGAGGTATTTGTAATGAGGTGGATGGAGTTAGAGTCTGTCATACAGAGTGAAGTAAGTCAGAAAGAGAAAAACAAATACAGTATGCTAACACATATATATGGAATCTAAGGGAAAAAAAAAAAAAAAAGGCCATGAAGAACCTAGTGGCAAGACGGGAATAAAGACACAGACCTACTAGAGAATGGACTTGAGGATATGGGGAGGGGGTGGGGTGAGATGTGACAGGGTAAGAGAGTGTCATGGACATATATACACTACCAAATGTAAAATAGATAGCTAGTGGGAAGCAGCCGCATAGCACAGGGAGATCAGCTCGGTGCTTTGTGACCACCTAGAGGGGTGGGATGGGGAGGGTGGGAGGGAGGGAGATGCAGGAGGGAAGAGAAATGGGAACATATTGTATATGTATAACAGATTCACTTTGTTATAAAGCAGATGCTAACACACTATTGTAAGGCAATTATACTTCAATAAAGATGTTTGAAAAAAAAAAAAAAAGAGCAACAGAAAAATTGACCCAAAAGTAATTTCCAAGAGCTTTCACATTCGAAAGCAAATAGCTCATAAAAGCAGGTTTATTTTGCCAATGACAATAACAGATATTGTGCATCAGCAGTTCATCGGAGGGGGGTGGGGGAGATACTATTTCCTTTGACCTTGTCCAGGACCCTGTGGAATTGGTGACAAGTCCACAAATATTAAAGCATAGGGCTTCACAGCAGCCCTGACTGCTCCCACCAGGATGACATTGTTTCCTTCAAGTTGTCACCTCCTCAGTGACTGTGACGGGGGAACATTCCAGATCCAGAAGCCAAGTCTTGGAGAAGGGAGCCGTCAGAGGCTGCAGCGGTGCATCTTCCCATGACCTTTCCAATCGCATGGGTTCCTTTTGCGGGGTCTCCACGGGACCCAGTGGGTGGCATTCAACAGCCCCCATAACCGGATCACCCTCTGAAGTTCAGCCCCCTTCCCTGAGACAGGCACCCTCAGCTTCCATCAGATTAGCACCGTCCCTGACGCACCTTGCTTTCCCGTGCTCCTGACGCTACCTGCCCGGATCCTGCCCACGCTTCCCTTCGCTGACTGAAACCATGGGTAAATGAGTAGGTGTGTTGGCTATTGTGCATGAATCCACAGCACCCCCTCCCCTTCTAAGCCACCCCCTATACTGGAAACTACACTTCCCAGACTCCCTTTCCAGATGGATTCCAATTTGATTCCTCCAAGGAGGTGCACTCATGCAGAATTTGCAGGCAGAATAAGCAAAGAAAGCCATTATTCTCGGTGGCTTGTACTTTGTCAGATTAACAATAGTGGGGTCTTGAGGTCACCTTTCTTTGGTGCTATACTGAGGTCACAGGTAGCAGCTCTGGGCGTCCTCCCAGGAGTGTCCACTTTTTTTTTTTACAGTGGTGCTAGGTCTTTTATTTTCTTATCTTTTAGTAATTTTTATTGGAGTATAGTTGCTTTACAATGTTGTGTTAGTTCCTGCTGTACAGCAAAGTGAATCAGCTATGCGTATACATGTATCCCCTCTTTTTTGGATTTCCTTCCCATCTAGATCACTGAAGAGCACTGAGTAGAGTTCCCTGTGCTGTACCGTAGGTTCTCATTAGCTATCTGTGTTATACATAGCAGTGTATATATGTCAATCCCAATCTCCCAGTTCATCCCACCCCCCTCCTCCCCCCCCAGTACCCCTACGTCTGTTCTCTATGTCTGTGTCTGTGTTTCCCAGCAATCTCCACTTTAATGCCATTGGAGGTGAGAATTCTGGCAATCTCTGCACTTGGAGATTTCCTGAAAATAACCTCTCCAATCTTCACCTCCTCAGCCTTCTAATGGAAGTTTAAACCTATAATTCTCTCTACATGAAGACTCTTCCCACTTTAAATATCTAAACTGCTTCTGTCCTCTGGCTGATCCTAACTGATACAGTGGAGGAAATATTCACATTTTTAATAGCTGGCTCTGGAAACGCTTGTAGGAAAGGAACAATATTTGCTTGGAGGGAAAAAAAATTCTCGACAAGTACTTAGAGGAGAAGGTGAGATGGCCAAGGCCAGGCGTGTGAGCTGAGTCACTTCTTTAGAGAGGCAGGTGCTGGTGGAAGAAGAGATGCAGAGGAGCAGGAAGTTGGTATCTCTTCCCCAACCCACGGGTCTTCAGTGACCCAAAGCTTAAGCATGACAAGCCACGAATAGATTTCTTGTAGGACGTGGAAAAAGGGTGACCTCTGCACACGGGATGACGTAGGGGAAGCATGGAGCTGGGGGAGCCTGAGCCTGGAGATGAGCAAGATGGTGGAGATGGATGATGACGTGCCCGACCCCTCCCTCAAGGACCAGGAGCCCTGCTGCCATCCTAGGCTTCTCGGGGGGGGGTGTGGTCCACCTGCCCAATATCCCTTTCTGTTCCATGGAGGAGTCTTGCATGACGGGAGACCCTGCCTGCTGCCTGGCCTAACCTGGTCAATCATTCATATTAAATGGTGCCCAAAAGGGTGCCTCCTCCCACACGCCTTCTAGAAATGATAACCCAAGAAGAGCTTGATGGAAGACGTTGTAGCAAGAGAGAGATTTGGTGGCAGGAAACTTTTTAGTATCCATTAAAGTCAAGGTGTATAGACGACTCCCAAACATGGAAGAATTATTACACAACGTAAAAAGAGGTTGTGTCAACAATGAAAGTACTGATGAAAACAATAGAGAACTCCAACAAACAATACATGCTCACTGAAATGTCACCCACCCTGGCACTCCCATAGATACACTCGCCCAGGTCCAGAAGTGCCGTTTGGTGATTTTGTAAATGGGTGAAAATTCCTTTTACCAAAAAAGGACACTTCTTGCAGTTATTTGCCATGTGGATTCTTCTCTTTAGGGAAGTCTATTCTCTCTGAATTTTGTGGTAAATTGTTCCATCTTGATGGAACCAGGGCATTTCTGATGTCCCAGGATCCCTGCTGACACTACAAAATGCAGATAGGTAGGTGCAGGTAATCTACACTTCTCCAGAGCACCGTTTTCTCCCAGACTGTGTTCTGTGGGAGATTTTCTATTAAAAAAGAGATTGCAAACTCAAATAAGTTTGGAAAGTGCCGCTTATCTCATCCTCCTTTTGCAGATTTACAATGTACATCAGCAAAATAAGGACTGTAGAATCCAGCAATAAAGAAATCCTTTTAAATTCCACTTAATCTAATGATCTCCAACTTTTTCTGAGCAACAAACCCTTTCTCAAAAGGTTCTATGAAACGGTGATTCAAAGGATGCCTCTTTGGGAAACTCCACTCTAGAGCAAGTATGGCCAAGGTTTTATAAACCCCAGCATCACTGGTTATCTCCCTCCCAAAACTCTGGTAAGTATTTCTCTAGAAGAAGAGAGACTAACCTGCACATTATAAAATTTGTCTCTTGCCACAGATTACAGGCAGCTTCTCCCATCTCTCTAGACCAACAACCTGCTTTCAGACGGAACGCTTTTAAGCAGGACACCCATTCAACTCTGTCTCCTCCCAGCTCCCAGCGTGGCTCACCTCCACCTCCAGACTGTCAGGAAACTGGCCACAGGATGCAATGACAGAGATAATACCTTATTCAGCAGAGAGGGGCCAAGCACCATTCTCAGTGCTTTGCATATATTAATCCATTTAATCCTCAGGAAACCCTGGAAGGTATATACTATCATCTTCATTTTGCAGATTGAAAGTCTAAGGCCTAGAGCGGTGAGTAACTTGCCCAAAGGCACACCTGCATGAAATGATCAGACCTCAGCCAGCCTGGCTTCCCAGCCTGCGCCCTGACCACTGAGTTGCTTTTGACAACTGCTTCCTTTATTTTTTTTTTTGAGTTTAAGTTTTGTTTTTACTGAAATATAGTTGATTAACAATGTTGTAATAATTTCAGATGTACATCAAAGTGATTCAGTTTTATACATATATGTATATATATTCTTTTTCAGATGCTTTTCCATTATAGGTTATTACAAGCTAGTGAATATTGTTCCCTGTGCTATGCAGTAAATCCTTGTTGCTTATCTATTTCATTTTTTTAAATTGGAGTATAATTGCTTTACAATGTTGTGTTAGTTTCTGCTGTACGATGTGAATCAGCTATATGTATACCTATATACCCTCCCTCTTGGACCTCCCTCCCACCCCATCCCCCCTTCCCATCCATCTAGGTCATCAGAGAGCACCGAGCTGAGCTCCCTGTGTTATACAGCAGGTTCCCACTAGCTATCTATTTTACACATGGTAGTGTATTTATGTCAAACTAATCTCACAATTCGTCCCACCCTCCCCTTCCCCCACTGTGTCCACGTGTCCCTTCCCTACGTCTGCGTCTCTATTCCTGCCAAATAGGTTCATCTCTACCATTTTTCTAGATTCCACATATATGTGTTAATATACGATATTTGCTTTTCTCTTTCTGGCTTGCTTCACTCTGTATGACAGACTCTCGGTCTAACCACATCTCTACAAATGACCTGATTTTGTTCCTTTTTATGGATGAGTAATATTCCATTGTATATATGTACCACATCTTCTTTATCCATTCATCTATCGTTGGACATTTAGGTAGTTTCCATGTCCTGGCTATTGTAAATAGTGCTGCAATGAGCATTGGGGCACATGTGTCCTTTTGAATTATAGTTTTCTCAGGATATATGCCCAGTAATGGGATTGCTGTGTCATACGGTAGTTATATTTTTAGTTTTTTAAGGAACCTCCATACTGTTCTCCATAGTGGCTGTATCAATTTACATTCCCACCAACAGTGCAAGAGGGTTCCCTTTTCTCCACACCCTTTCCAGCATTCATTGTTTGTAGATTTTTTGATGATGGTGTGAGGCGATACCTCATTGTAGTTTTGATTTGCATTTCTCTAATAATTAGTGATGTTGAGCAGCTTTTCATGTGCCTCATGGCCACCTGTATGTCTTCTTTGGTGAAATATCTATTTAGGTCCCCCATCCATTTTTTAATTGGGTTGTTTGTTTTCTTGATATTGAGCTCCATGAGCTGTTTGTATATTTTGGAGTTTAATCCTTTGTCTGTTGCTTCGTTTGCAAATATTTTCTCCCATTCTGAGGGTTGTTTTTTCGTCTTGTTTATGGTTTCCTTTGCTGTGCAAAAGCTTTTAAGTTTAATTAGGTCTCATTTGTTTATTTTTGGTTTTATTTTCATTACTCTAGGAGGTGGGTCAAAAAAGATCTTGCTGAGGTTTATGTCAAAGAGTGTTTTTCCTATGTTTTTCTCTGTTTTATAGTGTCTGCTCTTTCATTTAGGTCTTTAATCCATTTTGAGTTTATTTTTGTGTATGGTGTTAGGTAGCATTCTAATTTCATTCTTTTACATGTAGCTGTCCAGTTTTCCCACCACCACTTATTGAAGAGGCTATCTTTTCTCCATTGTATGTTCTTGCTTCCTTTGTCATAAATTAGTTGACCATATGTGTGTGGGTTTATCTCTGGACTTTCTGTCCTGTACCATTGATCTATACTTCTGTTTTTGTGTCACTACCATACTGTCTTGACTACTGTAGCTTTGTATATAATTTGAAGTTGGGAAGCTTGATTCCTCCAGCTCCGTTTTTCTTTCTCAAGATTGCTTTGGCTGTTCGGGGTCTTTTGTGTTTCCATATGAATTATAAAATTTTTTTGTCCTAATTCTGTGAAGAATGCCACTGGTAGTTTGATAGGGATTGCACTGAATCAGTAGATGGCTTTGGGTAATATAGTCATTTTCACAATATTGATTCTTCCAATCCAAGAACATGGTATATCTCTCCATCTGTTTATGTCATCTTTGATTTCTTTCATCAGTGTTTTATAGTTTTCTGAGTACAAGTGTTTTCACCCGTTAAGTAGGTTTATTCCTAGGTTTTGTTTTGTTTTGTTTTGTTTTGCTTGCAATGGTAAATGGGATTGTTTCTTTAATTTCTCTGATTTTTCATTGTTAGTTCATAGGAATGTAAGGGATTTCTGTGCATTAATTTTGTATCCTGCAACATTACCAAGTTCATTGATTAGTTCTAGTAGTTTCCTGGTGGCATCTTTAGGATTTTCTATGTATTGTATCATGTCATCTGCAAGGAGTGATAGTTTTACTTC
The DNA here is from genome assembly GCF_949987535.1 of Balaenoptera acutorostrata. NCBI lineage: Eukaryota > Metazoa > Chordata > Mammalia > Artiodactyla > Balaenopteridae > Balaenoptera > Balaenoptera acutorostrata. Next base: position 4,720,680 of record NC_080070.1, read on the forward strand.
TTCTTTTCCAATTTTTATTCCTTTTATTTCTTTTTCTTCCCTGATTGCCATGGCTAGGACTTCCAAAACTATGTTGAATAAGAGTGGTGAGAGTGGAAATCCTTGTCTTCTTCCTGATCTTACTGGAAATTCTTTCAGTTTTTCACCATTGAGAATGATGTTTGCTGTGGGTTTGTCATATATGGCTTTTATTATATTGAGGTAGGTTCCCTGTATGCCCATTTTCTGGAGAGTTTTTAATCATAAATAGGTGTTGAATTTTGTCAAAAGCTTTTTGTGCATCTATTGAGATGATCATATGGTTTTTATTCCTTAATTTGTTAATATGGTGTATCACATTGATTGATTTGCATGTATTGAAGAATCCTTGCATTCCTGGGATAAACCCCTCTTGATCATGGTGTATAATCCTTTTAATGTGTTGTTGGATTCTGTTTGCTAGTATTTTGTTGAGAAGTTTTGCATCTATGTTCATCAGTGATACTGGTCTGTAATTTTCTTTTCCTGTGCTATCTTTGTCTGGTTTTGGTATCAGCATGATTGTGGCCTCATGGAACGAATTTGGGAGTGTTCCTCCCTCTGCAATTTTTTGAAGAGTTTGAGAAGGATAGGTGTTAGCTCCTCTCTAAATATTTGATAGAATTTGCCTGTGAAGCCATCTGGTCCTGGACTTTTGTTTGTTGGAAGATTTTTAATTACAGTTTCAATTTCATTACTTGTGATATGTCTGTTTATATTTTCTAATTCTTCCTGGTTCAGCCTTGGAAAATTGTACCTTTCCAAGAATTTGTCCATTTCTTCCTGGCTGTCCATTTTATTGGCATATAGTTGTTTGTAGTAGTCTCTTATAATCCTTTGTATTTCTGCGGTGTCAGTTGTGATTTCTCCTTTTTCATTTCTAATTTTATTGATTTGCTTCCTCTCCCTTTTTTTCTTGATGAGTCTGGCAAAAGGTTTATCAATTTTGTTTATCTTCTCAAAGAACCAACTTTTAGTTTTACTGATCTTTGCTATTGTTTTCTTTGTTTCTATTTCATTTACTTCTGCTCTGATCTTTATGATTTCTTTCCTTCTACTGACTTTGGGTTTTCTGTATCCTATTTAAGAAATCTTTGCCTAACTTCAATGTAACAAAAATTTTCTCCTACAAGAGCTATAGTTTTTACTCTTATGACTAGTCCTCATTCAACCATTTATGGTTCTCTTCAGCCACTCATATATGAACACAGCCAGAGACCTGCCTATTATGAAGAAAATGATCTAGAAATAACTTATTTGCACATTACAGTTGACCTGATCCCAGAGGCCCGTATTCAGATTCACAAATCTGAATACAGTGTCAATAAGAACCAATAGTATATTATTAAATTATTATTTGTAATTTGAAGAAAATTCTAAATTTAGAAGATTGACTTTTACAAAATCACTATCACCATTTTTGTTCACGTCTTCTAACCTCTCAGTGGTTAAGTAGACACTTGTGTTCTCCACTCAAAGACAAAGAGAGAACTGGAAACAAAAAAATAAACTTGATTATATCATTTTAAGCACAATTCCTTTTTTAAAATTTATCTAAACATTGTTTAATGCAGAATCTTCTCTTCCCCTTCCATTTCACTTTAGCATGAACACCAAGTCATGGGCTGACATTGCAGACAGGGTCTCTAAGGGGTCAATATATACGTGGAGAGAGGCAATAACAGTTTACATTGAGACCAAGCCATTAGCAAGTGCCTGTTTCCCATCCAGACCAGGAGATATTCTAGTTGTTCCAGGAAGCATTGAAATTTAAGAAGTCTGCATAAAGGAGACTCTGGAATACTGGTCTCTTCATAGTTTTAAAAATAAAAGAGCTTCAGTTACTAAGGTAGTAACTGCAGTTATATCCTCCTCAGCAAGAGTGAAAAATCCAGGACCCAAAAATCTAGGTGGCACAGAGGGCATCTAGCCAATGAGACACCTTAGCAATGCCAAGTGACATAGCGGGTGGTCTGTACTGTCTCCAAAATGTACCAGTGTGGAAATCATGGCACAGGTGATGTATTTAGCTTCTCACCCACCCCTCCCAGAGATGCATCCTATCTTTGACTGGAGTGGCTGACACAGTTCTACCCAAGCCCTAAGAGCAGAAGGCAGGACACATGCACTAAGACCCTCAATCCAGGACACTACACGGTTTCCCCCCCCCCCCCATTCTGTGTTGTCTCTGGACTCCTGCTATTTAAAGTGTTGCCCATAGACCAGCATCATCACCACCACCTGGAAGCTTATCAGAAACGCAGACATTAAGGCGAAACAGTCAAAGAAAAATTGCACTGGACAGAGCTAAATGAGCAAAGAAGAGTTTATTCAAGACTATTGCAGTAGGGGAGAGAGATTGAACCAATTTAGCTGAAACATGGCAGGAGAGTTTTTAAGCCCTGGGATGAACTAATGGGAAAGTGCTGGAGGAAGTTAGGAGGAGGGTGGTCAATGTGATGAGACCTCTGTGTTTGCTAATTTGCACTTGCTGTGCTTAGGCTCCTGCCTTCCCAGGGAGACTGAGAAATAGGGAAATATCTTTCTAGATGATGACATTTCAAAGGGATGGCTCCCCCGTCCTCAAGAAGGACTTTCTTGGATTGTGAAACTAGCAAGGGGCTGGAAGAAGATTTCCATCTCAAGGGGAAAAGAAATAATTTATGATTGTAAGTTTTCTAAAGTAAATGCTGTAAGGAAAGGGCAGTCAGGGGCCAAGAGTCAGGAAGAGATCTGTCTAAAGTTTAGTCAAGCCGAATGGAACATGAAGGCCATCTTGGGTCACACCCCAGACCTCCTGAACCAGATCTGTGTGGATTGGGCCCAGGAATCTCTTTTTAACAAGCTATCCAATGTTTCCAAAAGGTACCAAACTTCCAAGTCTTAGATCTAATACTCCAGTTAACTAGAAACCTTGTGTATAAATTTGCTGAGCTTAACAAATGTCATTTTGATGAACTAGCTCCCCTATGAAATAAAGCAGGCCAGGCGGGGAATCTCAGTAGTGATGTCTCTGTGTTAGCCTTAAGGAGATAATATCCAGCCTGGAATTTAGAGGAGCTCTGGTTTTTTGCTTGTTTTGTTTTGTTTCAGTGAGAACCCACCCAAGAAAATTTACTATCATTCAAACAGGAATTTTCCTTGGGACCTTGGATGCCCATACTTTGGTAAAGGCAATTCTTTTTCTTTAATGTTCTGTATTGTTTTCAGTACATTAAGAGTATTACTTTCCCAGTGCTACAGGGAGATCTTCTTTATAGGCCCAGTAAATCAAGGATAAGAACTAATTGAAACTTGCTTGCTATACCTTTGTGGGCCGAGTCTTGCAACAGGAAAGCAATCAGCCAGCAATTAAAATGCTAATACAGGGCTCACCCCAGTTGGGTGCTCTTGACAAAATGCAATGGGCAGCTCCAGGAGAATTCATAACAGCCAGCCTGGACTGGACTTAATTTAGAAGCCATCGATTTATCAGGGCTGCAAATAACACTATAAGAGATATTTTGCCAGTGGAAAATAACAATAACAATAATAATAAAAGAACTGATTGTTATGAGTTATTATTCTCAATGAGCTGAGTGTAGTCAGCTCAGTTGTTTAGAATTTGGTGCAGATAGAACCAGCATTTTGGGTTGAGCCCCCTCAGGCTTGCTTTTCTGGGGCCCTGGCCTATGGGAAAAGCTGCAGGTACTGTATACAAAGACTCGGGACATCAGAAATGTGACTGACGCATGTGAAAGTGGGTTGATCTTATGCACTCGGAGTTGAACTGACCTCAGTTTAAATCATCCTACTTGCTAGCTCTTGATCTTTGGCATTATTTTATTTTTATCTGCCTCAGTTTCCTCAACTGTATAATGAGGATATTAACATACCTACCCCATAAAGTTATTGTGAGAATTCAATATAATAATTTATAGTAGTTAACATAGTACTTGCATGGAATGATTGTTTAAATAATAAATTATTATTACTAACATTATTATTAACCTCTCCAGACTCTGCCCTTCTCTGGGCTCCCGCCCTCACTTGTTCTGTATTGCTGCCTTAGCTGCTGTCCCTCTGCTTTGTACCTATTCTTGGGTTTTCTCCCCAAAGCCCTCCATCATTGTTCCATTAGGAATCTCAGCTCCCACCTCACAGCCCATGGGCCACACCCACATGGCCTCACACTCAACCGTTTCCCAGGAGTAAGGTCAACCAAACTTTCCTCCTACTGATGGGAAATTGAGAGCAACAGATCTGTATAAACTTCAGTTCAATTCAAAAACATGCATCCAGTGTCCGCTATGGGTAAGGCACCACGATGGCCACCATGTTGCTGCCCTTACGTATTTCTCCACTTTGATATTAGATGGTGCAGTAAGCAAAACAATGTCCCCACACACAAAGATATCCACATCCTGATCCCCAGAACCTGTGAACGTGTTACCTTGCATAGCCAAGGGGCTTTGCAGATGTAACCAAGTTAAGACGGGGTCATACTGGATTAGGGTGGGCCCTAAATCCTATGACTGGTGACCTCATAAGGAAAGGGAGATTTGGAGACAGAAACATACACACACAGGGGAAGGGCCATGTGACAATGGAGGCTGAGATTGGAGTGATGCAGCTGTGAGCCAAAGAACACCAAGGATGAATGGCCACCACCAGAAGCTACAAGTGACCAGAAAGGATCCTCCCCTAGAGCCTTCAGAGAGAGCATGGCCCTGCCAACACCTTGAACTCAGACTTCTGGCCTCAAGAACTGTGAGAGAATAAATGTCTGTTGTTTCAAGCCGCCCACTTTGTGGTGCTTTGCCATGGCTGCCCTAGGAAACTAATATACTTAGCAACTCAAATCTTTAGAGAATGCAAGTCCTCTTAATAAGCTGCAGCTAATTCAGGCTGAAGCCTCCAAAGTCAACTTCTCCATGAGCTGGAAGAACAGCAGTAGTATCCTGTGACACCATCTCTTCTGAACTTCATATATTTCAGTGCTTACCAATAATTTATGTGCCTTTTATAGGCGTCAAGCAAATTAAGTAGTTAAATAAGGATGGAAAAGCAGGGTAGACATCACTGGGAGACCTTAACTGTTCACCGGAGCTGAGCTAATAAACTCTCCTTCTACCAAAATTTCCACTTCTCCACTTCCAGAAGAGAACACGGAGATGTTAGTAATCCAACAAATGACCTCAGGCTAATTAAATCAATAGTCCTTGCAAATGAAGGGGTTTTTGGTTTGGTTTTTTTTTTAAAACCACTTTAGTGACATAAAATTTTAAATAAAATCCAATCTTTTTCGAGTGCATGATTCAATAACTTTTAGTAAATACGTAGTTTAGTGTAAACCACAAAAAAACACAATTTTAGAACATTTCTGTGACCTCAGAAAAGAATATCTGTGTTTACATTTGCAGCCATTCCAGCAAATGAGATTTTTAAATGAAAGTGTTTTAAAGGCCTTTAAAAAAAAACTGGGATCCATTCCTACTGGGGATAACATTTGAGGATAAAGTAACAAGTATGAGAGAGTAAAGGAAGGAAACAGCATTGTCTTTAGCTGCCTAAAAAGTCAATTACCATTTGAAAATGCTAAACTGAACACATAAAGACCCTCTTCTGTTCCACTGAACTTTTACATCTGTAAATACTTCCTAGGCAATTATCATCAACCATGCACAGCCAACATGAAGAGCAAGAGTGAAATGTGTGTCTTCCTGTGTGAAATGTGTCCTCACAGACTTCTGTTTCTCAAAAACTATTACAAGTGGCATGCTGCAAGGCATCCTATCTCCCCAAAAAGAAAGAAAACAAAATCAGAATGATTGCCCTACTGCCTCTGGGCCAAAGGTCAATGCTTTCTAGGCTGTCATTTATTCATAATATGGTAAATAATAATGCCTGCAGTCGGCAGCTCACAAAGATGATATACTTGGATTTTAAACTGTACCATCTTAAGCAAAGGCAATAAATTCTAGTGATACCAACAAGCATGCTTTTTTAACATCTCAACCTCTCTGAAATCGAGATGGCTTATAGTCCTACAATGTCACTGTTCTACAGTCTCCTACTATACAGCGTATGATCCTACAATCACTATCTGCCAAGTGATGGTCCCAGCATAGTTGCCACCGCCTGTGAGTTTGCAGAGCCCATCTTGACTGCTCACCTAACCTCACCTCCACTGAGTAGCATGCATCATCCACCCTACACGTGTTGAGTTTAATTGCTAGTTACACTGTCTTCAAAAAGATGACATGCAGGACGAGGGGAAGTTCATAGGACCTTGCTGGCCTTTCTGCCCAATTTTTCTGTAAACCTAAAGCTGATCTAAAAGAAAATTCTAGGGGCAGGGGAAATGGGAATGGCGAGTTATTGTTTAATGGATACAGAGTTTCAGTTTTGCAAGATAAGAAGAGTTATGGAGATGGATGGTGGTGATGGTTGTACAACAATATTAATGGACTATGAACTCCTAAGGGGAAAGCATAGCCTTTTAGACTCTATTTTCAGGACCCTTGTACAGTGCCTCATAACATAAATAGTGCTCGACAAAGTTTGCTAAATGAATGCATTAACTGACACACCTATACTTCTACAATCATGACCATTACTCTTGAGTTCCCATGGCTAGCGCTTGGTCACATTTTTATACAAATATGTCACTTGCTTTATACCATGTGTTGCATAATCACTTAGAAAAATGCTGGTGAGGCAATCATTTTTATCTCAGAGTTTCCTTCAAGCTGTCTGGCTTTCTGTGGTTTCAGAACAGGGACTTATTTTTTCCATTTCCATCCATCTTCTTTGTTTTTCCATTCATTCCATTTTAAATTTTCTGAAAACACCTTGCCCAGGGTCACCAGATGCTGGTAGAGAATATCTGTCCCAGTCATGTGGCTTCTCCCAATCAAGATTACCCTGTATCATATTTCAATTGCTGTCCAATTTAATCATCCCTACTGTTGGGAAAGTTTGGCTTGTGGATGAATCAAAGCAGCTTTGCAACAAAAGTCAGGGACAGACTAACTTCCTGGGAAGACCTTCCCTTTGCATATATATTGCTTTCTCAGTCATAAACAAGGTCATCAACAGTGCCTTTCACCTTGATGAGAAATTTTAAATTTCAAAAGGAAAAACTGCCCTGCCGGCAAAGGAATCTTAGCTCATTTCACAGAGTGTTTTTTTAAAAAACATAATTCTCCATCATAAATTTGTCCTGGTTAACCCAAGAAGACCTGTGGGTTTTGATTTGTGTGACCAAACATCTTAAATCTCACTGCTAACTACAAGTCCCTAAATCTAACTGTTTTTGCTGACAAGAGAAGAAAATCTGGAAGCCCCAGACTTTGCAGACATTTTTCTTGGCTTTGGCATTCCCCGCCAGTGGCTGTCAAGTTATGTTGTCACTTTGATCACTTTGTTTGGACATGAGAATGTAAAAAAGGACAACGTACGCCCCATCCTTCCTGTGAGTCTGAGCCATAGTCAGCAGTGTATGAAGGAGCAGGGCAGCAGGTGCCAGGAGAGGTGAGATGAAGGATTGGGAGCAGGTTCAGGGAGTGACGGGAACCACAGATACGCGTGTGGCAGAATGCATCCTCCAAAACCCCGACAGCAATACTTCCAGTCCCACCTGCTCCTCCACAACCTTGCCACGCCCCATCAAGTGGGGAAGTCTATGTATCTTGAACCTGGGAGGGACTCTGTGACTCCCTCAATGAATAGAAGCCAGGGCAGGTGATGCTACATGCCTGCCAAGCTATTGTAAAATTCTCCCTCCCCCTCTCTCTCTCTCTCCCCCTCCCTCCCTCCCTCCTTGCCCTGGGAACCCAGCCACAATATTTGTAGGAAGCCCAGACCACATGGAGAGGCCACATGGAGGGTGTTCCAGCCAAGAATCCAACTCAGGATTTGAGCCAAAATCCAGCATCAACTACCAGATATGTGAGTGAGTGAGTGAGTGAGTGAGTAAAACTTCAGAAGATTCTAGCCCCTAGGGTTCAAGCCACACCAGCTGATGTTGTGTGGGGTAAACATCAGCTATCCCCACCGAGTCCTGCACAAACTGAAGATTCATGAGCAAAATATATGTTCATTTTTGAAACCCCTAAGTTCTGGGGTAGTTTCCAAGCCCAGAGTAAATGGAACAAGATGGAAGCCAGAGACTGAGATGGGTCAAAGCGACACAAATGGGCAGGACCAAGGGATCACACAAAACAAGCTGGCAGGCAAAGCCAGTTATGAAGCAGAGTGCTAAAGCCAACACCGATTTTGAAAATTCATGAGGTCAAGAAGTCTCTTCTATTTCTGCAGCTATAGGAAAAATCACTCTCATGATGGAAATCCATTTTCATAATCAACGACTGCTTCTACTCTGGTCAAGAATATTGTAAGTCTCCAGTGTTAAGCTCTTATTTTAAGGATTAAATATTAAGGTTATCCTGAATGTCAAGATTACAATATTAGGCCATCATTGTACCACAGTTCTCTCTTCTAAGTTCCCAATGACATATCCATCTACTTATCCACAGGTACCTCAAATTCAACATGTAAGAACAAGTTCATCTTCTTACCTCTGCAACTGTTATAAACACTTCTGTAAGCCTCATGCTGATCACAAAACTAGCAGACCCAAAAGAGAAAGGAATCAGAGTATACCACTACAAAAAAATCATCATCACAAAGGTAGATATCAAGAATGAAAGGATGAAATTTAATACTACAAAATAATCAGAAAACAACAAAATGGCAATAGTAAGGCCTTATGTATAAATAATTACTTTAAACATAAATGGATTAATTCTTAATCAAAAGACATAGAGTGGCTGAATGGATTCATAAAAACAAGATCCAGCTATATGCTGCCCATAAGAGACTCACTTTAATACTAAGGACATGCATGAAAATAAAGGGATGGAAAAAGACATTCCAGGCAAATGGTAATCACAAGAGAGTAGGGGTGGCTATACTTATATCAGACAAAATAGTCAAAAACTGTCACAAGAATCAAGATGGTCATTATTTAATGACAAAGGGGTCAATTTGTCAAAAGGATATAAAATGGTAAATACGTAAGCACCCAACATTGGCACATATTTCTACCAAAAGATACATCCAAAAATGTATCACAGGGCTTCCCGGGTGGCACAGTGGTTAAGAATCCGCCTGCCAATGCAGGGGACACGGGTTCAAGCCCTGGTCCGGGAAGATCCCACATGCCGCGGAGCAACTAAGCCCATGTGCTACACCTGAGCCTGTGCTCTAAAGCCTGCGAGCCACAACTACTGAAGCCCGCGCGCCTAGAGCCCGAGCTCCGCAACAAGAGAAGCCACCGCAATGAGAAGCCCACGCACCGCAACGAAGAGTAAACCCTGCTCATCGCAACTAGAGAAAGCCCGTGTGCAGCAACAAAGACCCAATGTAGTCAAAAATAAAAATAAATAAATAATTTTTAAAAAATGTATCACAGACTTAATATTAAAATTCAAACCCTGGAAACAATCCAACTGCCCATTAACCGTAGAGTGGATTTAAAGTACTGTGGTATAATTATTCACTGGGACAGCACACAGCATTGAAAAAAAATGAACAATTCCTCCAAGCACAACGTGGACGAATCTCACAGACATGATGATGAGCAAAAGATGGCAATGCACAAAGTTGCACACATAGTGACACAACTTATAGGAGCTTCAACAACAGGTAAAACTAATCAATGGCGGTGGAAGTCAGAAAGCTGGTTACCTCTGGCTGAGGGATGTGCAGGAAGGAACAGTATTGACTTAGGAAAGCAGCCCTAGAGAGCCTTCTGGAAGCATTCTCTATCTTGATCTTGTAAAACAATGTAAAAATTCATCAACTTGTCCACTTAAGATTTGTGCCCTTTCCTATATGTATGTTATATCTCAATATAAATTTTTAAAACTTAAATCACTTGGGCTTAGTATTAACACAAACTCAAATTTAGGCAAATCTAGGTCCCAAAATTGCACAACTGGATGCGATTATAAAGTGTAACCTAGATGATACAGAACATGCTCACATTTTTTAAGACTGCAATTGAAACCACACACAAAAAATTTTTTTAATTATTTTCTAAAATTTAGGGACCCTTAAGAATACAACACACACTACCAAGATCTGTGCTCTCTGGTTTAGAAATATTTAAAATATGAGCTAGAGTTCAAAAGCTACTGTGGTCAGCTGCTCTACACTAAATTAAATTGCTTAGTAAGGAGAGCATCTTAAAGAGAAAAAAATTGTAATTTGTAACTGTATCACCCGATTCCACAGAAAATGACCTCATTTCCGCATATTCTGGTGGCCAATATATTTTGCAAGAAGAAGAGCAAAAGAATGCTAACTCACCCCCGTGATGCAGGAATAGCAGCCAGTTTCACAGCAAAGCCTGCTTTGTGGCTGATGACTTGAACTATAATTGCAGCGGGAGCAGGAGGTGAACTAACTAAATGACTGCTCAGAAATCTTTCCCACCCAGGAGCCTCTTCCAGACGACAAACCCCATCACCATCACCCCAGGTGTCTTCAGAGGCCAAGATTTCGCTTGTCTTCCATCTTTGCAGATGTTCCAAACACTGCCTAGGAGTTTGCCCCGCGTGGATGGATGCTCTGAGTCTGCACTGTCCAGAGCAGTTCTTCCGCCCAGCTAGGGGCGGCGTGTCAGGTTAATAAGCATCTGGAATAAGGAGCAGAGAGGCCAGCAAGGGGCACAAGGACCCTCTGTGCAGCAGACAGCTGCTGCGTTGTCAGCATCCGCTGTCCCAGCTAAGCGTGCTGAATTGCTGAAGCCCTCCCTGGGCCACTTTTCTATAGGTATCAGGAAGAGATGTCCTGGCACTGTCTTCTCAACTCAGTCTGCTAGGCTGGCTGCTCCAGACTCCAACGGAATCAAGAAATCCCAGACCTTGTCGACCTCGTGCGGAAACTCTCTCAGCTGGATGGAGAGGAAATTTGGATTCAATCCCAGTGTCTCCACTTGCCCGTCCTGGGCTTTTGCTTCTCAGCCTGGAAAACAGGGATAACGGCCCTGATTCTTACCTACTCCGGCTCTAGGCACGGTCAACAGTAGAAAACTGAACCAATGTCTTTTCAGAAGAAAGGTTACTCTGGATAATAATGTCATCATTTTGTCACCTCCACAAGGGCTGGAGTTGGTAAGATAGATACAACTCTAAGCTAGATACTATCTAAGAAAGTAGTACCCCTCTGTCTTAGTCTACTAGGGCTGTTATATAACAAAGTACCATGGGCTGGGCGGACAGAAATTCATTTCTCACAGTTCTGGAAACTGAAAGTCTGGGCTCAAGGTGCCAGCTTGGTAGGATTCTGGAGAGAGTCGATGGCCACCTTCTCACTGTGTCCTCACATGGCAGAGAGCAGAGAGAGGAAGCAAGCTCTCTCCTGTCTCTTGTCACAAGGGCACCAATCCCATTCATGAAGTTTCCACCCTCGTGACCTAAGCCCCTCCCAAAGGCCCTACCTCCTAACATCATCACACTGGGAGTCAGTGTTTCAACATATGAATTTTGGCAGGACACATTCAGTCCATAACGACCTCTTTAAGAAACCAGGTTTCAATGTTATAACTAGATAACTTGCCCCCCAAAAGAATGATTATTTTATCAGAAGAATATATTTTACTTTTAAAAAGAACTGTTTTTAACAGTGATGCCTCCCCATGCATTTTAATTGATTCAATTTACAAAAACTGCACTTTCTCACACCTTATTGTCCAAATATCCCAGTTCAGTGGACACAGCAGGCGCCCAATCAATAGCATTTAAATGACATGATGCTAACGCCTAGATCAGAGTCATCCGCCACTGCCTTATTCCCTTAAATCATATTTGCTTCATTTGCAGCAACATGGATGGACCTAGAGATTATCATACTGAGTGAAGTAAGTCAGACAGAGGAAGACAAATATCATACAATATCACTAACATGTGGAATCTTAAAAAAGGCTACAAATGAACTTATCTACAAAACAGAAACAGAGTTACAGATGTAGAAAGCAAACTTAGAGTTACCAGGGATAAGGGGTGGGGAGGATAAATTGGGAGATTGGGACTGATGTATACACACTACTATATATAAAAATAGATAACTAATAAGGACCTACTGTATAGCACAGGGAACTCTACTCAATACTCTGTAATGGCCTATATGGGAAAAGAATCTAAAAAAGACTGGATATATGTATATGTAGAACAGATTCACTTTGCTGTACACCTGAAACTAACACAACATTGTAAATCAACTATACCCCAATAAAAATTTAAAAAATAAAAAATAAAAACATAAAGAAAACCCATTTTTCAAACAAAAAATATTCGAAATCAACTTGTCTCAAAACAAGTTTCTTAGAAACCTTAGTACTTCAAAGTGTTTCTTTAAAAAAAATGAGAGACGATAGCAACACAATTTTAGGAACACCTTACACAGAAAGTCTCTAGTTAGGGGTTTAGCTGGGTTGGGGTTTTCTTGTTATTATGGTTACCCTCGGTGCAGCACAGGCTTCAAATTCCTCTAGTGCTACCTTGTGTTTGGGGTCGGGGCTGGGTTAGCAGAGGGGTTTCTTGATGTGTGCCCACTCCCATCTCTGGGTCTTCTTTTGCCCACTGGCCTCCTCCACCCTCTGTCCCCTCCCCAGCACTGGATGGCTTTGCTTATTACTCAGTGGTTGCGTGGCTGGCGGGGGAGGGGAAGGCAGAGGGGCACGTCTCTGTGGCTCTGATTCAGCCTAAATCCTAGGTGAGCACTGTGTCCTTAGGTCTGGGGGGTGGGTCTTCTCAGTGGCCCTGCTCCCAGAAGCAGGAGGTCTCCCATGGTCTCAGCTCACCTCGTCTTCCTGCCGCTCCCTCGGGGGATGAGGGTTTCTTTCTATTCGCTTCCACCAGATGCGGGCCTTTGCCAGTGTTCCAGGGGTGACAGGGTTCCCCACGTGTCCCTCAACAGCTGAAGGCTTCTGGTCCACAGGGGAGACAGCAGAGGAGGGTCCAAGCAGGGCTCCACGCCTTTGCTGCACCTTCTCCTCCTCCTCCAGGTCTGCACTGCGAGGGGGGCTTTCTGGAGATTCTCTCTGGGTCTCCAGTCTGTCTTGGGAACAAGACTCTGGGGCCGAGTCCATGAGAGGAAGCAAGTCCCTGCAGCTCCCAGGGGGTATATTCTCATGCTAGACCACACTAGGCCTTAATGATTCATTAGAAATTAGTTAACTTCCTTTAACTGGCTTGTATGGTATCTGGTTGCATCTGCCCAAGGTAAGCAAGTGTTCACGTCCTACACCTCTTAAGACACTCAAGTATTTCCTCAGGCTTCAGGTTAGTTGGTTGCCCTGTGATTTTAGCTCTTTAATGAATTCAAGAAACATTGTGAGGGCTTACCCTGGTGGTGCAGTGGTTAAGAGTCTGCCTGCCAATGCAGGGGACACAGGTTCGGGCCCTGGTCCGGGAAGATCCCACATGCTGCGAAGCAACTAAGCCCGTGCACCACAACTACTAAGCCTGTGCTCTAGAGCACGCGAGCCACAACTACTGAAGCCCACATGCCTAAAGCCCATGCTCTGCAACAAGAGAAGACACTGCAATGAGAAGCCCACGCACCGCAACGAAGAGTAGCCCCCACTTGCCGCAACTAGAAGAAGCCCATGTGCAGCAACGAAGACCCAACGCAGCCAAAAATAAATAAATTAAATAAATAAATTAAAAAAAAAAAAAAAGAAACATTGTGAGTCTGGGAATTGTCCAGCAATTAACTTTTTTGTTGTAAAGGTGGGAGTAATGTTCTCTCCAACTTTCTACATCCTGAATGAAAGCTGGGATAGTCTTCACTGAAGACAATACAGTCCTCATCACAACTTGTAATAGGAAAAGAAATAAATGGAAAAACTTCAGTGACCATCAAAAGGGAAAAATTTTAATGAACTAGGTTACCTCCAGACACTGGAAAACGAAACCTCAGAGAAAAAATTGAGACAGAGCTACATATACTGGCAGAGAAAGAAGAAACCATGCTACACAAGTAGATAAATAAATAAAATAAAGTCACATAAGAAGTGTGGTATAATCCTATTTAAGGGAAAAAAAGAATGCTGTGTATGTGTGTGGATGTCGATTTGTTATCTGCACAGAAAAACATGCATTAGAAAATACAATATTAACATTATAGTCAGTTCTGCTATGTAATGCTTGTTTTAAAAACACATATTTGTTCCAACTGTGTTTAATATATTGGGGAGAAATTTGAGCATAATAAGAATTTTGCATTTGTTTGTTCGCACTTTTGTCCACAAGAAACATTAAGTGAATGCAGAAGTCTGTCCCCGGCTTAGCCAAGCACGGTAGGAACACACACACACGCACACACACCCCTCAAGACTACCAGATCCTACAGTCACCGCATGTGTGATAAGCTCCACTCATTCACATCTGGTGAACTTTCCTTCAACTTCAGATAACCCTCTTTTCACCGCTTCCCAATAAAGAACCAGCGGCAATCTTTCTGACATTCATATCCGCAAGCAAAATTCAGATCTTGTCAAGGTAAAGTGCCACTTTTGTTGTTGTATTGATGTACTTTCTAACCATTTAACACGTGTACAACTGAGCTACTGCCTTTATTAGATGCCAGTATTTGTTTTAATAGGTTGCTGATGAAATTTTTGAGTGTTTGTCCTCTAACCCATTTTTCATATAAGCCCTGTGGCTTTTAGTGCATAATTTTGCCTACCATGGTAATTTTTAGGAACACGCCTATCACATTAGAGCAGAATTGACAGTATGGATGCTGGGAATGAATTGAAGGAGCGAGGTGAACAGATCTTTCACTTTTTGTTATATACGTCCATGTTATACAGGTAGAATAAAAAACAAGTCAAAAAAGCTGAGAAATAAGGGACAAATGAGCAGAGCCCCCAGGGAACACTGATCACAAGACTGTAATGTGACCAGCACCCCTGCGGGGTATACCATGGTGGGCCTGTGATTTGGGAAAACCCCCATGGGTTTGGAAAATGGTGTGTAAAATCCTCCTCTTAACTACCATATGATCCTGCAATCCCACTCCTGGGCATATACCCGGAGAAAACCATAATTCAAAAAGATCCATGCACCCAAATGTTCATAGCAGCACTATTTACAATAGCCAGGACATGGAAGCAACCTAAATATCCATTGACAGAGGAATGGATATATATGCAGCATATATATACAATGGAATATTACTCAGCCATAAAAAAGAATGAAATAATGTCATTTGCAGCAACACAGATGGACCTAGAGATTGTCATACTGAGTGAAGTAAGTCAGACAGAGAAAAACAAATATCATATGATATCACTTATATGTGGAATCTTAAAAAATGTTACAAATGAACCTATTTACAAAACAGAAATAGAGTCACAGATGTAGAAAAGAAACTTATGGCTTCCAGAGGGAAAGGGGTGGGGGGAGGGATAAATTGGGAGATTAGGATCGACGTATACACACAACTATATATAAAATAGATAACAAATAAGGACCTACTGTATAGCACAGGGAACTCTACTCAATACTCTATAATGACCTACATGGGAAAATAATTTTAAAAAGAGTGGATATATGTATATGTATAACTGAGTCACTTTTCTGCACACCTGAAACTAATACAACACTGTAAATCAACTATACTCCAATAAAAATTAATTTTAAAAAAAGATCCTCCTCTTAGAGACGAGCCATCAGCATATTAAATGTTCCGTGAAGCCTCCAACAAAAACTCGTGTAACTGGAATTAACCTGGTGTTTCTAAAATATATATGACCGTGGGACACTTTTTTTGGTGTGGCATCCATTAATATCACCTGGGATGGAATACAGTGCTCAGGCCACATCAACCAGAAAATAAATTCTGCCCTCTTGTTATCCAATGAATGAATGAAACACCGAGACTAAAATATAGGAAGCGTATGTTTGGGTGGAAATAGGAGGAAAGGAGGGACGAGACAAAGGAAGTGAAATCTGACCGGCATGTTTTCAAACTGCAGGCTTGGAATCTTCGTTTGCTTACTTCCCAGAAGTTTCTCTTTGGCTCTGCTGGACCACAGAGTATCAGATAAAGGAAGTTTCCCCCGAATCTGACTCGAGCTTGTGCCCTCTTCACTGGGAGCACCTCTCAGCAAATTCATGACTTAGGACCACCTTACACTCGCTGTCAAATCAAAACAGCTGAGAATGCTTCATCTCATCTTGTGTTCATTGAATTGACATGAATTTTTGAAGACAAATTTCCTCTGGGACCTCGGTCTCAGACACTTTCACAAACTGATGGTCCACGGTGCTTCCCAACACTTTATGAAATGATCAGCCTTGATAAGAAAACTGCAAACAGACTATTTTTAAATACAGCCTGTAGACTGAGCGGCATTAGGCCTAGGATGGTGTGATATATCCCATTTGGAGGCCAGCCCTTACTGTAGATAGCACTTCTCAAGGTGGTCAGACCAGCCCGTAATGCCGTCCACCTGGGAGCATCCTTGTCCTGCCTGGACAGGTGAGCTAACCAGAAGCTCTAGCATTTCCAGAAGCTGGAGATCTGTTTTAAAACCCACAACTGGGCTTCCCTGGTGGCACAGTGGTTGAGAATCTGCCTGCCAATGCAGGGGACACGGGTTCGAGCCCTGGTCCGGGAAGATCCCACATGCCACGGAGCAACTGGTCCCGTGAGCCACAACTACTGAGTCTGTGCGTCTGGAGCCTGTGCTCCGCAACAAGAGAGGCTGTGACAGTGAGAGGCCCGCGCACCGCGATGAAGAGTGGCCCCCGCTTGCTGCAACTAGAGAAAGTCCTCGCACAGAAACGAAGACCCAACACAGCCAAAAGTAAATAAATAAATAAATAAATAAACAGACAAACCCACAACTAACGCACGAGGGAATCTTTCTCTATGCTCTGAGCTTAAGGACTTAGGGGTCTCAGTTAAACCTTCTCTCAGAGGGAAAAGGTGCTCCTGTGTGGACTATTTCAGCGTAAGTGCCTTCAGTCAGCCTTAAACGGTTCTGCTTTAGGGAACACGCCCAACCATCAGGAAATGCTATTCAGTCCCAAACCTAAAAACCTGAAAGGAAAGGAAATTCTGTACTTAGAGGCCCAGTGGGAAATCGGTTAGCTGGCTACGTTGAGAGCAATTCTGGGGAAACTTGGCTGAGGTTGTGGTACTTCAGAAAGACATGAGCAAAATCCTATTCCCCAAGTTCGCTAGAATCTGGCCTCTATTGCAGTTACTTTTGACCACGTGGCAGGTCCCACAGGAGGGACAACGCTCATCCTTCTCTGCCTGCACCTGCAGACCTGAGGCCAGAGCTCACCCTCAGCAGGTGTTGAGTCAATGTTTACTAAATAAATGAATAAATGGATGCTACATAAATAGGCTGCCATTTTCTCACCGATTGTACCATTTATTATTCCAATGGAAAAAAATGGGATCCCCTTTTTGCAGTTTCCTTAATTAAACCTAACTAGACTGAGAACAGGGCATAACTTGGAGAGCAAGTCAGGTTGGGAATTGGTTTTATTTTGATTTCTAAATTCAACGGTCGATCATTTGCGGTTGACTACACAGAAGGGGCAGCAGGGATCGTTGCCATCAGCAAATACGCTGAGGTCACTCAAGTCTGGGTTTGATCCCAGCTCTGCCATTTCCCTGTTTGTCATCTTGGGAAATTCACTTACATCTGTCGACTGGAAAAAAAATGCACAACCTAAAAGTTGAGAAAGTGAGGGACCTGCTCTCCCACACATCTTCAGTCATCAGGAATGTTCCAAATGGCCATTTGACTCTTACTCCAAGTTACTGTACTCTTTCCCAGAAAAGAAATACCATGCTCAAAACAAGAATTATTATTCTGTTTACAAAGTTCCAGCACATTGTTCTAAGTGAGCTATAAATATTATTTTTAATCTTCAAAACAAGCCTAGGAGATAAGTCTCACTATTATCCTCACTTTACAGATGAGGGAACCTGAGAACAGAGAAATTCAATAACCTGTCCAAGGTCACACAGCTCATAAGCAGCAAAGACTCCAACCCAGACAGTCTGGCCACGGAGTCTGCTCTTGGCCACCATCTACTGCACCTCCTCTAAGTAACTGTGACTTTGGTTATTGACTCGGATTGACCTGACTGTTAAATTATCCCACTCGTTAAAAAAAATTTTGATTTTTTTTTTTTTTTTTATTACTCAGGAGAAGAAAACAACGTCATATTATTTTCAGGCATCAGCCAGACCATTAGAAAACACTCCATCTGTTTGTGCCTCAATCCAGTCAGGAAATAACAAAAAGAAACTCAAGAAAGGGGGGGGCGGGAAACACAGAATGTTTGATTGTCAAGAATTCTACATGGCTTCAGAAAGCCTCCATCCAGCCCGCGGCCCAGCGCTGACGAGGGAGCCCAAGCTCAGGGCCCCAGCCGCACCCAGGGAGGGCGCCCGGCCCCCGGGCCTCCCACGGCGCGTCCCCACCGCCCCCGGGCTCTCACCTGCGTCGGCCCCGCGCGTCCTTCCCACCGAGGCCTCCTTCGCTGCTCGCCAGAACGCCGGCTGTCCGGGAGGGTGGAGGCCGACCTCGGGCCCCAGGTCTCCAGAGGCCACCGTGGGCACCCGGAAGGCACTGGAAGCCATCGCTCCTCCTCCCGGCTCCTTCCCCCGGGAGGCAGTGGGCGCACCTGGCCTTCGCTGAGGTGGAGCCCGCGCCTCAGGGCAGAAGCCTCCTCCGGCGTTTCCCGCCACTTCCTGGTGCCGCGCTGCATTCTGGGAGCCGCGTGAAGTGAGGGGCCGCTGGGGCCGCTGGGGGCGCTGGGGCCGCTGGGAGCGCCGGCGCCCGGGGCCGCGGGCTGGACCTCCGCAGGGGGGAAGTCGGGTTCCGGAGAAAAGCGGTGACCCCTCAGGACGCCGGTTGTGAGTTCAGACTTCGTGCGTGTAGGACACTTGCCCTGGCTTTCATCTCAAAGGCCCAGAAATAAGAACCAGGACACAGGGAAGCCACGTTCTTGCGGTTTGGTATGAGCTCACGTCATTTCTTGGAGAGGCTACCTAAGGGTTGTCCAATGGAACTTCCTGAGACGATGGAAATATGTCACGTCTGTATTGTCCTGTACCATAGACCTACATACAAGTGCCTGTTAATTCTATGATGAAGCAGAAACCTTCATATTCTCCCCAATGTTGTTATATTTACTCACACCCAAATCATAATTATAAAATGGTTGGCAAAGAAGAAAGCCGGAACTTTTATAGTTACATAAGAAGGCTGCCATCCCTAAGTCACTGAATCGGGGAGTCCAGAAGAGAAAACATTGAGAGGATTGGAATTTCAGAGCAGGAGGAGGACCTGAGAGGACAGAGAAGAAGGACACCAGCCGGCTACTATGTAGCGTGGGGAAGCTTCTGAGAAAGTAATCAGAACATGAAATATTATTTGCTGTTCCAAATGTAACCCATGGGATTTCTTAGCCTGTGTCTGTAAGACTCTCAGGAATTCTGCGCAAACGTTGGAAAATCTCATGCTGTCAAAGTCATTAAAAAGAAGACAGATGGTTCTTCGGCTTGCAGGCAATTTTGTGTGTTCAGGACAAGTTCAACAGGATTTTGAGTAACAAATAACTGTCCAGCCACATTCTGTTTTAGAAAAAGTAAGTCTGGCTTTTATTCCACTTGCCCTTACCCCCCCTCCCCCTGGTGAGAGTATTTGGCATTTTTCACTTTAAGATACCAAAACTTGAAAAAAGTTTACTTTGCTCTGTCATCATGTCTTAAATTCTAATCATTGTTGACATGGGAAGGCAGCATAGCATGGTGGTTAGGAGTTTGAGCTCTGGGGTAAACAGAGTTCAAGCCCTTGACAATTAACTGTTCTGTTTCCCTGTTGTTTATCATGGGCGACAGTGACAACATTTACTTCATAAACCTTTTGTGAGGAGATGGTACTTGGAAAATAGTGCCTGGTACCTAGAAAGCAATCAAGCATGTTTCCATGTCTCTATGAATTCTGTGTGTTTGTACATACAGGCACAAAGCCCTATTTTCGCTAGGTTTATTGTTCTTTAATAATGTGGTTTAGAGTAAATAGAAGACTACTTTAACCTCATCTATTTGAATTGTTCCCTTGAATGGTTCTTCACTCTGAGACCCAGTGTCTTGTTTCTAAGTTAAAGCAAATGTGTCCAAGGAACAAGTGGGGTCATAATGGATTGAACTTTGCCCTTAGGAATGAGCCACTTAAGATTTCTTGGTACTTTTTACCACATTGGGGACTGGATACATCTTTTGCTTCACCATAGTGTCATTGTTTGGAGGGAGAAAAATAATAGAGTTAATAACTCAGCCATTGTGAATAAGGTGATGTTGCCATGCAAAATCATGTTTTGTCCTACCCTCACACAGTATTAGCAATGACAAGCTATGTGAGTGTGTGTTAGAAATGAGCTGCAATGACTTGCTGTATCAAAAACTACCAATAAAACAGGAGTAATAACAGAAAAAAAAAAAAAGAAAGCCTCCATCTAAAAATAATCTTTGGATCTAATCTTCAATTACAAAGGGATAAATTAATTCCCTCCAGACTGCAGCAAAACTTAAAAGCATTTCCACTTGTCCCATTAGTTTTCAACCTATTCAACTGAAAACAAACCAAAAACCTACAAGAAAATAATTCCAAATGTCGTACTGTTGTGAAATATAGCTGCATGATGAGAGTAATGTTTCTTCCACCTAAATATTTCAAAAAAGCATTCTCTTCCTCAGCCATGCAACATCAGAACGGGGGGGGGGGGCACTTTGCTATGCAGGAGAAATTAATACAACATTGTAAATCAACTGTACTTCAATACAATTTTTTTTTAATTTTTAAAAAGAACAGGGGAGAGGGTTTCCAGACTCCCGATGTCCAGGTCAGGCATCATGCAAACCTGGGCAGAATGAGATTTTTGGAGCATGCATGCAAGGCCAGGCATTGGTCATTCTTGGGATTTGCATGTAAAAATTATAAAGATGGGTCCATGCAGGGGGATAATGTGGGGAGCAAAGGGGCCAAGAACGTGGGGAACATACAGTGCAAAAACAGGCGGGGAAGAAGGGCAGAATGGAATCAAGGAATCCTAGCCCAAGCCACAAATGCAATGTCCAGCATCCATAAAAACCAGGTGGGAGCATGCAGTCATTCAGTGGAAATGATACTCGTTAATATATAGTATGCTCCAGATGCAGAGCTAGGAGATGGTTCAATCATCAAGCCAATGGCAGTGATGAGGACAGAAAGTTGATAAGGATTCAGAAATCCTAAAAGTCACTGAAAGCTCAGTCACTGAGAGAAATCAGTTCCCCCAAAAGACTAGAGTACAGGCAAGGCACGCAGTGACTGGGGAGCAAGGTGGAGCCCCTCATGCCTGTTTTGTTGTTACTTGTAGTGGTCTGTGGTCGTTGTCCTGCCTTGTTCCTCCCACTAGACTTTCCCTCCAGACAGAGGCTCGCTGAGCTCACACAGAGCCTGCACATTGCAGGCATGCTACCAGCCCTGCATGATGGATGGGGCAACGGATGGATGGAGAAGTGAACCTGTAAACCGAGGAATGGAGGAAACCAGCCCAGGGAGTAAGATAGGAAGTCAGCTACCGGGTATCAGGGTCAGAGTGGAACCAGCAGGAAGGCTGCTGAGCCCATGAGCAGTTCTTGAGACCTTGGATTCCTCAACCTTAACCAGGAAAGTTAAGGTTTAAGTTAAGTAAACCAGGAAAGTTTACTATGGGGTTGCATGAAGGAGTAAACGTGATACTTAGATGTTTAGCAGAGTGTTTGACTCATAATAAAACTGGTGGTGGTTATGGGGGGACAAGGAGTAATGGTGGTGGTGGTGGTGGTTGTGATAGTGACGGCAGTAGTAGTACTGGCAACGGTGGTGATAACAGTAGAGGCAGTGGTGGTAGTAATAGTAATAGTGGTAGTAGTAACAGTAGAGTGGTGGTGGTAACGGTAGCAGTGGTGGTAGTAATAGTGATAGTGGTAGTAGTAACGGTAGGGGGTGGTGGTAATGGTAGCAGTGGTGGTAGTAATAGTGATAGTGGTAGTAGTAATGGTAGAGGGGTGGTGGTAATGGTAGCACTGGTGGTAGTAATAGTAATAGTGGGAATAGTAACAGTAGAGTGGTGGTGGTAACAGTAGCAGTGGTGGTAGTAATCGTAATAGCGGTAGTAGTAACGGTAGAGCGGTGGTAATGGTAGCAGTGGTGGTAGTAATCGTAATAGCGGTAGTAGTGACGGTAGAGGGGTGGTGGTAACGGTAGCAGTGGTGGTAGTAATAGTAGTGGTAGTAGTAGCGGTAGTAATAGTAATAGCAGTACTAGTGGTGGTGGCAGTAGTCCTAGGAGTTGTAGTAGTGATGGTAGTAGCAGTCGTGCCCCCCAGTCTATCTGCATTTCAGGTGCCATCGGGCACTCCCCTAAGCCAAGATCTCCAGGGCTGGTCCAGCCCAGACTTGGCCTTCCTATTTTACCGTCAGACCCCCGCACTTTGCTCCCTGCGGCAGGAACGGGGCTGGGTCCTCGGAGCACCACGACACCTGCCAAGGGCTCCCTGGGGGCAACTCAAGAGAGTCCTCGGACCAAGTCAGAGGGTGGGAGATGCTCTAGAACAGTCTGAGCACAGCGTGGCTGGGGAGGGGAGTGAGTCAGGAGCCAGCAGACCAGAGTTTGCGTGTGTGTGTGCGCGCGCGTGTGTGTGGTCACGGGCGTATGTGTGCATGTGTATGTGAACGGCCAGGAAGGAAGAAGAGGTAAACATTTGGCCAGAAAACAATTGTCTGAAAGCAATTTGTCAAGAGCAAATTGGTCAGCGTGGTGCGGAATCTTCTCGTACCGAGTCTTGCTGAGCGCACAGTTCTGCCACCACCTCCCTCGGGAATGGCCTGGCACGTCTTCCCCATCCGGAGGAAGGACCCCGAGGGGGCGGGCTTGGAGGGCCTCACCTCCCCACCACCTGTGCAAATAGGAAGCCTGCAGGTTAAAGGCACATTCAGAAAAGAGAAATTAAAATTGCCTAGAAGATGGCATGGTGTGGGGAAGAAAGAGAACACACACACACACACAAACACCACCAAGCAAGGTCTTTGCTCACCATCTAACACATACAGAGGAGTAACATTTTGCCTAAGAAACTGTATTAAATGTGAGAACATTCCTAACACCATCCACATGAGGAGTCACGACGCTTTGCAAGTCAGATCAACGGCGGCCTCCCAGTGTGCCACTGGGGAAGGGGAAATTGCTAAAACAAGCATTTTTTCTGTTAATTCTGCTACATGAAATAATTGGTAACATGTCAAGCTTTTCCTTTAAAGCATCCATCTCATCCATGGGCTTAACAGGAAGATATTCTCAGGCTGCTCAACTTCAGCCCGCAGCAAAGCAATTATTCATTTTAACATTTGCATTTAAACCAAATGGTATTAAAATTCATCAGGTTGCCATCACTGATGTTATAAAATGGAGGGTGACACTCTCCCAGCCCAGCTCCTTGAAGCAGTGTATCCTGCAAATAATGAGACGGCCTGTGGTCAACACAAATTTTACTGACTTTATCGCATTTGCCATTTAGATATGACTGCAACACCGTTAACAGAAAAAATATCCAGCGGTAGGGCTTTCTATCAGCAGTGAAGTCAACCTCAAGCAATAGTGGGCCAAGAAAATTCCTTTTGCTTTAAGGACGCAGTGTCCGTTTTGTTAGATTACGTGGTTTTTTGGAATTCTAAGGAAGGCAGCAATTTCTACAGCATCGCTTACAACAGCACACAAGTGCAAGCGTCTTGCAGCACCAGAGAGCTTCAGCTGCAAGAGGTCCTCACTCTCCTTCGGCAAAGCGACTGTTTCTAGCATCTGCCAGAGTCCAAGAGTTCTTTATAGTCAAAGGAACACTCCCCGGGTGAACTTTAATTAGTGGTGAAATATAATCCCCAGATAAGTCAAAGAGGATGACGATTTATTCTTCTAGGACTCGAATCAATACCCCAGGAGCACCCAAAGAGCCAGTCATTTGTATTTATTATTTAATTGCTTCTGTTTCATTTCAACCACAGAAGAGCCTTTCGGAGGAGGGAAGGCAAGCACAGCTCCTGCTGTTCAGAAGGCACTTTGGAAATCAAGTGGCCGGAGTGTCACCCTGTCAGATAAAGACCCTCCCCCCACTTCGTTGGGAGCGCTCGGGCTTTGTGCAAGAAGGGCCAGCGTTGGGTGTTCATCAATCCCTCACTAGCTTCAGCATCTTCTGTTTGTTCTCCAGCACGCTGAGACAGACCAGGGAGAGCAAGATAAAGCACTTCACTAAGACCACCGATGTTGTTTTCTGGGCCACAGTTACGGCACCCGAAATGAGGAGATCCACTTGGGCAGAACGAGCCTTGAGATCAGCCTTAAACCAGGTTTATGCAATCCTGGGAGCGCCACGCGATTTGGGTTCCTGCTTCCTGGAAGGTCCCTTTGGACCCTTTCCCACTTATAGACCCAAAGGCAGCTCAGCGGTCATCAGACCTGCTCAGTGTAGAAATGAGAAATCTGCCAGAGCAGTGATGGCAGGGCAGAATCAGAAGTCAAATGTCCCAGCTTCCCACCTGGAACTCCTTTTCCAGAGCCAGAGCTAGAAAAAGAAGCTCTCATTTCTCAGACCCGAATCATTTGGGATTTGTGACCATTGCCCTTAACTGGGGCTGCTAAAATACTAACATTAATTTTAAAATTAAATACTAAACTTAGCTTTGAGTTTTCTGACAGTTATAAGTATAGTATTTAAATAAAGAAAGAAATTTGCTAAGAGGTAGTGTGAGCAAGATTGCAGGATGCATATTTAATATTTTAGTTAGAATAATTAACTTTATTATATGTTATATATGACATATAATGAACATATAATAATTAACATATTTATCTAATTTAATGAACAGACTATTTTTGAATATTAGAAAGAGTAGTTCATGTACAATACGCTAAAATCAAATACAAATTATGGTGGATGATCCATTAATTCATTAAAACAGAGCCTTGGAGTTTGCATGATGAATACATGACATTTTGCTAATCTCACTAGTGTTTTGTGTAAACCAAAGGTGATACAACGCTTTAAATGAAGGCTGTGATGGAATACTAGTCAGCCATAAAAAAAAAATGAAATTTTGTCATTTGCAAGAACATGGATGGACTTGGAAGGTATTATGCTAAGTGAGATAAGTCAGACAGAGAAAGACAGCCACTGTTATCACTTATATGTGGAACCTAAAACATAACACAAACTAGTGAACATAAGGAAAAAGAAACAGACTCACAGATACAGAGAATAAACTAGTGGTTACCAGTGTGGAGAGGGAAGGGGGGAGGGGCAGGATGGGGTAGGGGATTAAGAGGTACAAAGCACTATGTATAAAATAAATAAGCTACAAGGATATATTGTATAGCACAAGGAATATAGCCAATACTTTATAATAACCATAAATGGAGTATAATCTCTAAAAATTTTGAATCACCATGTTGTACACCCGAAACTAATATAATACTGTAAATCAACTATACGTCAATAAAAAAATGAATGCTATAACTCAGGCTGCACAGATTCCTCTGGCTGTACCCCAGTTGGTCTGAATCACGGGTCTCAACAATGTTCACATACGGGTCTAGCTACGGTGCTGCTGCTGCAGGAACTTGGCGCTTAGCTCAGACACTTAGGAAAGGTGGCAACAGTGGCAGAGCTTGTCTCTAGTTCTCCGCAGGGTACTTGTGTCTGCGGATCAAAGGAGGAGGTCGAAGAGGGAGTGTTTGTTAGAGTTTCCAAAGGCAGGGCCAGTCCCCGGGGTCCACCGTACGAGGAGAAACCCTTACACAGGATGGAGAGTTTGAGGGAAACAGGGGGAACCCTGATACGGAGAAGGATGAGAAGGGCCCGTCAGACGGGAGGCAAGGGGAATCAGGCACTTTTGGGGCAACAATGAAGCAAACAGTGGGCTGGATCAGAGCATTCATGAGCCGTACCCACACCCAAAAGACGCTAGAGGTGCCTTTTAACAAAAGACATGAACACAATGAAAATCATTCAAATAAGGGGAAATGACAAAACCTACTCAGTGAAGATGAAAGAGTAAAATGATTTTACCAGAAAACCCAGGCCGAGGAAATCTATCAAAATTGAACACAAACCTTGGCTCTGAGTCCCCTGACACTCCACGTACCATAAATACAAAGAAATCTGGATGGGAGGGTGTATGGAAACCACACTGGCACTTCCTCCGTGGCCCAGTGAATGTCATTGCAGAGGACCAGCTGGCCCC
Source organism: Balaenoptera acutorostrata (assembly GCF_949987535.1). Classification (NCBI taxonomy): domain Eukaryota; kingdom Metazoa; phylum Chordata; class Mammalia; order Artiodactyla; family Balaenopteridae; genus Balaenoptera; species Balaenoptera acutorostrata. The sequence continues at coordinate 4,747,044 of NC_080070.1, forward strand.
CAGCATCCACGTCCCATCCTTCCTTCCCCACGTCTGAGTCACCCCGGCCAGGGTCCTGGCTGTGACTTGGTCTCCGTGTTCCTTGTCCAACCCCCAGCCCTTGGTTCTCACGGCCGGGCAGTTGGCTGGTCGCTCAGACCAGCGACTAGATGATGCTGGGCGGACACATGTGCTCAGAATCACGGCCCCAGGAGGAAGCAGGGAAGAGACAGACACCACTCACTGGCCCTCAATATTCTGGATTTATGGTGATTGTGTGAAAACCACCAATTATAGGGGCTGCGGGGGAGAATGATATTGGGCAAGAGAAGATACAAGAAATGTTCAGAAGAGACGTGACCCGACCTTGAATTGCTCACAATCTGGGTGGGGATCTTAGGCCCACTCAGGCCCAATTTCTGATACTGAAGGTGCTGCCATCCCACTCGAATCTCGAAGTTATAAACTGCTCCCTTGCAGGTTTCCTGCGGTGGTTTTCCCCCTGCCTGTCTCTGAATCTGGCTCTGCGCAATAACTCGTCATAAAGCTTCCTGTTCTGCTGAAATGACATCCATTCCTGTATTTTATGTTTATTCCTCATCTATCAGCACGCTCTTATCTGCTCCGCCAGCACTCTGCATCTCCTAACAGCCGGCACTTTACCAGTTCATCTCACCAGTGCTTTTACTGTCAGAGGCTCCGACTTCTCCCCTCTTCACCTCGTTTTAACACTTCACAGGCTTTTTTCTGGGGGGCTTGAAAGCAGTGAAATTATTCAGGCAAACGGGAAATATTGATGAGGCATCTGCTCTGTGTGTGCAAAGCTGCAAGGGGCCCGCCCAGATTCCAGGGCCACCTGCCTTCTGTGTCTACAGCCCTTGGTTCTGGGGTCTCTCCCTATGCCTGGTCCTGCCCCTCCCCACACCCCTGCTCTTAGTCCTCTCAGGGCTGCGACAACAGAACTCCAGACTGGGTGGTTATAAACAAAGAAATGGACTTCTCAGTCTGGAAGCTGGAAGTCCAAGGTCAAGGCACGAGCAGACTTGGCGTCTGGTAAGAACCTAGTTCTCGGTTCATCGACAGACGTCTTCTCGGCCACGTCCTCACGGGGTGGAAGGGAGCTCGGTGGGGTGTCTTTTATTAGGGCATGAATCCCTTTTGTGAGGGTTCCACCCTTGTCACCTAATCACCTCCCAAAGGCCCCACCTCCTAACACCATCACTTTGGGTGCTAGGTTTGAACATATGAATGTGGGGGGACACGAACGTTCAGTCCATAGCACCCACCTTGCTTCTCCGTGGGTGTTCAGTGCCTTTGTGGTCTCCCCCTGCCCACCTTCCTCCAGCAGAAACTGCTGTCAGGAAAACACTGGATTCCATCCTTTTCTCCTCTCCCTGGGGACGCACGGTGGCTCCTCCCCTCTCACTGTGTGCAGGATCCGGGCGTCTAGACAGGGTGGGGACAGCTGGCCCAGCCTCTCAGGTGGCCTCTCCCCATCCCCCGCTACCCCACACCCAGAAGAACCCTGCAGAGCCATGAGTGCACCTGGCATCTGGGTCCAGCATATTCGTGACACCTCCAGGCACACGTGCATTAAGGGGGAAATCACCCCACAACTTCGATGCCCCCCGATCCCACACAGCCCCTGCCGGCTCACAGCCCTATGGGCTGTGGGCAGGACGGCAGCTCTTCTGTTTCACCTGTGCTCTGAACTCCCATCGCAGAGTGAGAATCCCAGCCTCTTACTCTGGAAAACGTTCACCTAGAATTTAATCTTACCTTTAACCACCTGGGGAATTAAACTTTCATGTTTGATTGGCCCTCCCTTGTGGGCATATCTGTAATCTGAAAAGCTACATCAGCATTTGAGTTACCTACAGCGTGTGTGTGTGTGAGCCCCTCACTCTGCCCTGGGGTCCACTTTCTTCGGGTTTTCCTTTAATTGGCAAGTCTGGTAACACCACGTGTGCCCAGGTGAGTACTAGCATCTCCCCAGGTTCTATTTCCCCTGCCCAGGGGTGCATGCAGGTGAGAAGGTCCTGGATCTTTGCAGTAGAAAGTCATGAGCAGAAGGTGGGACTCACTCACCCCAGGTTGGAAACCCCAGGTGCTGAGGCGTCCACAGGAAGCAGGGCTGCCTCCGAGGGACCAGCTGAGGACACGTGCCCTGAGCCTGGGGTTGGGGGGGGGGGGGTCACAGAATTACTACGGTGTTGATGCCACAAACAATAGCTATTTGTTACGGGGCATTGCTTGGGAACTGTTGCAACATATATTTTACTGTTGTTGGCCTTCAAAAGCTCATATAGGTCGTTTATCAGTCAAAATCATTTGCCCATGTGGACTGGTGTCACCTGTCACAGTGTAGAGAGCTTTCAAGTTTCTGAGATTTCTCCCACTTACACATTAACGATTCTGTAATTCTGGTCCTGGGTGTGGGTTTTTCCCCCCGGGTACCTCTGAATACACACACAAACACACACACACACACACACACACACACACACACACACACACACACACAGGTTTAACCAAACACCGTGCAGCTCCTGGCCGTGCCAACACCCCCTGAGCCCTGCCGGCTACACTTTATCCTGGCAAGCCATTCTGGTGACGGTTCGCTGTGATCCATTGCTGACTTGCATAGCTCCCGTGAGGAGCCCCCAGCCATTGATCAAGGGCAGACGGCCAGACAACAAAAGGACACAATTCATCATCCCCAGAACACCCACTCCTTGGAATGTATGGAGATTCAAAATAGGCAGGGCACACAGATGGTGACCGTCAAGATCAAACATAGCACACAGGCACGGGAGGCCTGAGAGAGCCTGTCTCTTCCTGCCAGTGACAGCAGCAAAGCAGAAGAGCCAGGTGCTGAGTTTGTTTCCCGGGATGCTCTGCGGGACTCCAGTTGTCAACGTCTGTGAATGAGCATGGCCCTCGGGCGGTACCCACCCAGGTGATGTGACTGCAGAGGCCCCAGAAAGGACTCCACGCCAGCTCCCGCAAAGCGTTGGGGCAAAGAGGACCCTCCAGCAAACCTTAAATGCCCTCTGTCTCAATCTGTGTCAGAAACCACAGCCTCCCCAAGTTCTCAGTCCTCTGATTCAAATGCTAATCTCTTCCAGAAACACCCTCACAGACACATCCAGAAATAATGGTTTGCCAGCTCTATGGGAACCCCTTAGCTCACTCAAGTTGACACATAAAAATAACCATCACAGTGTGTTAACTAACCTTATTGTGAAAGTCATTTTGTAATATGTATGTGTACCAAATCATAACCTTGTACACCCGAAACTTACACAATGTCATATGTCAATTATATTTCAATAAAGTTGGGGGGAAAATTAACCACAGCTAGTATGCCATTTCTACTCTTCTTGGAAATCAAAGAAACGTGATTCTGGCCCCAGTCATGATGATACTTAACTGTGTGGCCTTGGGAAAGTCATTTCACCTCTCTGAAAAGTCCAAGGGTTGGGCTCAATCAGGAGCCACAAGCTGAATGTCCTCAAAGGCTGGAAAGGAACGACGCTGTGTATAGTCAAGGTGTAAGACAAAAGGGAACAGTAGGGCCTGGGGTACCCTGGAGAGCCTACATGAGCATCTAAAAATATTCCAAAAATTGTACATGCAATCCATAAGAAACACTCCTGCAGTCTACAAATCAGCAACCCTAGGACCGCGTGGTCTCTAAAGCCCACTTTACATAAAATTTCTCAATTCCAAGATCTATATGAGGTAGGGCAGATCATCCCCTAAAGAAATCTGTTTTATGTCCCATAAAAAATCTGTTTTATGTTTTAATCAAGATATACTTGGTTGTCAGGAATATAAATCCAAGAAGGCTCGCTCCAGAAAGGAAAATACATTGTAAGTTGTGGGTTTCAGGGATCCCAAGAAAAGCTGAAGAAATGGGGCCGGGACACCTCCAGGGACCTCAGGAGAAGGGTTCTGTAAGCCTTCAGCCCAGAGCCTCACTCTAGTGGGACAGGCTACACTGTGGGTGTTGCTTCTTCTCTACCTTTCTACTCTTTGCTTGATTCTAAGTGCCCACTTTCAGATTCCAAAGGGAGGACTCTTCAGGCCCATCTTAGACCCAGTGACCATCCTTGACCAAGCAGCCATGACCCGGGAGGGCCAGGTCGCATGGTCCAATCACAGCTGTGCAGGCACACCTCTTCATTAGGCGGTAGATGGGGATTTGCAGCAGAATTTCCCAATTCAAAGTCAAAATGGAACGTACTCACATTCCCAATTATGTTTTTCCTGGACAGTTCAGATATCTTCTCTCCAGTGGCATCATCAGACCATTTTCTGCCTTCTTCCTCCTGCTAGTTCATGGATAAAATCTTTCCTTCTGCCCTCTCCGCAGCTTTGTTTCCTCCTGCCCACTAAGGACCTGCCTGCCCTGGGTCTCCCTGGCAGCTGTCTGCTGGGTGGGAAGGGAGCCTTAGAAGGTGAGCCCATGGATTAGGTGTCCTCCTGGGACCAGGAGAGTGAAGAGACACAGAGCAGCTTTACCTCCTTGTCATTCATTCTCGGCGCATATGAGATGTCGTGGGACTTCATGAGTGCTAAATCAGTTTTACTGCCCGTATGATTTGATTGATCTTGTTAGACCTGACAAGAAATCAATTGGAAAAAAATATATGTACCTTCCAAGAATGGGTTCTCCATCTTAAGGTAAAAGAACAGTCTAACAACCGCAGAGGAAGATCCAAAAAGCAGTCTTGGTAAAATATCACTGAGCCCATGGCCCTGGGAAGAGGCTACTTTCTGACTTCCAAACACCAGAAGAAAGTGAAGAGGGAGACGGATAAAAGGGACCCAGTAAATTCAGGGATGTCACCACCAGATGACCCTCTGAGCCTCAGAAAAGGCAAACTGTGTGCCCAGACGTCCCCCAGGCTCTGACCACAAACACTCATAGACGATAGCAAAGCAGAGGAGCCATTCTGGAGACTCAGGAAGGTACCTGGCCATATCCATGTCCAAGGTTGCCTAGCATGATAAAAAGAGGAAGACTGACTCGGATCCAAAGTATGACTCTGCCTTTCTCTAGCTGGGTGCCCTGCAGCCTGCAATGTTCCTTCCCTGACCCTCACAGTGCTGGTCTGTAAAATAGGGGTAAGAGGACCTACCGCATCAGACAGTGTGAAGAATGGCATGAGGCTGACATCAGATAATACACGCAAAGCACTTGCACAGCCCTGGGCACTTGTGGGCACAATGCAGGCTCCTGACCTCCTTCCATCCCCAGTGAGAAGGGCAAACCCAGTGTTGGATCAGCACAAAGGCGGAATGACTCAGTGAAAGAACCCGGGCCACACACCAAGTTTCACCTATGGATTCTAACAACATAATTAGCTGTGATATCCTTGATTCTTTGCCTATAAATGACCCTGCACCAGAATCACTTGTGGTGCTGTACCAGTCAGCTCTGGCTGCCATAAAAGAAAACCATAAACAAGGTTGCTTAATACAGAACTGTATTTTCTCACAGCTCTGGAGACTGGAATTGCAAGATCAAGGTGCTGGCCAATTTGGGTTCTGGTGAGGGCTCTCTTCCTGGCTTGCATGTGGCAGCCTTCTCACTGTGCCCTCCCATGGTGGAGAGAGAACAAACCATCTCATGTCTTTTCTTATAAGGCTACTAATCCCATCTGATCAGGGCCCCACCCTTTTGACCTCATTTATCCTTAATTACTTCCTTGAGGGCCCTATCTCCAAAAACAGTGGGTGGCTAGGGCTCCAACATATGAATTTAGGGGAGACACAATTCGGTCCATAGCAAGTGCTTAATAAAAATACAGATTCCTGGGCCCCATCGAGGCCCATAGAATCAGAGCCCATGGGGGTGGGACCCAGTAAGCTGAATGTTTAACAAGCCTCTCTTCCCCCCTCCAGATGACCGCCCTGCACAGTTTGATTTTGAGAACTGCTGGGTCTGTCACAGGCAGGCTGGGACCGCCATGTCACTTGCTCACAGAGCAATGGAGCCCTTTATAAGAGTGACCTAGTTACCAAAGTGTCCCTTGTCAGCCCCTGATTTAACAGCAGCCCATATATGAGCGGCTATGGCTGTTCTGCCCCCACTTCCAACCACGGGCCTCTTTATGCTGCTGCTGGGGAGCCTCTGTGGTTTTGAGAATAAAAGTCAGAGGGAACTTTTAGAGACACTGTTGTTTTAGAGGAGAAAGATGGGAAGAAGTTGAAAAGCAAGCGTGGTTCAGAGGCCAAGCACAGGACAGGCAAAGGCAATGCCAGCCTGCTCTGTGGCAGACACCCATCACCCACGCCTACGACTGCCAAAACTCTGCCAGATTTATTCAATATTTTCTCACCTTTAATCACTTTGGTCAATAAGACTTTAGATATTCATCCTTAGAGGTCAATAGGAACATTTTACAGGGGAGGAAGCAGAGATACTAAGAGATCTAGGAATTCTGGTTTTAAATTGGGTCTTTAGCAGCAAAATCCATACTGAACAAATGAGAGACCCATACTTTCAGAATGGGAGTATCTAGAGAATTCGGGGGTTATCAGTCCATTAACATTTCTGTGAATTGAGCAAACTGAGCCCCTTCCTTTCTAACAGCCCCCAAAACAACTGCATGGATGGAAGGGGGTCTGGGTGGGGGAGCATCTCCCTAGAGCACAGGGCGCCCCTCATGACCACCAGCCTGAGTGGAGACTCACCAGGGGTCAGCAGATCCTTAAGGTGTCCCGAGGGTCCCGGGGCTGTGTGGGGTGGGAGGGAAATGGGCTGGGAGGTGAAATGAGGTGCAAGAAAGAGGGGAACGGGTTAGAAGGAGAACCTCACCTAGATTTCCTTAAAACTGCCTTTGGCAACAATGAGCTGTCACGACACACCAGACGCTGGCGAGGATGGGGAGCTACAGGAGCTCTCGTCGTTGCTGGTGGGGACGCAGCATGGCGCAGCCAGTTGGGAAGACCATGCAGGGGTTTCTTGCAAAACTAAACCCTCTCACCCTGTGGTCCAGCACCAGCCCCATATCACGCAGAGGCCCCGCTGCTGCCTAAGCCCTGGGCGCTGTCGATTCTCTGTGGGGACGCAGCCCCTCCTGAGAGGGACCTAAGAGGCAGGAGGGCTGGGTTCTCCACAGATAGTCAGGCCCATGGCCGAGTCATGACCCTCTTTAGAGCAGCCTGTGAACGATGATGGCCCAGCGTCCTCTGCGTCCCTGCCCCTCACTCCAGCCCCCAGCTCCGCGTCAGCGGCTACACAAACCCACAGCCTGAAGCAAAGTTCACACACACATATCTTCACACACACATATCTTCACACACACACACACCCCAATTCACACACCACCTACACACACACACACCAACTCACATACACACACCAACTCACACACATACCGTCATACACACACACCAATGCACACACCCTCTAAACACACACCACCTACACACACACATACACACACCAGCTCACACACATACACACACACCAACTCACATATACACACCAACTCATACACACACCATCACAAACACACACCAATTGACACACCACCTACACACACATACAATCATGCACACACACGACCCTCTGGTGAAAGTGGACCTCACGAGTGATCTGGGGGAAGGCAGACCTCTAAAGAGCAGCCCTAAGGAAGCACACAGAAAGGGTTTTCCACGCCTCCCCACACCCTGCACACGATGGTGTTTGGAGATCAGAGAAAGGGGCTGACATAGCTGAACGTATACACAAAATACACAGTGAAGCTTGTCCCCCTCTGCAGCCAGCCTCCTGCCCCCATGCCCTGCGGCCAGATGGGGAGCCAGCCCAAACCACAGGGAGAGAGGCCACCTCCTCTATGTCCCTGGATGAGAGGTGACACGGCTGGTGCTGGCCCATCGCCGAGTGACTCACTGACCCCAGCTGCTTCCTCCTGCGGGCCCGGCCTCCAGCCAATGGCCGCCTGCTTGGGTCGGCCCTGACCGAGTGGATTTCATTTTCAGTCAGTGAGCTCCATCACAGAGGTATTCTTCACTAGGTGACAATACATTTCAGGCAAGGGGTGGTCACCCATTTAGTATACGAGTGCTTTGGGACTAAATCAGTGGCCGTGGGCCTGGGCGAGGCGGTGCGGTGTCAGACCCAGTGTGTGCTCTCTCTGGTTCAGTGGGTGATGTATTTGAGTCAGGCTGATGAATCTGGTTCAGCAGATGATCTATTTCCATTTCCAGCCAGTAATTATGTTTTAATGTGTGATATATCCCTTTCTGGATGACGTGTATTAAATCCCTAATAACTGTGTATTTATTTCACCACATTATATATGCACACAGCCATTAATATACATTTCGACGTTTAATGCATCCACTCTGCCATGCCATGTATATCCCTGCCTCTTTCTGAAGTTTAGAAATGAATGGCATCTCATAAAACACCACTTCATTAAGAATCAACAGGAATAAGCCAACCAGAAAAATTTTTTATTGATGAAGGTTTAACAGAGAAATATCAAGTTCACTTCTCACTTCTCACAGGGGAACGAGACAATGAAATCTTTCCTGGGAAATTCTGGATGTCAGGAATGCACTTCATCTTGTCAGGGGTAGCACAGCCAGGAAAATAAATAGCCCGCTGTGAATCATTGCCCAAGAAGCCCTCACATCTCAACAGCTGGCGGTGCCTTTGTGTCAAACGGCCTTGACATTTCCATTCCTGAGCAGCCTTTCTGTAGGTAAGCCCTGCATTCCAGTCCCTTCTGGAAGCCCTTGGGTGTTGAGCCTCCGGAATCCTCTCTCCCCCATCACAGCTGGCTTCCCCAGAGCCGATGATGTGATGGAGCCTGAGTGGGGGTACCTGGCAGGCGTGAACACCTGGGGAGGGCACGATGCTGCAGAGTGGCCCCACGGGGCCCGCTGACCCGCTTCCACATCCCTGCCCCACGTGGAGGTGGTACCCAGGACGGCAGCTGAGGCAGCTCTGTGGCCAAGATAGGTCCTGAAGGCCTCCCAGCATCTGGGGCTGCAGGATTCCCCCCACACGAAGGGGGACCGGCTGGCCACCTCCACACCCCCCTACAAAATACACAAAATACACACCAGCTCCACTCTCTCTAATGAGGCTCTCTCCAGGAATTTCTCCAGCAATTCCCTCCCTGTTGACCTTATAATCTACAAGGAGAACGCTGCAAATACTCTCCTAGCGGGTGGGATTTAGATCAAGGTTAAGCTAAGCTTTCCTGACAAATGCCATATGATATCACTTATATGTCAAATCTAAAATATGACATATGGGACTTCCCTGGTGGCGCAGTGGTTAAGAATCCGCCTGCCAATTCAGAGGACATTGGTTCGAGCCCTGGTCCAGGAAGATCCCACATGCCGTGGAGCAACTAAGCCCGTGTGCCACAACTACTGAGCCCACGTGCCACAACTACTGAAGCCTGCATGCCTACAGCCCATGCTCCGTAACAAGGGAAGCCACTGCAATGAGAAGCCCGCGCACTGCAATGAAGAGTAGCCCCAGGGGCTTCCCTGGTGGCGCAGTGGTTGAGAATCTGCCTGCCAATGCAGGGCACACGGGTTCGAGCCCTGGTCTGGGAGGATCCCACGTGCCGCGGAGCGACTAGGCCCGTGAGCCACAATTGCTGAGCCTGCACGTCAGGAGCCTGTGCTCCACAATGGAAGGGGCTGTGATAGTGAGAGGCCCGCGCACCGCGATGAAGAGTGGCCCCCACTTGCTGCAGCTGGAAAAAGCCCTCGCACAGAAACAAAGACCCAACACAGCCATAAATAAAATAAATTAATTAATTAAATTAAAAAAAAAGAGAAGAGTAGCCCCCCACTCGCTGCAACTAGAGAAAGCCTGCACACAGCAACAAAGACCCAACGCAGCCAAAAATTAATTAATTAATTTAAAATAATAATAATAAAATAAAATATGACATATAAGTCATATTTTAGACCTATCTATGAAACAGAAACAGACTCACAGACATAGACAACAGACTTGTAGTTGCCAAGGGGGAGAGGGGGTGGGGGAAGGATGGATTGGAATTTGGGGATTAGCTGATGCAAACTATTATATATAGAATGGATAAACAACAAGGTCCTCCTGTAGAGCACAGGGAACTATATTCAATATCCTATGATAAACCATAATGGAAAAGAATATGAAAAAGAATATATATGTGTATAACTGAGTCACTTTGCTGTACAGCAGAGATTAACACAACATTGTAAATCAACTATACTTCAATAAATTTTTTTTAAAAAGATGAGCTTTTCTGCTTGTTCCCCAGGAACGTGCCATTCCCAGGTACCCCCAGTCCTGCCTGTCACTGAAGAAAGATGTGATCACTGGGAGGAGTGAAGAAAGGGCTCCTGTGAAAGCAAGTGTAACCCTCTGCAGCAGATGGAGGGACCCTGGGGGTGGGGAGTTGGCTGCACACGTGGGGGTCACCCGAGTCTTCACCTTCCCTTGGAGGTCTCGAACTGTGCCTTCCTGAGGTCGTGGGCTCCCTGGGCAGCAGGAAGGGACAGAAACCCTTCCTCCTTTATCCTCAGGCCAGGCTCCACCCGTAGCACTGCTGGCATACAAGCCCGACAGCTCTTGGTTGCGGGCTTGCCTGTGCCTGGTAAGGTGCGGGCACCGCCCCAGCCTCTACCCACCAAGATAACACCCCCCAACCAGTCATCATGACAGCCAAAAACATCTCCCGACGTGGCTAGATGTCCCCCGAGGCAAGACTGTCCCTGGTTGAGAACCACTGCTGTAGGCGTATTGTTATCAAATGGAACATAGACAAAAGTGATTTTAAAAAAACATAATAATTATGGAAAATGTGAACAGCATGAAAATAACCAATCTGAAAGTCTAGATTTACACTCTAAGTACCTCGTTCAAATCCTCCAAGAATGACACGGCACCCAAACAGCCTTCTTCCAGGGCAGCTGCCACCAGCTCGGGCTGCACAGCGTGGCGGGGTCCCTCCTCCCAGCTCCATCGCCACCCACGGGACCAGCAGATTCCACTCATCTTGCCGTTGCCATAAAGAAATGCCTGCTTCCCAGTTCTTTCAAAAATAAAATAGGGGCTTCCCTGGTGGCGCAGTGGTTGAGAATCTGCCTGCTACTGCAGGGGACATGGGTTCGAGCCCTGGTCTGGGAAGATCCCACGTGCCAAGGAGTAACTAGGCCCGTGAGCCACAAATTACTGAGCCTGCGCGTCTGGAGCCTGTGCTCTGCAACAAGAGAGGCCGCGACAGTGAGAGGCCAGCGCACCGCGATGAAGAGTGGCCCCCGCTTGCCGCAACTAGAGATAGCCCTAGCACAGAAACGAAGACCCAACACAGCCAAAAATAAATAAATAAATAAATTTAAATTGTTTAAAAAAAAAAATAGGAGGAAGAGACGAAGAAGGAGAAGAAGGAAGAGGAAACTATTAGAATCATTTCAAAGATTTTAAAGACATTTCAAAGACAAAGTTGTTTTTCATTTGAATGACTCATCATTCCCATCACCTTTAGACACGTATTTTCACTTTTATACATTTCTATCCAGTGTGGGCCACGTGTATACTTTTCAATGACTATATATCAACTACATGCAATTTTGTAGCCTGATTGTTTTACTTAACCTTGTATTATAAGCCTTTTCCCAAGATGCAGTATAGTTTCAGAATTATAAGTAATCATGGTTGAGCAATATCTCAACAATGGTAAGTCAGTTAGGAGAAGCTCGGTTTCGCTGTGATTAGAATCAATTCCAAACTAGTCCAATGAGGTTTATTCTGCACTCACTCCAAGTTCACTGAGGGTGTGGATGGCTCGCTCACTGTGACACAACCTGACCGTGACGTCAGAGTCCCTGCATCAGGGGAAGAGCCCATGGAGAACCCCCAGCAGCTTTACCTGCTCCCCCCAGGTGACCCAGACCACATCTGCTCCCAGCCCAGTGGCCGGGATTAGTTATTGCCATGGGGCTGGGAAACATTTCCTGTGTATCCAGGAAGAGAGGAAGTGCTGGAAATTCTGTGTGCCCTGATGGTATGTAAGGTACCGCTAGTAAATCGTTCACTCCCATTGATGAACTTTATTTCCAAAAGCCAACGTTTTATGACTCAAACTGCCTAGTCCTCGTAGGGGAACTCTCAGTTACTTAAATCCTTGATCTCAAACGTCACTAATCGTCAGGGGTGAAACTCAGAAGGTGGTTCTGTTATAGCCAGGTTGGGGACCACGACATTTAAGTCACAAATAGTTTTCAAGGCAAGGGTGATTGATGCCTCAACTTCCAATGATCTATGAGAGGGGTTCCCAAGCTCAGAGCTCTGGATCCTTGCTGGGAGCCTAGGAAATAATTACAAGGGGCCTACAGATCTGTACTCAAACCAAGCATTGATTGAATATTGAATAAATAGTAATGATTGTGCATACAATTTGGGGAATATATGTGACGTTATTGTGACTTACAAAATATAGATGCACTAAACACATTCCTACAGATATATTTCTGACTTTATGAGTTGGCTCAAGATAGACTATATCAGTCAAAGTCCCAGAAGGAAATAAATGGACACTCCAAGAGGGTGATTGAGGAGTTTAATGAGAGGACTATTAATCCAGGGAAATCAGGAAAAGATGGTCATGCTCCCCAGAACTAGGATCAGTGGAGAGCCTTCCATCTCTAGATGAGGGGGCAGGGGAGGGGCTGTCACCAGACCCCAAAGAGGAGACACAGCTGCAGGAGGAGCAGGGGCTGTAGCCAGTTGCAGCTCCACAGCAGAAGGGGGGGTCAGAGAAATTAACACCATGACCTCATCCTCCTCTGGGATCTCCCCACCCCCACGGGGAGCCTAGGGCCCAGGACCTGGTGAGTCAAGATAGGGCAACCTCTCAGGGCTCAGAGCAGATGGAGAAAGCCAAAGGGTGCATCTGGAGAGGCAAAGAAGAACTTTGGCACTGATGTTAAACATTCAACTGTTATTATGTGAGCACCTACACACTTCCTTACGTTAAAAAGTGTCCTCATACCCTGAAGAGCTGGGAAACATTGAGCCACTTGCCAAGCCCAGGTTACCCCTGGAGCGCACATTCTGTGATGACTCAGACAACGGAGGCATCTCTCTCAAGGAAGGCAAGTTGTTTTGCAAAATTCCATTCATCACAACTTCCTTTAATCCATCCCATTATCATAGCATGCTGTGTTAGCCAGGATTCCCTATAACAGAGCCTGAGCAAAGACGATGTGCTCACGTTTGATTGCAGGTGCAACCTTAAGGAAGCAAGAGCGACAGGGAAAGGGGAACGAGGTAGGGAAGAGGGGAAAGAAGATAAAAGGTCATGCTTTTCAGAGCTGGCTACACTTTCACGAAAAACACACCTAGTTGCTTAGTCATAAGAGATGTTATGGGAATGTCTAGAACCTCTGCATCTCGGAACCATTTATCTGGGAAGGAAGTGAGAGGATGCTGGCTCCTTGCATGTACCTTCCTTCGTTGATCAAAGTCATCCCACGGGGCATTTTCTCCTCACGCATCAAGGTTGTGTCACCAGCACCTCTGGGCAGCCATCGGGGAAGACAGATCTCACACCCACAGCATGGCACTTTGTCAGAGTTCTGAAGTGGGGGAAGGAACCGAATTCTCTATGGATCCATTGGTCAGCTCCAAGCCTCGGATGTTACCTGCCCCTGTGGCCACTATCACAGGACAGGAAGAGAGATACCTATAGCCCATTGATAGACGACCACGTGGCCACCATCACCAGGGAAACAAATCTCAGCCCTCTCATTCTTCCTCTGCTGCAGGACCAAGACAGAGCATCACTTGGACCATAGAGCTGATGCACCCAAGGCCAATTCTCTTGACACTCCCATTCCATTCTCAGCACCCAAAACACATTATTATCATGCACTACCCAAGCAAAGACTATAGAGGTTCATCATTGCCTATAGAACTCCATTTTCACCCAAGACGTGTGTGTGGGTCTATGTGATATATCTGTGTCAGTGGGTCCCCAAGACTACTCTCGAACTTGATGACTCACTAAAAGGACCCACAGGACTCAGGAAAAGCTGGTATCCTCGTGGCTATGGTTTATGGTAAAGAAAAGATACAGATTAAAACCAGCAATGAGAAAAGGTCGTGGGTGGAGGAACCAGCCCCAAGCTTGCAGGTGTCTCCCCCAGTGCAGTTACAGGGGAACACACAACTCCCAGCAAGTGTGTGACAACACAATGCATGGGAAGTGTTGCCAACCTGGGAAGCTCACCTGTGCTGTGGTGTCCAGGGTTTTATTGGGTCTGTCATGTAGTCCAGGCGGCACATCTACAAGGCAAAGAACAGCAAAGATTGCCAGCGAACCACCAGCAGCCAGGAGAGGGGCCTGGAACAGCTTCTCCCAACCAGCCTCAGAAACCAGCCCTGCCAACACCTCAAGCTCAGCCTCCAGACCTGTAAGACAAATCCTCTTGTGTAAGCCACCCTGTCTACAGCGCTTTGTTCAGCAGCCCTAGCAAACCAATACAGCTAGGATGTCTACTGCAGGGTCCCCCCCTTGGACAGATGCTTTTTTTCATATAAAGTTTTCTCCCTGTATGAGTTTCCTATGGCTGCTATAACAAATGATCACAAACGGTGAATTAAAACAACACACATAGCTTCTTTTACGGCTCTGGAGTTTAGAAGTCAAAAACCAGGACTGGTTCAAATCAAGGTGCTGCTAAAGCCATGCTCCATCCAAAGCTCTAGGGGAGAATCTGTTTCCTTGCCTTCTCCAGCTTCAAGGGCTCATTCCTTCTGGAATGAGCCACAGCAACTGTCTTCATCTTCAAAGCAAGCAGGATAGCACCTGCTTCGACTGTCACATTGCCTTCTTCTGCAACCTAATAGTCTCCCTCTGGCTCCTTCCTACAAGGACATTTGGGATACATTTAGGGTCCACCTAGATTATCCACGGTAACTGCCCTGTTTTAAGATCTTAACTTAATCGTATCTGTAATGTCCCTTTTGCCATATAAGGTTAACATCCTCAGGTACCAGGGATTAGGAGCTGGACATCTTTGGCGGGCATTATTCAGCCTTCCACACTTCCCTCCTGAGTTTGCAAAGAGATTTTATTATGGATTAAAGACCTAAATGTAAGACCTGAAACCATAAAACTTCTAGAATAGAACAGAGGCAGAACACTTTTGGCACAAATCATAGCAATTTTTTTTTTACCTGTCTCCTAAAGCAAAGGAAATAAAAGCAAAAATAAACAAATGGGATTATGTTGATTTTTAAATGCCAATCTCACATTCCTGGGATAAATCCCTTTTGGCCATGAAGTATTATATATTTATATATTTTTAGATTCAAACTGTTAAAGTTGTGTTAAGAACATCTGAGTTCATCATGTCTATCGGTCTGTGGTTTTATTTTCTTGTATTGTCTTTTTCTGGTTTGGGTAGCAATGTAATACCGGACTTAGAGAATGATTTGGAAAGTATTCTCTCCTCTTCAGTTTTCTGAAAGTTTGTTTAGAATTGGTATTACGTCTTCCTTAAATTTTGGTAGACTTCACCACTAAGGCTATAGTTTTCTTTATGTGAAGGTTTTTAACCACAAATTCAATTTTTTAATAAATGCAGGGTGATTCAGTATATCTACTCCTTCTTGGGTGAGTTTTGATAGTTTGTCTTTCAAGAAATTTACCCATTTTTATCTAAGTTGTGGAATTTGTGGATTTTTTTGGCATAAATTGTTCAAAATATTCTCTTATCCTTATCATGTAGGATATTTCCCTCTTATTCCTGACACTGGTAATTTGGGCCTTATCTCTTTATTTCCAATCAGTCTTGCTAGAGATTTATCAATTTGGTTGATCTTTTCCAAGAAGCAACTTCCAGTGTCATTGATTTTCTCTCTTGTTTATCTGCCGTCTAGGTCGCTGATTTCTGTTCTTATCTTTATTGTTCCCTTTTCTTCTGCTTCGTTGGAGCTTCCGTGCTCTTCTTTCACTAGTTTGCACGCTAGGAAAAATCACTGATAAAAATGTGACTTCTGCATGATATGGAAAACATTCTCCTGTTTGCCGCTTGCACCTTGTTCATTCATGTTACAGCCACATGCTTTGCGGCAGAACAAAATATATTCCCTGCCAAGGGGGACAAAGTTCCCTTTAAGGTCAAATTGGACATGCTCTATGTCTGATCATCATTAGCTCCATCTTCAGAGAATTTGTCCTCATTACCTACCTATAACCTGAAACCTAGATTAACTCAAGATCCCCTTAAATGTTTGTTAGAAGAAATCTTAGAATATGCTTTTGCAGAAAATCATGCCTGTCCTCTTAGAGTTAGGAACGATGTTTGCCATAGAAAATTGAATTCACTTACCAGCTTGCTATAATTAACCCAGTAACTTTGACATAACCGATCTCTTCTGAGTAAAATTGCCTCTACGTAAACTGAATCCATTCTCTTGCTAGCTTACAAAATCTCTCAGATTACGGGTCTAGCTCTTTCTTCTTGCCAGCTATGCAAGTAAAGTTAAAATGGAAGTGTGAGCATTCATTTTGGAAAGCAGTGGGAAATACTCTTCACAGCTCGCACCTTGCCAACAGGCCCCTGGGAGAGGCGTCTGGATTGGATGGCAAACAGTCCTCCACTCGTTGGGCAGTTTTCATTTAAGCTTTGGAAACCTCTGAAGCCCGTGCACGTGGGCTGATTCGCAGGACGGCAGGGAGCTGCCAGGGCTGCAGTGCTTAGGGCGTGACAACCCTCCCGGGCGTGCCCTCACCCCTGGAGACCTCCTGCTCCTGCGGTCCCCGGCTCCGTGGGATTTCCAGGGCTGCACGGTGGGACTGGCTTCTCTCCTGTCCTGCCTGCCTGCCTGACAAAAAGTCCGGAAATCTTCAGGAAGCTCTGGTTCCAGGAAGTTACACAAGGTTTTCTCTTTGGTTTAAATTTGATGTTATAAAGAGATGTGAGCAAGGAGAAATCAATCGGGCAGCCTTTGCTGGGAGTCAGGGGGCCAGGGAGTCAGGTGATGAGAAGACCGTGGCCTCACCTCTGCTCTGTGGGCGCGTCGGAGCTGCAAGAAGTCACAGCACCATCTCCTCCTGCAGCGCAGTTGGTTTTTTGAAGTACAGTTGATTTACAATGTTGTGTTAACTTCTGGTGTATAGCAAACGGGTTCCGGTATACATATACACACATTCTTTTTCAGATTCTTTATCGTTAGGGTTTATCACAGGATACTGAATACAGTTCCCTGTGCTGTACAGTAGGACCTTGTTGTTTATCCATTCTCTGTATAATAGTTTGCATCTGCTAATCCCAAACTCCCAATCCTTCCTCCCCCTTCTCCCTTCCCCCTTGGCAACCACAAGTCTGTTCTCTGTTTATGAGTCTGTTTCTGTTTTGTAAATATGTTCATTTCTGTCATATTTTAGATTCCACATATAAGTGGTATCGTATGGTGTTTGTCTTCTACTCTTTCTGACTTGCTTCACTTAGTATGATAATTTCTAGTTGCATCCATGTTGCTGCAAATGGCAATATTTCATTCTTTTTTTATATTCCATTGCAGATATGTACCACATCTCCGTTATCCATTCATCTGTCGATGGACACTTAGGTTGCTTCCATGTCTTGGCTATTGTGAATAGTGCCGCTATGAACATAGGGGTGTATGTGTCTTTTTGAATTAGAGTTTTGTCTGGATATATGCCCAGGAGTGGGATTGTAGGATCATATGGTAGCTCTATTTTTAGCTTTTTCAGGAGCCTCCATACTGTTCTCCATAATGGCTGCACCAACTTACATTCCCACCAACAGTGCAACACCATTGTTTGATGACGTCATCGTGATGTCAGGGTGGCCCTTCTCTCCTTCTATTCCCCCTTCCTTTCCCTGTGATGTTTTCCTTCCTCCACCACCAGTCACCTCCCTGTCTTCCCCAGGGTCGTCTGTGTCTTTCCAGCAAGCCCTACAGACCTCTACAACCAAAGGAAGCCACACGCATATTTCTTTATCCCTTTCGTTTTATAGGGAACACCTTTAACTAAAAGTTATCGAACACTTACAATGAGCCAGGAATGTACACCTTTTGAATTCTCAGACAACCCTATGAAGTAGCAACTGTTATGACCTCCATCTGACAGGTGGGACAGTGAGGCACAGAGGAGGTGAACTAACTCACCAAAGATCTCTTGCCCGGAAATGAAAAGGTTGGAATTTGATCCCAGCCCCACTCCAGAACCCCACCTCTTAGCGCCCACACTATGTGTTATATATTTTCATTGTCACTTAACGTATGCTATTGTTACAGATAATAGTGGGAAATGTTCTACTGATTGTTAGTAGAAAAATGTAGAGGGACACACCTAGGACCGCCTCCTCTGCCGTTACTTTTCATGGGAAAATCTGCTGCAATGTGTGGCTTTCCAGGAACACACCTGTCACGTAAAGCAAGGACCAGCTGTGTCTGCGTTTCAGTCCCATGGCCACCCTGCAGGTCAGGGCCAGCCAGGGCCCTGTTACGGAGACAGACCCGGCAACGTGGGACTGTTGGAATAGCCAGGCGTTGGCTGACACGGCACACGACAATTGAAATACAGAGAAACCAAGCCAACTCGCAGTCGGGCTGATGTCCAAAGTCACCATCCTGAGGTCATAACCCCAGGTCAGAAGGTCAGTGTTGCCCCGAGTCTGTCAGACAGCTAACAACCCACCGAGCAACATCCTCGGGGGACAGGGGACACGCGGGTTTGGAAGAAAAGGTGATGGAGAGGACCTGGAGGAGGTGAGCCAGCCGGGGCCTGGGCTGGGGAGTGTCAGGGTCGCTCAGGGCGTGGGGTCCACCGTGAGGAGCCTCCACGTTCCACGCCATTCATAACAGGCCACAAACTCACAGTGGGGTATGACTGCTCCCCAAAAGTAAGGGAATCCATGGACTATATTTTCAGAATGGTGGTCCATGCCTGCTTTGAACGTGACCTCCTGGAATACGCGAGCACTTAAAAGCAGGTCCCTTGCATGGGGGACACGCTGACCCACCCGCAGCCGGGAGCCCGGTGCCTGGCCACTCAGCGAGGGTCCAGGAGCTCCGGCAGGGCCAAAGCTGGAGAAAACCCTCCCTTTCTTCACCACATCACCATGAGCCCCTCAACCCCGTCCTCCCATCCCCTGCCCCGCAGCTGCCTGCAGATTCCCCAAAGCCCATCTCCCCACCCAGAGGGTGGCAGGGCTCGACCTCCCCTGGGCACTTGCCCTGCCCCGTGCCCTCCCCTACCAGCCCTGCCCCTCCGGCCTCCTGAGCGCATCTCTGGTTCCCAGGACACGTCCCTCACCACCAGCTGCCCCGAGGCCTTCTCCATCTCACACCGCCACTTTCAGATCGCCTCCTCCCCCTCACCTCCGCTCCCCCCATCACAGTGTCCCTCTCCCTCCCCAAGAGTAGAAGCAAATACAGTAATGGAGACTCAGGGAACCTGGTGGCCATTTTTAGGGACACAAATAAAATAACGAACGCCCAAGAGGGGGCGGTGGGAAACATGCTCTTCGGTGGCTTTGTCGGTGGGGGGAGGGTCTCTGAAACCACCTTCTGAGTGACAACCGCCCAATGACCGAGTGCTTTAACCAGGTGACGGTAGCCAGACACACGATGGGCTCTAATTTTATTCCCGACATACTTCATGGGGAGAGAGGGAATAAACAGTCTGATGAGAATCTTTGCACCAAGAAGCTGTTCGTTCTCAGAATCTCTTCAGAGACTTCCTATAGAAAATGCTAGAAGGATGTAATTCTACAAGGAAGCTGCACGGTTGTCTTATCTGAGAGCTGGTCAAGTAGATGCACAGTCGGGTCAGAAACGCAGACTCTGTGAGCTTCTCTGAGGCTGCCAGTGGTCACCAGGGTCCCGGGGCTGCAGGTGACGGATGGGGCGGGAGCTAGGCACACACGGCTGACTTCACTCCCGCGCCTGGCCTGCCCTCCCAGCTCGGCCTGGCTGCTTCTTACAGATCCAGTTCTGAGTACATCATCCTGAAAAACAGCTTGAAACCAACACACCGTCTGCGGCTCTAAACTGGAAACTTTGGACAGGATTTAATTTTTTAAAACAGTTTAGGGGCTTCCCTCATTGCGCAGTGGTTGAGAATCCGCCTGCCAATGCAGGGGACACGGGTTCGAGCCCTGGTCCAGAAAGATCCCACAGGCCACGGAGCAACTAAGCCCGTGTGCCACAACTACTGAGCCTGCGCTCTAGAGCCTGTGAGCCACAACTACTGAGCCCACGTGCCACAACTACTGAGCCCACATGCCATAACTACTGAGCCTGCGCTCTAGAGCCTGCGAGCCACAACTACTGAGCCCACATGCCACAACTACTGAGCCCGTGTGCCACAACTACTGAAGCCCGTGCGCCTAGAACCCGTGCTCCGCAACAGGAGAAGCCACGGCAATGAGGAGCCCATGCACCACAATGAAGAGCGGCCCCCGCTCACCGCAACTAGAGAAAGCCCACGCGCAGCAACAAAGACCCAACGCAGCCATAAATAAATAAATAAATAAATTTTAAAAAAGAAGAAAAGAAAACCATTTAAATTACACTGGCAGACAGTTGCCAATATGTCTGCAAGAAAATCCGCAACTTATCCCTAAAGCTCCATGTGCCCCTCGCCTTCGGCAGCTGCCCCCCCCACTCCCTCCCCCTCCCGTGGGGGAGATCAGCGGGGAAGCCCGGTCCACGCTGGGTCCTCGCTGGGGGGCTGGGGGGCTCAGCCCCAAGCGGGCTCCCTGGAGAAGGCGGGGGAGGGGCTGCACGGCACAGAGCGTGCGTTAGAATCACAGATGTCAGACGTGGTTTACTTTTTGCCACGAGAAAAGATGTCATTGACTGCAGGCTTGACCGAGAAGGTTCTTTTAATTTTGGAAAGGACACAAAAGAGTGATCTGAGTCGTGCTTAAGAGCTTGGAGCAGAGGCGCTGAGCACGGGGCCTACAGCTCCGGAGAGAAATTAAGGTCCAAGGGAGGGACGTCCTTTATGAGGGAGACTCTGGCCGTGCATGTGCACCTGTGGGCAGAGGCCAGGCCGGCAGCCCGGCAGTGCTGGCCACCCGGCGTCTGCTTCTCTCTTCCTGGGCTTATGGATCACAATGCTGACCTGTTACAGGAACGAAATTCCACACGTCACTTGCATGGTTTGGGGAAGCATGCATGCGCTCTTGCAAATTATATGGATTTAGGCATAGATATAAATATAGACCAAGACACCCCCAAACATGGGGCAAAGGGGAAAGAAGGACTTCACACCCCGCCAGCTGTTGGGGATCGAACTGCGTATTTCGGAGCCCTGACCCCAGTACATCACGACATGGTCTTATTTGGAAATAGGGTCTTTACAGAGCAAATCAAGTTAAAATGAGGTCAGTAGGGGAGCCCTCATCCAAGATGGCTGGTGTCCTTATCAAAGGGGGAAATTCGAACACAGAGTCAGACGTGCATACAAGACAGGCAGACATGCATTTATGTGAAAATCAAGACACGTGTCTACAAGCTGAGAAGAGAAAGGCCTCTGAAGGAACCAACCCAGCAGACACCTTGATCTGGGACTTCCCACCTCCAGAACCAGGAGACAATAAATCTGAGTTGTTTAAACCACCCAGTCTGTGGTAGTTTTTTGTGGCAGGCCTAGGAGACTGATACACGGGCATATAGTAGGTCCTCAATAAAATCTGAAGCTGAAATAAATCATATAATGGTAACTACTTGGAAAACTCCCAAAGGGGACGGAACCTCCCAACTGCTACGTAATCCTTTTTCCCCCTCCTGGAGCAAGTGACACCAACAGAGCTGACGGCAAGGTCCACCCAGGTGCCAGCCTTCTCCAGGAAGACAGGCCCTCATCCAAGGGAAAATACGAACACAGGGTTATCTCCTAATTACCGGCCCTGAGGAAGGAAACCCTGCTTGCATGTTCTTTCTGATATGTACAGATTAGAGAGAAAAGAAAGCGGTCATTGGATTTCTCCAACATCGACAATCTCTCCCCTGAGAAAAGTCACAGATTAGGGAGAGATGCACCCTTTGTGCTCTGAATAAGGTAAAGAGGTTGTCCTTGGTTTTCACCTCAAGTCTCTAATGGCTAAAAACATGAGAGAAATGGAGAGAACCCCTCTGTGGTGTTGCTGACGAGGGGGCCAGGCTTCTGTGTGCCCGTCCTGTGAGAAAGCCCCTCTTCTGTTGCTCTGGGTGCCTCTGTGCGCACCCCCGGGGCAGAGCGCCGCTCAGACAATTCTTTTTTAACGATTTTTTTTTTTATGTGGACCATTTTTAAAGTCTTATTGAATTTGTTACAATACTGCTTCTGTTTTATGTTTTGGTTTTTTGGCCGCGAGGCATGTGGGATCTTAGCTCCCCGACCAGGGATGGAACCCGAACCGTCTGCATTGGAAGGCAAAGTCCTAACCACTGGACCGCCAGGGAAGTCCCTGCTCAGACAATTCTAAGTTCCCCGCCGGAGGCAGGGCCGAGAAGCAGAACAAGCTGGAAACTCTCCGACCACTGCCCTTGGTAGAATATATAGGGCCTTCCAAACACATGAGCCAGTTTCTATATCTTGGTGTCTTAAAATTTCTCTCTCACTGGGATTAAAAGAAGTCAAAGTGTGACCTGGTCCAGAGAGCAGAGGCAGCCTCAAATGTGGCTCACCCTAGAACCACTGGCATACCCTATGACCGAGGCCTACCTTATAACCACTGGCACAACCTGTAGCCACTGGCATACCCTATGACCCAAGCCTACCTTATAACCACTGGCACAACCTGTAGCCACTGGCATACCCTATGACCCAAGCCTACCTTATAACCACTGGCACAACCTGTAGCCAGTGGCATACCCTATGACCCAAGCCTACCTTATAACCACTGGCACAACCTGTAGCCACTGGCATACCCTATGACCCAAGCCTACCTTATAACCACTGGCACAACCTGTAGCCAGTGGCATACCCTATGACCCAAGCCTACCTTATAACCACTGGCACAACCTGTAGCCACTGGCATACCCTATGACCCAAGCCTACCTTATAACCACTGGCACAACCTGTAGCCAGTGGCATACCCTATGACCCAAGCCTACCTTATAACCACTGGCACAACCTGTAGCCACTGGCATACCCTATGACCCAAGCCTACCTTATAACCACTGGCACAACCTGTAGCCAGTGGCATACCCTATGACCCAAGCCTACCTTATAACCACTGGCACAACCTGTAGCCAGTGGCGTACCCCACGACTGACGGACTTACAGGGGCTGTACGGGAATCCCCAGGAGAACGTGTGGAGTTGTGTGATACACACCAGGGGGTCTGGTAGCATTAAGGAAAGGAGACATCCATTCACAGGAGATGGCATCCCAGTTGTATCTTAGAGGCCTGGAGGCATTTGAATCAGCAGAGAGGAGTGATCTGGGGCCTCAGCTCTCGGTGGGAACCCTGCCTTCCCACCCCCAGTTCATGCTGTGCTACAGTGATGGCCTTTCTCGCAGAGAAATAAGCTCACATTCCTCTGCTGCTTGCAGTCTTTCCATGGCCTCCGCTGGCCAGTGATGGCCTTTCTTACAGAGAAATAAGCTCACATTCCTCTGCTGCTTGCAGTCTTTCCATGGCCTCCGCTGGCCAGTGATGGCCTTTCTTACAGAGAAATAAGCTCACATTCCTCTGCTGCTTGCAGTCTTTCCATGGCCTCCGCTGGCT
The DNA here is from genome assembly GCF_949987535.1 of Balaenoptera acutorostrata. Lineage (NCBI taxonomy): Eukaryota > Metazoa > Chordata > Mammalia > Artiodactyla > Balaenopteridae > Balaenoptera > Balaenoptera acutorostrata. The sequence goes on from NC_080070.1 coordinate 4,770,759, forward strand.
ACAGGGTGAAGCCCCGAGCATGGCACCCAAGGCTCCATGGGTCCTGCCTGGTCTCTCCACGCCCTCCTCGTGCCGGGCCAGCCCAACCTCTGGCTGCAGAGCTCACCTCCCTCTGCACACCAGCCTCTGTGCCTTTGCCTCTTCATTCAAAGCCACCTGGGGAGCTCCTACATCCTTAAAAGTAATAAAGTTTCAGGTTGATGTGACCCCCCCCCAAGAGGGGAAATTCCTCTCCCCCTAGTCTCTGGCGTGCACACCTCTGCACTAGCAGACCACACAGCCATCACGTGAGCACAGAGCCGTCTCCTCTGTGAAACCATAAGCCACTTTGTCAGAATGGGTCCTGGGAGGCCAACTCTGAAACGGAGATAGAGACGGAGATGGAGATGGGGATGGGTTGGGGATGGGGGTGGGGATGGGGATGGGGGTGGGGATGGGGATGGGGGTGGGGATGGGGATGGAGGTGGAGGTGGAGGTGGGGATGGAGGTGGGGATGCAGATGGGGATGGAGGTGGAGATGGGGATGCAGGTGGGGATAGGGATGGAGGTGGGGATGCAGATGGGGATGGGGATGGGGATGGGGGTGGAGGTGGAGGTGGAGGTGGAGGTGGGGATGTGGATGGGGAAGGAGGTGGTGATGGGGGTGGGGAGGGAAGGGGAGAGAAAGGAATGGAAGGGGCGGAAAGGGGAGAGGAGGGGAGCACTGGGAAGAGGGAGGGGTCAAGCCGGATGCAGTGTAAATAAGACTTCAGCTGACCCTGGGTGGAGGCTGTGAGCCAGGGACCACCCTTCAGAGTTGACTCAAGTTGAGGCCAGAGGGCAGTGACTCTGTTACCCGCCTCCCCCCACTTCAGCGAGTCACTGGAGGGGGGAGTGGGAGGGAGAACAGGGGTCCAGGAAATGGATGTGACCTTGCGGAGGCTCTCTGCGGCCCAGGCATCCCCATGGGGGCTGCTGGCTGAGAGCTGTCTGCTGGAGCTGAGACCTTCATCACTGGGGGGGGGGGGGGCGGGGGGGGATGTATGTGGTGCGTCGCAGCATGCACCACACTCCCTGAGGGAACAGTCCAACTCTCACTCATTACTAGGCACACTGTCTCTAGAAAGGGCATCTAACAAATTTTGGTTGCCTTGAATTAAATATCCTACAAGTAAGGGATCGCCTCATCTCCTGTTATCTTTAGGACAATACAACTACTCCTCCACCCCGCGGTCCAACGAGTCCCCTGTGGCCGCAAGGAGCTCTGCAGACCTCTTATCTCCAGTGCTGCCCACAGCCTGCTGGCGACGAAGAACCTTCCAATTTCTCCAGATCGCCAAGGACAAGACTGCACAACCCAAGGGCATAGATCAGGCAGTGCTGTATGTATTTCAAAAGCCGTAGCTCTGTGCCTAAGATGTGTGTATATGGCATAAAAGTCCGTAGACTATAGCCCACTAAATGTTCTGGTTTTTTAATTTAAAACCTGGTGTGGATTAGATGCTCTTTTGAAAGAACTTCAGTTAAATCTGCTGGTCAGTCTTAGACTCCTATGAAGACAAGTGAAACAGCCAGCAGGTGGGATCACATTCCTATACCTTGGCGCACTGGTCTGTTCTCTGAGAAGTGGTGTTTGCGTGCTCAGCTCTCCTGTCCGATAAAAAGTGCCTTGTGTAAAATAAGGTCATTTCTCTACATCATCCTGCTGGTGGGGTGCACTGCGGCTCACCCCCAATCTCTCCAACGGAGAATAATGGCGGCTCCAGCACCCCACCTGGGCTCCCCTCCAAAATATTTCACCTGACAGCGAAAGCCAGGCCAAATACCATCTTTTCACTCTCATTTCTCCTCTGAAATCCTGCAGCATTTGTAGATAGATCAGAGGCTTAACCTTGATCACATATTAATGTATATAGTTTTCCTAATAAGACTACAAAATTTCAAGGGTCGAGAAGGTGCTGAATATTTCCTTCTGGGCACCTGCGCATTCAAGGCGAGATGGTAAGGCATCTCCAGCCCATCAGTGTGGTGGTGGGCGCCTTGGGTGTAGCAAGTGAAGGATGGGGTTTCTATGATCCAGGCTCACACACCACAGTGCAAAGCGGATGTTAGAAACGGGGGATGGATGGAGAAGGGAGAGGAGGGGGACGCACCTCGGGCGGATGGAGGGGAGGGACCCTCCTGTCGTCTCTCCATCCCCACGCACCCACCCGTGCCCGCTCCCTGATAACACTCACTCCCAGAGGCACTGCGGAAACGTTTTCATCCTTACCATCCATTAAAGCCGGCAAAGTACAGAGGACCTTTGTCTTTACGAATCAACACAGCAACTTCTCAGCTATGGTTCCTTACATAATATTTCCAGATGACTAGAATAAATGAACCATTTATTCATTCACCAAAACCTTATTTTATCCATTTTAAGCGAAAAGCTTTCTTAAATGGATGACACACCTTCATGCCTTCTTAAGCAGTGAGTACTGATCCTATTTCCTCTTCCTTATTCAGAATCGCCATCGTGCATACTAACTCCTGTGCTGAGCTGACCTCTTTCTCACCATCGGGATCAATCCTACAGTTGGGGTGCAGCCCCTTGCCCCCCTCTGATTTGCGGCTTCTGGTGGGTGAGGCACTGGGTGGGGGGGAGGGGGTGAGACAGATAGAGAGAGAGAGAGAGACAGAGAGAGAAGGAGAGAGAGAGAAAAAATTGTAGCCCTGAGACAGGGAGGATCCTGGACCCCCCGCACGAGGATTTGGTGACAGTCACCTCAGCCCTCCTGGGTTCAGGCATCTGGGTCCACCTCCCGGGCGACTTCCGCACAGTGAGAAAGCTGGGTGTGCGGCCAGCAGGGAGAGGGAGGGCCCTCGGACCCAGGCTTGGCCCCTGGCTCTGAGCTCTTGCTTCCAAAGAGCCAAGAGGGTTTTAGGGGCACACTCTCTCTGAAGGTAAAATCGTAAAATAGTTCGCTGTCACCCAAATCCCACTTGGTTCATCACCACTCCTTTCTGTGATAAGGTTTTTTTTTTTTTTTTTTTTAAAGATTTATTTTTTTATTGATTAATTGATTGATTGATTGCTATGTTGGGTCTTCGTTTCTGTGCTAGGGCTTTCTCTAGTTGTGGCAAGTGGGGGCCACTCTTCATCGCGGTGCGGGGACCGCTCTTCATCGCGGTGCGCGGGCCTTTCACTATCGCGGCCCCTCCCGTTGCGGGGCACAGGCTCCAGACGCGCAGGCTCAGTAATTGTGGCTCACGGGCCCAGCCGCTCCGCGGCATGTGGGATCTTCCCAGACCAGGGCTCGAACCCGTGTCCCCTGCATTATTGGCAGGCAGATTCTCAACCACTGCGCCACCAGGGAAGCCCTGTGATAAGGTTTTTCAATAACCTGGAAGGGTTAATGCATGTAATCTGTCCTCCCTTCCCTCGGATTTCAGCTCGGAACTGCCCTCTGAGGATGGGCCGTGAGCGCAGCACTTTGCAGCCATGCGGGGCCCCGCACACCCGGCGCTCAGCCCGGAGCCAGAATCCGCGAGCCGCCCAGGAGCAGAGCGGTCGGCGGTGCTGGGGCGCCCTCTGGTGTCCGCCTATGGGACACGCGGCCCGGAAACCTGCTTCCAAGGGTCAGACTGACCGCGGGCATCGGGAATCACACATCTTGACGGGTGACGCTCCCGCAACCCCCGGAAACCTAAGCAGTCGGAGAGCAAAGGCAGGGAAGAGAGCGAAGGACCACGTAAGTACCCAGAGACGGTCCATCTCACACTCTCGCATCCCTATCAGCTTTCCCCCTCCCGGCAACCTCGACAGCTCAATTTACATCCTCCGTTTGGGGACCAGGAAACTGAGGGTCAGAGGTTAAGAAATACACTGAGGTTCACACAATTAATAAGTGAGGACCCAGGACTGAAATCTTGGCCTCCAGATTTTCAGCTCAGGTCTTTTAAACACCGTTATGTACTAATTAATGGAAAGCATGAGTGGGTTGAACCAAAAGAAAGCTTCCTATGGTTTGGAGAAGCAGGATGTGGAGAACAGGCACTTGACCTTCTTGTGTGCTCACTGATAAAGGAAAAGAGACACGCCTCTCACAGGCACCGTCAAAGTGTCCAGTGATGTCGTGTACAGGACAGCATTCTGTACAGTGGGCTTACCATTCATATTCTTGTTTTCACTAAGATAATTTTGTTGTTAAATTATAAACCAAAGATTAACTTACCCAATCAAGCAGTCATTTATACACTTCCACCACAAACACACATACACACACACACACACACCTTTCTACCAAGAAATTACTCAAAATCACTACTGAGGTCTACCAGGGCAAGGAAAGTTGCCAGATGTAACAAAGTTTAAGGTAAACAATGAATAACTTTTTAGTATAAGTTTGTCCCATACGATGTTTGGAATGTGCTGCAAATATTGCATGGGACGTAGTTATGCTAAAAAATTATTTATTGTTTATCAGAAATTTCCATTCAACTGGGTGTCCTGTATTTTTTTCTGGTGACCCCATTTGAAAGCTGACTGGGGCAATCTTCAGGGTCACAAAAGCAGCTTTAGGAAGCCAGGTATGTGAGGAATAGCGACGGGGGGTCTCAGAATGTGGAAGGTGTACAGAAAGAGAGGCAAGAGGGTACATCAACACAGACCCTGCTGGGGGCCAGCCCAGTGCACTGTGAGACAGAGCTAGACAGAGAAATGAAGTTCTGCCCGGAAAACTAGGACTATGAAGCCCTTTCAGAGCAAGTCTTTAACGTTCGACCAGCGAATATTTAGCAAAGGTGGAAAGAAATGACTTTTCTATTAGTAAACATATTATATCTCTTTCCAGTCCAAATAAGACATTCATTAAATGCCTTGAGCGTCATATAACATTTTACCCTGTTTGGAGTGGATGGCAATGAAGTTTTTTATGAGTCTACTATCGCATGAATGGGGCTAATAATTTACATGTTGTTCATTATGTCAGGATACGGGGAAGCGGGTACTGTGTTTCCGAGTTACTTAAATATTGTCTAAATATATATTCTAGATCAGCACCCCAGTCAGCTTCCTGGCAAACCCACCCCTTAATCCAAATGTGAACAGTATCTCATTACGTACAGCGTAGCTTATGTTTTTGCTGGGGCAAGGTATTGAAGAATATGAATATGGCAGATTACTTGAGCTGGCTTTCCAAGTTCTTAATTGATTTGTCTCCACCCAGCTTCCTTTCTATCACCATCCCTAATTTTAAAATAAGTATTTTCAACTTCTATGCATGGAAAAATGTGAGCATATATCCCCCTCAGCCCACAGAATCATCAAAATATCAATGAGATGCCAAACCTCCCACAAATTTTGGAGATGAGGGCCAGAATTATTTTATTTGAATAGTGAAAACAAAAACCAAAACCAAATACTAATCTTTAAGGCCTTTCAGGTGCAAAAAAATAAAATCAACGTTGTTTATTAAGTATATGCTAGTCAGCAAGTGCCTCTTCATGCTTCTGTTTGACCATCTGTAAAAACAGGGCATGACAATAGTAATTCACAAGGTTTTGTCAGAATTAGAGGAATTGATCACAGAAAGCATTTAGAACTGTGCCTGGCAGAGTATAAGTGCTTAAACCAATCCATGTCATTATTATTATTATTATTGGTGTTGTGCTACGTGAAATAAGTCAGACAGAGAAAGACAAATACTGTATGACATCACTTATATGTGGACTCTAAAAAATACAACAAACCAGTGAATATAACGGACAAAGAAGCAGGACCCACAGCTATGGAGAACAAACTAGTGGTCACCAGTGGGGAGAGGGAGGGGAGGGGCAATATAGGGATGGGGGAGTGGGACATGCAAACTACTGAGTGAAAGACAGGCTACGAGGATGTATTGTTCAACACGGGGAATAGAGCCAATATTTTGTAATTACTGTAAATGGAGTGTACCCTTTAAAATTATATTAAAAAATAAAAAGATAAAGTCAAAAAAAATTTTAAATAAAAGGCATCGGTGACATCCAAGGGAAGATATTTGTTCTAGGCTTAAGCAAAGTTCTAGTCTCCTCCCTCTTTTCCAAGCTAGTTGGGCAGATATTGAGAACCCTCCACCCCCAGAATCGCCGGTCAATTCAAGGAGGAAGTTCATGGAAGGTTCTACGAAGCAGCCCGGCATGTGACCCCACGGACCACAGGCTGCTGTGGTCAAAGTCAGCACACAGGCCGTTGGGGGTGGTTTGGAGGCACCAGCGTTTCTGAGGATCTGAACCATGAATACTGTGTTCGTTTGCTAGGGCTGTCATAACAAAGTACCTCAGACTGAGGGGATCGCACGACAGAAATGTGTGGTTTTGCCATTCTGGAGGTCCCTGGGGACCGGCGGTCTGTGGTCCTGGGTCGAGGACCTGGTATATTTAATTCCTTTTCCTCCTCCACTTGCTCCCTGCTTGACGAGGCCCCAGCCCACCTCTTTGTTTGTTCATCTGTAAGATGAGAATAAGAACACTAGGCCCAGACAAAGAAAGATAAATATCATATGATATCGCTCAGATGTGGAATCTAAAAAAAAAAAAAAGATACAAGTGAACTTAGATACAAAACAGAAATAGACCCACACTTATGGTTCCCAAGAGGGAAAGGGTGGGGGGAGGAAAAAATTAGGAATTTGGGATTAACATATACACAGACTACTATATATAAAACAGATAAACAGCAAGGACTTACTGTATAGCACAGGGAACTATACTCAATATTTTGTAATAACCTATAATGGAAAAGAATCTGAAAAGACTGATATGTGTATATATATGTATAACTGAATCACTTTGCTGTACACCTGAAACACAACATTGTAAATCAACTTTACTTCAATTTAAAAAAAAACAACACACTAGGCCCTCGGTAGATCTGAGGATGATATAATCAAACTACGGTGAATGGCCTGGTTCAGTGTCTGGCACACAGCAAACACTCGAGAGACACAGAGCCTGTCCTCACTTATAATAGGATTAAATGGATCCATGTACGGACCTGGCACACTGTAAATGCTACCTATGGCTATCATTACTATTTATTGTTGAATTTTACAAAGTAGAGTACGATTGCAACCATCAAGGAGGATTTGTGCTGAAGAGGAAGGGGTCTGAGGACATGAAAGCTAGAGACCAAGGTCATTTACCCGTGTTTAAATGGTGTGCTTGAACAACTTAAGATTAAGGGGAAGGGGGAGGAGGTTGGGGGAAGGATGGTGTGAGGTTGGGATTAGCAGATGCAAACTATTATATGTAGGATGGATAAACAACAAGGTCCTCCTGTAGAGCACAGGGAACTATGTTCAATATCCTGTGAATATCAATAAGAATGTATATATATATATATATATATATATATATATATATATATATATGTATGTATAACTGAATCACTCTGCTGTACAGCAGCAGAAATTAACACAACGTTGTAAATCAACTATACTTCAATAAAAAATATTATTTAAAAATGAAAAAAAAATTACTTATTAAGGAAAAAAAAGATTAAGGGGGAATTTTCATGAGTCTGTGCTTTAGGTCCAAAACCCCACAGGAGCCAGCAGCCCACGGTCCAAAGGTTCCTGGCTTGTGACGCGTGATGACCCCAGACCCGCTGTTCACTCTTTGCGGTCCCAGGAGCTCCCCGTGCGCCCGGGCCCCCGAGTCCTGCAGCGGCCCATCGCATCTGCCGGAGGCCGGCGGCCACCATCCAGGAGGTCAGCACGTCCCAGGAGCGTCCGATGGATGCAGACCCAGCTCGTTACCACACGCCCCTCGATGCCCTATCAGAGCGGCCGGGCTGCGCCGGGTGAGGGCGCAGTGGGGGTGGGAAGGCAGCTTCCTCACCCAGATTGGCTTTCTCGGCACGTTCCCTGAGATATTTCAAAGATGACGACTTGGATTCAAAAGGCAAGCAAGCCAATTCCCTTAATGCCTGGAGACACATGTATCCAGGCCTTCAGACCCACCACGAATTCCCTCATCTGCCTTTGGCAATAAGCCCTTCTTACAAGGTCTTCACGACTTCCTAATGGTCGGAATTGATTTGCTACATTTTTCGTGTCAGAAAACACTTAAAAAATTAATCTCCAATCTTGGGCTGCTATTCATTTCAAAGCTCCTCCTCCTTTATTAAGGGCATCATTTGTTATTTCAGTCAGATCCCCCCCCCACCTCCGTAGCCTCCCGCACGCCAGAGCACAACACCATCACTGCTTTCTACACCCTCCTTGGCCCGCTGTCCTTTCTGCTTAAAGGCTCGACTCCCTCATCACCCCAGTGACTGCCGTCACAAAATATCTAGCTGACTCGAAGAGGTCACTTGACGATCACTAGCATTAAAAACTGGCGGGGTGGGATGGGATGGGCACATCCTCTGACGCTGTGAACCCAGGCTTCTCTGGCTTCAAGCTCACAGGTGCCCACGTGGTCCCCTCCCTCTGCCCATCATGCATCCCGCCTTGCCTCCCTCCTGTATCTGCGGTTTATCAAAGGTAGCGGGTGGTGGAGGTCATGGGAACTGGTGATGCCTCCCTGCCCTGGCCACTCCCTTGCCTCTGCCCCCAGGAGCTCCCAGCTCAGTCCAGATCTTTCCCTGCTCTGTACCTTGTCCATCTCTTATCCCTTAATGTTAAACAGAGTACTGTGGCATCAGAAGCCCACAAACATTAGCTGAAAAATTAATTAACTGGTGCTTAATATGAGAGCAATTACTGATTTATTCGTCAACATCCATGAAGAATGTCTCCTAGAATTAGAAAAGCAAACAGGTTCCCTCTCTAGTATCCTCTGGGTGATTCTGAGGCCGGGTCCGGGCTCGGGAGGAAAGAGCATTGCCGGCAATTTCCCAGGATGCCCTGAGCCCGAGAGAGGGGGTTGGAGGTCAGGTGTGTCAGTCGGGGCTCCAATAGCAGGTCCAATAGGAGATGTGCATGGACGTGAGGGCAGGGGCCGGAGCGGGATTTATTTTAAGGAATTGGCTCACATGATTGGAGGGACTTGGCACATCTGAAACTTAGAGTGTTGGCTGACCATTTAGGAAGTCAGGAAAGAGCTGGTGTTACAGTCTGAAATCTGCTGGGCAGCCAGGCAAGCTGGAAACTCAGGCAGGATGTCTATGTTAACAGTCTTGAGGCAGAATCCCTTCTTCCCCGGAAACCCTCGGTTTTTGCTCTTAAAGCCTTCAATTGATGGGATGCAGCCCACCCACATTAGGGAGGGTGATCTCCTTAATGTCAGCTGATCGCAGATGTGAATCACATCTACAAAATACCTTCATGGTAACATCTAGACTAGTGTTCGGCCAAACAACTAGGCACCAGAGGCCAGCCAAGTGGACACATAAAATAACCATCACAGGTGCCATGACTCTTCCTTCCCTGTTTTAGAAAGGGCTGCTCGTCTAATCTGCCAAAGCCTTTGAGTACACTTTGAACAAGGCTTACACCATTAGGTTCTCAATGGGACCACTTCTTTTGGGTCTGACTTCTTTGTTTATTTTTTTTATTGAAGTGTAGTTGATTTACAATGTTCTGCTAATTTCTGCTGTACAGCAAAGTGATTCAGTTAAACATATATATACATTCTATTTTTATATTCTTTTCCATTATGGTTTATCACAGGATATTGAATGTAGTTCCCTGTGCTCTACAGTAGGACCTTGTTGTTTATCCATTCTCTATATAATAGTTTGCAACTGCTAACCCCAAACTCCCACCCCATCCCTCCCCCAGCCCCTCTCCCACTTGGCAACCACAAGTCTGTTCTCTATGTCTGTGAGTCTGATTCTGTTTCATAGATAAGTTCATCTGTGTCTTATTTTAGATTCCACACATAAGTGGCATTGTATGATATTTGTCTTTCTCTGTCTGACTTACTTCACTTAGTACGATCATCTCTAGGTCCATCCATGGAGCTGCAAATGGCATTATTTCATTCCTTTTTATGGCTGAGTAATATTCCTAAATGGGACCACTTCTTAACAGACTGTGGAATTAATAAAGTTGATGCTTGATTGTAGAATTTTAAAGCCTTGAGGAATTTAATAACTCAATCAGAAATTCCACCCATGGAGCTGCAAATGGCATTATTTCATTCTTTTTTATGGCTCAGTAATATTCCTAAATGGGACCACTTCTTAACAGACTGTGGAATTAATAAAGTTGATGCTTGATTGTAGAATTTAAAAACCTTGAGGAATTTAATAACTCAATCGGAAAGTTGTGGGAGGGTCCAACATACGTCTAGTGAACACCTGGTTCATTCCTCTACTCCCTGGAGGTCCCGCGTTCACCATTTTTAAAGTCACAAGAGATTCCTCCCTGATGCCTGAGAAAGGGGAAGTGGGAGAGGGATGTGACGGAAAAATGGAAGGTAACATCCAATACGCACTAATAGCTTAATACACAGGAATAAATTGATGTTCCATTAAAAGCCAAAAGGCAACAAGCTAAATAGGCCTTCTCCTGCTTATGGCCTGTGCACGTGGTGATGTATAGATGCAATAAGACTTAATTGGTTTTGTTGAGATGGCACAGAAGAAAAAATACAGATCCCAATTGCTACCCCTAATTAGAATTTCAGAGAAACTGATTACCGGCTCCTCCACTGTGTTCTAATCTTCTCCATCAAATCTGTGCATCCAGCCTTCCTGGTGAGTCCTCTGATACCCCTCCCATTGGGTCTGAATGACTAGGTCACCCTTGCAGATTGCCACAGATGCTCAGCCTGGGCTGACTGGAGCTCCTGACCGCTAGCGTCCTCCAGCACTTACACATGACCTTGTGTTATTCAGGATGCCATGTGGATGTCTTGTCTCTGCATCAGAATTGCAAATGTTTAGAACAGCAGCCATATCTTACCACCCACTATTTTGGTCAACAAATGCTCCACGAATGATGCTCCGTTACACAGACGTCTGCAAAATGTTAGACACCATGATAACAACAGTGATTGTGCAGACGGCCAACAGAGCACTTCTACGTGTTACCTTATTTGATTCTCCCCACTCCCTGTAACATAAGTGACTTCATTTCTCATGTGGTCAAGAGGAAACTGAATCTCTCGTGTCTTCAGTTACAGATGGTGCTGGAAAACTGCACAGCTACATGTAAAAAAATGAAATTAGAACATTCTTTAACCCCATACACACAAGTAAACTCAAAATTGATTAAAGACCTACATGTGAGACCAGACACTATAAAACTCTTGGAGGAAAACATAGGCAGAACACTCTCTGACATAAATCGCAGCAATACCTTTTTTGATCCGTCTCCCAGAGTAATGGAAGTAAAAGCAAAAATAAACGAATGGGACCTAATTAAACTCAAAAGTTTTTGCACAGCAAAGGAAACCATAAACAAAAGGAAAAGACAACCCACAGATTGGGAGAAAATATTTGCAAATGATGTGACCGACAAGGGATTAGTCTCCAAAATTTACAAACAGCTCATGAGGCTTAATATCATCAAAACAAACAACCCAATCAAAAAATGGGCAGAAGACCTAAATAGACATTTCTCCAAAGAAGACATACAGAAGGCCAAGAGGCACATGAAAAGATGGTCAATATCACTAATTATTAGAGAAATGCAAATCAAAATTACAATGAGGTATCACCTCACACTGGTCAGAATGGCCATCATCAAAAATTCTACAAACAACAAATGCTGGAGAGGGTGTGGAGAGAAGGGAACCCTCCTACACTGTTGGTGGGAATGTAAGTTGGTACAGCCACTATGGAGAACAGTATGGAAGTTCCTTAAAAAACTAAAAATAGAGCTACCATATGATCCTGCAGTCCTGTCTGCTCCTGGACATATACCCAGAGAAAAACATGGTCCAAAAGGATACATGCACCCCAATGTTCATTGCAGCACTGTTTACAATAACCAAGACATGCAAGCAACCTAAATGTCCATCGACAGAGGAATGGGTAAAGAAGTTGTGGCACATATATACAATGGAATATTACTCAGCCATTAAAAAGAATGAAATAATGCCATTGGCAGCAACATGGATGGACCTAGAGATTGTCATACTGAGTGAAGTAAGTCAGACAGAAAAATAGACATATCATATGATATTACTTATATGCAGAATCTAAAAAAATAATAATAATACAACTGAACTTATTTACAAAACAGAAACAGACTCACAGACTCAGAGAACTTATGGTTACCAGGGGGAAGGGTCAGGGGGAGGGATAATTAGAGAGTTTGGGATTGACCCAAAAAATTGTATATCACTATATTGTACACCTGTAACTTATATAATATTGTAAGTCAACTATACATCAATAAAAAAGAAAGAAAGAAAAAAAAAAGAAGGGCAGAAGAGGGAATTCCCTGGCGGTCCAGTGGTTAGGACTCAGTGCTTTCTCTGCCATGGCCCCGGGTTCAATCCCTGGTCGGGGAACTAAGATCTCACAAGCCACACAGCTCAGCCAAAAAAAAAGAAAAAGAAAAGGAGAAGAGACGCAAGAGAAAGCCATGTGAAGACAGACATCAGAGGGCAGGTGGCCATGGGGTGGCAGAGACAGAGGCTGGAGTGATGCAGCTGCGACCCAAGAAAGGCCAAAGACGATGGCCACCACCAGAAGAAGAGGTAGCCTGGCCCTGCCAACACCTTGATCTTGGACTTCCAGCCTCCAGAACTGGGAGAGAATAGATGTCTGTTCTTTAAGCAACACAGTTTGTGATAGTTTGTGCCAGCAGCCCTGGGAGACTCATAACAGGCGCTTTGTTTTGTTTTATTTGCTTTAAACAGTAGGCAGAGGGAAAGGGGAATAAGGAAGGAGATTGAGAGTATAAGATAAAAATGAAGGATTCTTCTAGTTATTTCTATCACCTCATTCCTAGTCTCAACGGGCCGAATAAGGCAGAATTGGCTGTGTTCATGGGGAATTAAAAGCCAGCAACGAGCATCTTCCAGGAAAGTGTCCTATTTCCTTAGGCTAAGATCAAAGGAAAGAGGCCTGAAAACCCCGTCGGTGCTCCTTGAAGCGACCAACGTGACTCTTGGGAAATGGAGATTGATGTCAGCACATGTGGGATCTCGGGGCAGGGGCAGCTCTGAAGCACTTAGGCCAGGAGAGGAGGCCCTTTGTCCTTGAAGCATCGTTTTTAAAAAGAAATCTATAAAAACTGATCCTTCAGCTCAGCTGTGACAGGCTGCTCATCAGTGCCCAACATCCACTCTCCTATTTTTTAATCATGAAACACTGAGTTTTAGCTAAGCCCACTGTCCCCCAGCCAAACGACTCCATTTACTACCGTCGCTGGCAGTTGCTTATTGCCATGCAATCAAGTTCAAGAAAGTGCTGGTTGGTGCTTCCGTGAAATATCCTGAAGAGGGAGGAGTCACTCCCTTTCTAGCCACTTTCTTCATCCTGCTGGCTGGAGAGCATGCGTGTCAGCTGGCGCTCCAGCCACTACTTTGGGCTATGAGGACCAGGGCCACAGTCTAGGGACTGTAGGCCAGAACGTTTGGAGGAGCATGTCCCCGAGGCCCTCAGGGAAATCGTGATGCCAGCCATGGACAGCCTGCCTACAGGAAAAAATAAAACCTTATGTATTGAAACTACTATTGATAGTGTTTTTTTTTACAAGCAGTCAAAATAAGTAGATCCTTTTATTTACACATAAAAGCTCCACTCTTACACTAGACCGATAAATATATGGAGGGAAAAAAACAGGCTTCTACACTAAGTTGGTTTTTTTTTTTTAAGATTTTTTGATGTGGACCATTTTTAAAGTCTTTATTGAATTTGTTACAGTATTGCTTCTGTTTTATGTTTTGGTGTTTTGGCCCCAAGGTATGTGGGATCTTAGCTCCCTGACCAGGGATCGAGCCCGCACCCCCTGCATTGGAAGGCGAAGTGTTAACCACTGGACCGCCAGGGAAGTCCCTACACTAAGTATTTTTAACCAACCTCCTCTACTCCTGAAATCTTGTTTGTAGATAATTAGATTCATGAAATGGGAATATTTTCTAACTTGCCTGACGGGAATCATTATTCACCCTGAAGAAGAAGTCATAGAGCTACTACAAGAGCAGTTTAAATTCTTTCTTTCTGTTTTTTCCCTGCTCTAATCCTTAGTACATCTTATCTTCCAATCTAATAGTAAAATTGAGCCTCTGTCTTCAGCTGACCTGGGTAGCTTCTGCTCCTAGTTCTTCATTACTGGATAACATTTTCATTTCTAAAATGATTAAAAGAATTTGATCCTATTAAAAATACAACTTTACCAAATTTGAAACTAGCGAATCTATGTCCTTTATCTTCTGCAAAGGGGACAGAGGGTCCAGCATGTCCTTCCCACACAATCATTTCTCTTGTTCTTTCAGTTCTTTGGTCCCTGAGTTCAGCCTCTTCCACACATGTGCTGCTTCTGGAGAGGAACTCAATTTGCTTTCATTTTAACAGCTTCAGAGACAGAGTTCAGATGCACCGACGAAGGAAATAAATCACCATATTTAGGAACAGACTGGTAACACATGTACGGAGAAAAAGAGCTGGAGTCTGAGGAAGCCTGAAGTGAACTGGGCATTGCAACTGCCTTCTCCCAGACACAGCAGCATGAGTCACCCACCCAGGGGGATGTGTCCACCCAGGGGGACACGTCCACCCAGGGGGACACATCTACCCCAGAGAACACATCCACCCAGGGGGACACGTCCACCCCGGAGGACACATCCACCCAGAGGGACACATCCACCCAGGGGGACACGTCCACCCCGGAGGACACATCCACCCAGAGGGACACATCCACCCAGGGGGACACATCTACCCAGGGGGACACGTACACCCCGGAGGACATATCCACCCAGGAGGACACATCCACCCAGAGGGACACATCCACCCAGGGGGACACATCTACCCAGAGGGACACATCCACCCAGAGGGACACATCCACCCAGGGGGACACATCTACCCAGGGGGACACGTACACCCCGGAGGACATATCCACCCAGAGGGACACATCCACCCAGGGGGACATGTCCACCCAGAGGGACACATCCACCCAGGGGGACACATCCACCCAGGGGGACACATCTACCCAGGGGGACACGTACACCCCGGAGGACACATCCACCCAGGGGGACACATCCACCCAGGGGGACACATCTACCCAGGGGGACACGTACACCCCGGAGGACATATCCACCCAGAGGGACACATCCACCCAGGGGGACATGTCCACCCAGAGGGACACATCCACCCAGGGGGACACATCCACCCAGGGGGACACGTACACCCCAGAGGGACACATCCACCCATGGGGACATGTCCACCCAGAGGGACACATCCACCCAGGGGGACACATCCACCCAGGGGGACACATCTACCCAGGGGGACACGTACACCCCGGAGGACATATCCACCCAGAGGGACACATCCACCCAGGGGGACATGTCCACCCAGAGGGACACATCCACCCAGGGGGACACATCCACCCAGGGGGACACGTACACCCCAGAGGGACACATCCACCCATGGGGACATGTCCACCCAGAGGGACACATCCACCCAGGGGGACACATCTACCCAGGGGGACACGTACACCCCGGAGGACACATCCACCCAGGGGGACATGTCCACCCAGAGGGACACATCCACCCAGGGGGACACATCTACCCAGGGGGACACGTCCACCCAGAGGGACACATCCACCCAGGGGGACACATCCACCCAGGGGGACACATCCACCCAGGGGGACACATCTACCCAGGGGGACACGTACACCCCGGAGGACACATCCACCCAGGGGGACGCATCCACCCAGGGGCACGCGTCTACCCCGGGGGAGACATCCACCCAGGAAGACACATTCACCCAGGAGGAAACATCCACCCTGGGGGACACGTCTACCCAGAAGGAGACATCCACCTAGGGGGACACGTCTACCCCAGAGGACAGGTCTACCCCAGAGGGTGCGTCCACCCAGGCGGACACAGGTGGCCTTTCCCAGATGGCCTTGCAGCTGGCGTTCCACATGTGACCAGGGTCTGCCCGGGCAGGAGGCAGCAACGGGAAGGAGTAGCCCCTTCCTGAGAAGTCATCTTGGGCAGCACGGGGGTGCAGCCTCGCGTTTTGTTCAGGCTGTAGCGGCCACGGCAGGAGCCACGTGGTGGGCTGGGCCAGGGGCTCTGCATGTCTGGTTGGCTTCCAGGCGTTTCTCCCGATGACTGTGCCCTGGCCCTCCTGAAGCCACCAGCACTCTTGTTCTTTTAAAATCTAACTTGGTACAGCCATTATTTTATAATAATTTTAAGTGGAGTATACTCTATAAAAATATTGAATCACTATGTTGTACACCTGAAACTAGTATTGTAAATCAGCTATACTTCAATTAAAAATTAATTAATATAAATAAATAAATAATGAACTTGCATTCTGTGGTCTGTGACTAAAACCCTGATACATGGGAAAGTGGAACATTGGGATGCTGTATCTTGTATGCAAACCCCTGCTCATCCCCTCAGGAATTCTATACTAAACCTATGTATTATTCTTCAAGCTCTGTGCTGCTGCATATTATTTAAATTTGAAAGTATCAAGAGCAGAAGCAAGTTTTGATGCAGGTATTTCTTAAAATCCCCTCCCAACCTAACTCTTTTGAAATAACTTACCGTGTTTTCAATGTATCCTATCTGTAGGTAAACTACATGTTTTGCAAATGGAAAATGAGAATAATCGGTTCTGAAGGACAACCTCAATTTGGCCAACCTCTAACATTTATTAATAGAATACACTTTGGGGGGAAAAAAAAGACAACCTTGAGAAAGCAAAAGATAGATAAATGTTGTTTGAATTGATCAATAGTTTATAAAAGCTCGAGCATGAAATCTGTGGACACGGTTGTTCTTACAATCCTGTGCTTGCTTTATTTCAAGGAAAGACTCCCTTTGGAAGTGATACCCACAGTCTATGCCCACTGGGGGCCCTGCCAACTACGCTGAGCATATGATATTCATGACACATTTTTGCAAATTTTTTAGTTCTTCACTTTCTTACTTGTCTGACACAAACAACAAGTTTAAGCTGGATATTCAGTTTGTGCTTGACCAGAAGGAAAAGGAGATTAGGTGGAGAAGCAAACTGGTCCATCAATAGGAGTGTCCTTGTTCTGTCCCAGGGCTGAGCCACAAGCCACAAGTCTGCCCACCACGCTCAAGCCTCCCCCTAAACCCTGAACTCAAGGAGCAATGCGCAGGCGGGAAAAGCAGAAGGCCCTTCCAGGCAGCCCTGCGGCTGCTCTAATTTACTATTCAAGTGTAAAAGTTTAATGGATGCCCTTAAGAAACCAAAATGTGTTTTCTGGCACATAATTGTTTCTTTTCTCCTCTGCTTCACAAGAAGACTCATGAATCAGTAAATACCACGCCCGCCCCCGTGGCAGCTCCACCCCTGCGCTATCTCACCACCTGCTCCTCCGGGAGGGACACAGGCTTGTAACGCGAGGCACCCTTACGAAGGACCGGGAGGAAGTCGGGGTGTTAACAGCAGCGTCCTCTCCCTCCAGGGAGGGGTTCCCCCTCCAGCGGTGGCCCCTGCGAGGTGGGCGGTCCTCGCAGCACCCAGCCGCATCTCCCTCCTGCACGCCTCTGCTTCCCGGCATGTCAGTGGTCCTTTGAGTGTCTCTTCCTGGGAAACTCTGGCGGCTTCGTGGACAAACAGCCACGTGATCACACAGGACTCCACACCCAGGTTGAAAGACCTACTCCTGCCACCCTGAAATTCTGAATAATTTTCGCACAGGGGTCCGCGTTTTCTTTTCACACGGGGTCCTGCCACCAGTCAGCGGGGGGCCTGGTGATGAGGCGTGGAGTCCAGTGGGCAGAGAAGACCCTTAGCAAGGCCCTGCCCTCAGGAACAGAGCCCCGGGCGCTGGGGAGCACGAAGTCCTTGGGCGGAAGGAACACAGGAAGATTGCCAACTGCTTCGAGAAGAAGCGAGCCCTGAGCTGGGCCTTCCATGTCTGCAAAAGTCAGACTGGCTGAGAACGCAGCCTGAAGGAAGCAGGTTCTCCCCTGAACCTGGACACCCAATCCCTTAGTGAGAGACATGCTGTTCCCTTTCTCCCCATGCTGACCCTGCATTCCTGCAGACCGAGGGGCTCCTGGTTACATTTCTTTTTTTTTTTTTTAATATTTATTTATTGTTTATTTATTTTTGGCTGCGTCGGGTCTTAGTTGCGGCTTGCAGGATCTTCACTGAGGCGAACGGGATCTTTCCTTGTGGTGCGCAGGCTTCTCTCTAGTTGTAGCGTGCAGGTTTTCTCTTCTCCAGTTGTGGCTCGCAGGCCCAGGGCACTTGGGCTCTGTAGTTTGCAGCACATGGTCGTTGAGGCCCACGAGCTCAGCAGTTGCAGCGCGCGGCCTTAGTTGCCCCGCAGCATGTGGGATCTTAGTTCCCTGACCAGGGATCGAATCCGCGTCCCGTGCATTGTAAGGCGGATTCTTTACCACTGGACCGCCAGGGAAGTCCCTGGTTACATTTCTAACCGCTATTCTGTTCCAGGAATTGTGCTGAGCCCTTTCCTTTCCATGTATTCCCTCTTTTAACCCTTCCAACCACACGAGGTATGCATCACGACCCTCCTCTTACAGGTGAGGAAACTGATTGGGTACCATGCTCACAGCTGCCCACCGAGACCCCAGGAGCACTCTGGATACCTATCAGCTCCAAGGAACCCAAGGCCTGTGTGTTCAGGGGTCTGGTTATGCATTGAATGGCCTCCCCACAAACCCATATGTCGTAGTCCTAACCTGCAGTACCTCAGAACGTGATCTTATCTGGAAATAAGTAGTTTTTGGTTTTTGGTTTTTTGGGCCACGCCATGCGGCATGCGGGATCTTAGTTCCCCAACCAGGGATCGAACTTGTGCCCCTGCAGTGGAAGCGTAGAGTCTTAACCACTGGAACACCAGGGAAGTCCCAGGAAATAAGTAGTTTTGAGGATGTAAGTAGTTGTGATGAGGTCACCCTGGAGCAGGGTGGGCCCCTCCTCTGAGATGACTGGTGTCCTTAAAAACAGGGAAAAGGTGGACCCAGACGTGCACAGAGGGAGCAGGCCATGGAGACCAGAGTTCTGCTGCCACACGTACGGCCCTGCTGACACCCTGATCTCGGACTTCCGGCCTCCAGACCGTGAGACAGTGAATTTCTGTTGCTTTAAGCCCCCGTCTGTGGTACTTTGTTACCGCAGCTCCGGGAAACTGATACAGGTCTCCTCAACTGTTTCCAGGGCTTCACTGTATCCTCACAACACCCCAGAGAGAGTCGTGGGACCTCATCGTATCCACGCCAAGGCCGCTGGAGGCGCAGGGACTCACGGGGACCACACAGCACAGCAGGAGCAGAGCAGGGACCAGAGCGCTGTCACCGCGGCTACGTCTGAGGTTCTTTTCACCATCACTTGAAGTCTTCTAAGGAAAAATGTATTCGGCGGCAGAAATACTTCAAAGGTTTTATTGAAATAAAGTGACAGCAGCACAGCAGCATATACTCAGGGTTGGGGCAGTCAACGTTTGTGCTTTGGGGAATGGAAAAATGTAGATGGGATTTCCCTGGCGGCCCAGTGGTTAAGACTCTGTGCTTCCCATGCAGGGGGCGTGGGTTCGATCCCTGTTCAGGGAACTAAGATCTCGCATGCCGCACTGCACAGCCAAAAATTTAAATAAATAAAGCATATGTATTCTTTAAAAAAAAAAAAAAACTTAAAAAAATGTAGTCTGGATCATTCACACATCACTCAAAATTTCATTTTTCCAATTGAGAGACTAAATATATGAACAGACGGCAGCCAGACCATATGTGACAACCTGCCTCGGACCCACAACCTGCAGCGTGTGAAATAAAATTCATACTTTATGGCAAGACAAGAAAAATTTAAAGATAAAAATTCTTCTCTGCCCTTTGGCCTCCTCTCTCCCCGCACTGAGCATTGTGTATCTGCATTAGGCATCGATCAAACCTCCCCCAACAGCAGAAATACCTGCTCAACCAAAAAGAGCAACATTCTCCCGGCGACAAGACAACTCCTTAAAAGATAACGTTCCTCCTTGATCGTGTAAGGGTCACATGACCCACCGCGATGGCACTTAGATCTGGATTATGCAAGCTGTCAATAATACATCATTTAATGTACAGTGCTCTGTCTCCAAAAAAAACTTCTATAACTGGGCCTTGACTTCTAAAGGGCAGAACAGTTCTCAGAGCTTTCTGAGATGCTCTTCCCGGGTTATAAGCCTGAAATTTGGCTCAAATAAAATTTTCCAATTCTTTCTTAGATCGACTGATTCATTTTTCATCGACAAGCATCAGCCCAGGAAGCCAAACCACACGTGCAGCAGCCAGCCCAAGACAGCCAGGACTCTATCAATAATGGACAGCTTCCCTAATTTCTGCCCGCACTTCCAACTCAGGACCAACTGGGGAAAACCTAAGATGCTCCCTTAACCAATCACGTGGGGAAGTGAGCCGCCCTAGGTCCCCCGCGCCCATAGCCTCCACCAGGGCGCCCCGGAGCCCCTTTCCCCTGGATGGACCCCTGCGCTCCACCAGCGCTAAGTAAGCAGCCTCTTACTTACGTGGTTCTTCATTTATTTCCATACAACAAAGTTGTATCTTCTTTACCACCAATTATTTTTCCCACAACTAAGAGGAACGCCGTTTTCATCTTTAATTTTCCTCTGCGTTCTGCAGAAGAGGTGCTGCCATGAAGTAAAACAGCCGGAGGGCAGGGCAGGGGGGCAATCAGAGTGTCCCCCGCCCCGGATAACGAACGGGAAGAGCCTACGGGATGGAAGGTTGACACACCCTCCAAAGTTCTGAATCAAAAAAACGTCTGAAAGTAAATGACCTTTAGAAACTCTTTGCCCTAACCACAAATAGGATGTCCACTAAAACTATTAAAATGAATAAAAATTATTTTCCTCTTTAAGAATATCCACCCCCCCTCTGAAAAAAAAAAAGAATATTCTCCAAAGCACACAATTGTGACTGGAGATTAAAGTAAAGAAAACTGGGGGTTCTCACTCAAGAACAAAGGATGTCAGCACAACATCATATCGTTCTTATTTTTATCATACTCGTTAAAAGGAATTTGTTTGGGCTTCCCTTGTGGCGCAGTGGTTGAGAATCTGCCTGCCAATGCAGGGGACACGAGTTCGAGCCCTGGTCTGGGAAGATCCCACATGCCGCGGAGCGACTAGGCCCGTGAGCCACAATTGCTGAGCCTGCGCGTCTGGAGCCTGTGCTCCGCAACAAGAGAGGCCGCGACAGTGAGAGGCCCGCGCACCGCGATGAAGAGTGGCCCCCGCTTGCCGCAACTAGAGAAAGCCCTCGCACAGAAATGAAGACCCAGCACAGCCATAAATAAATAAATAAATAAAATTTAAAAAAAAAAAAAGGAATTTGTTTTCCCTAAAAAATAAAAATTGTTGTCCCAGTGACCACCACACTATCAATCCCCCCCACACACCACCCCCCCCCCCCCAGTTAGCACCATAGGAACCCCTGGCATCTCTCAATCTTTTCCTGTCGGGGATTTTGTTCATATTTGAAATCAAACTCCAATGGATAGAAATTATGTCCTTACAGAAAAACTGCACAAATGCAGCCTGAAGACTGTAACACACCGAACGGGTGCATCATCTCAGATGATGAATAAGAGCATAAGAAATGAAAAATTACAGAAAGAAATGCCAAACAGCCCATTTTCTTAATTACAATCTTTCTGCAAAATACCAAAATACTTTCTGTAACTTCAATTTTCCTTAATTTTTTTTTATCACCAATGACCATCAGAAGCACAATGATCATTTCTCTTCAGTTCACAGTAAAATAAAAGTAATTATTCCAAAGTAAAAACAAAAAAATCCTTTTTAGAAACCTCAATTTCCCTCACTTAGTCTACCAAGAGCAAGATGAGAGAGGGCCCTCCACCGACAACCCGATCCAAAGGCGGCTCTCCCTGGGGGATCCCAGTAGGACGGATTCCCCAAACTCTGTCCTCTGGACCACTGGTGCCGACAGGTGTTAGCGTTTCGGGGGCCAGGGTGTAGACACGGAACGCAGCACGCTACACTGTGCTCAGAAGGACACGACGCATCCCAGCATATCAAAAGCTCTCGTGGACTGAGAAAAAAGATGCTTTCTAAACTAAAAGAAAAAAGAAATGTGCTTTCTTTACCACAAGGTTTCCTGAATATATCTGAGCTTGGAACTTGTTTTTCATCTCTCTGCTGTAACAAGCACATCCGGAAGCAATTGCTTGGTATTGAGCCACAGTTCACTTGTGAGCAGGCCTGAGTAATTTTTGTTGGTCTCCATGGGGTCTCTGGTTCAATCCTGTGTGATCCAGCAAGCGCGACTCTGTGCGGTGGACACAGCCTGGAATTCTGCTCACCATCAGTCACTTCTCATCCCACGTCGTCAAGAGGACCTGGTCGTGGGGAGGGCGGGGAGAGGTGAACTGCTGGGTCTAAAGGTCTGTAACTCTTGTCACCCCCACAAATCCATCTCTGATGTTGGGGAAAGAACACCAAGTCCCTTTCCCATTCTATTCACACCGGCAACAAGCATCGCCCTTGAATAAGCAGAAGTCCAGTATTTACAGCCCCAAGGCTTTCTAGAGCAGTCCACTGGAATGGTAGAATTTAAGATTTAAGAAAAAATATATATACGCTCAAAAATGTATATCTCTTTGTGTGAATGTATCAGTGATTTTTTTTTTTTTAAGAAAAAACAAAATCCTGAAAAACTATCCCCAGGTGTGGTTTTTTTTTTTTTAAACAATCACTTTTGTTATTTATTTACTTATTTATTTATTTACTTATTTATGGCTGTGTTGGGTCTTCGTTTCTGTGCGAGGGCTCTCTCTAGTTGCGGCAAGTGGGGGCCACTCTTCATCGCGGTGCGCGGGCCTCTCATTATCGCGGCCTCTCTTGTTGCGGAGCACAGGCTCCAGACGCGCAGGCTCAGTAATTGTGGCTCACGGGCCTAGTTGCTATGCGGCATGTGGGATCCTCCCAGACCAGGGCTCGAACCCGTGTCCCCTGCATTAGCAGGCAGACTCTCAACCACTGCGCCACCAGGGAAGCTCTCCCAGGTGTGGTTTTTAAGCCCTATCGACATCATCATTCCGTTTTCATGTAGCTAATTTCCTAATGTGACATTGTGAAACCAGGCGCCTACTTTACTGTGTCATGAATATAACAACTTCTCAGGGCACTGGCACGACAAACTTAGTACACATATTATTATGAGTGGTTTAGTGATCACCACCAAATTGCAGAGGATGGCTTCCTCCTTGGAAGGGACACTGTCCATAAAGGCTCGGCACAAGTGCTGTCAGCTCTTTAAAAGTTACTCAACTGGAAATCAACCCGGACCTGAACGGCATATCCCCAGAGAGTTCATAATGCTATTCATCTTTGCCAGTAGGGGACATTTAAGTTACATATACTATTATAATAACATTCTTAAACTCTAATTCAGAGCACTGTAATGATATCACACAATAATGTTTTGATTACCTATAACGTTTAATTTATCATAGACTAAGAGCTAATGAATAAATGTTAAAACATACTAATTCAGCTCAAGAAAATGACTGCATAATCAGAAATGCAAGTTCAGTATACCATCCTAATTAAGATGAGTCACGCCGGTGGAAAATACCAGTCATTTGTACCTTTATAGCTCACAAACTTATTTCTCTTGATAGCTTGTTTCTAATGACTATTTAGAGCACTTTTTCTACACTGTGCTGTATCATAAGTCCTTCTGTAATAGCTCTCAAATGCCACTGATTATGGACAAATCATAGGAGCTCTTTTTCTACAAAAGAAACAAAGCACAGAGCTAAGAAGAGTGAAAAACACCTACTACTTCTAAATTCAGCAGGAGCAATTCTGTTTCAGTTTTAAAACTGAAAACTAACTGCATCCACTGGCCGTATATTCTATTATACTAAAACCCCGAAAACCCATTCCCCACCTTCATCTGAAGATCGTAGGAGCTGGCTGCTCTCATTCCTTTTGCCCACTGTTCTACAGGGTAAGGCTCGAACTTTCTGCCCGTCTTCCCTGTCTGCCTCTGCCAGACCGTCTGGTCTCACGAGACAACTTTCCCAAGAGAACACTCCAGAGCAGCCCTCACGTCTGGCTGACTCCCCTCTTTTCTTCCACATTTGCTCAGACTCTAGAGAAAAGCTACAGCTCTTGGCTGAAACTTCCAGGCATGGCTGCACCAACCTGATCATCCACTCTGATGTTTAAAATTGTTTTACGCGCCTGAGGACTCTGTTCTCCAGAGAAAGACCGAGTTCTGCACCCGGCCCCACCTTGCATGCCTCTACTCCATCATACCGGGCCTGTGTGTCAGTGAGGCGTTTAATTGCCATGTCAGCCCCTTCTGGCTGCTTCCCCACACCTCCACCCGGCTGGCGTCTCTCGTGGTCTCAGCTGAGTGTCACTTGCTCGGGAAGCTGCGACACCACCCCTCTGCTCACCCACATCCTCGCCCAGGGCCCCTGTGGTATGTCTCAGCGCACCCCACACTTCTCTCGTGGCCCTTTCACAGTCTGTGATAATCTGTGATTATCTGCTTAACGCACAGCTCTCCCACTGGAAAGGAAACTCCACCTCAGACCGGCACGTCCTGGGGCTCACAGGCACTTGGCAAACGTGCGTTGACGGAACGGGGACTTAGCACAGTACCCAGAACCCAGCAGGCACTCGACAAATGATGGCTTTTCCCAGTTTAAAAAAACAAAAACCGGAGGCAACCGCACAAACCCAGAGAGTGTGGTTCTACAGACTACAGTCTGAGAGGTGCAGTGAGAGCTGGACCACAGCCTCCTGTGGTTTCCTTGACAGTGTCCCCACCCCCACCCCCAGCTCATCTTTCCAGGAACTCTGGTCATCGGAGTTGTCCAGTAAGGTGGGATCCTGCGGCCACTGGCTCCCCTGGAGCACATAACCCCCATCAGTAGGTGAGCAGGAGAAAGAAATGAACTGATATTAACAAGGACCAGCAACAAGCCGACAGCGATGCCAGAGTCTGGAGGCAGGTTTTCAGCTGGCCCGTTCTCTGCTCAGTCGCCAAGTTCAGCCACACTGCCGTGAAAAGGGACACCAAGAGCACCCCTCAGAACTCCTTCTCATCTGGTCACCACGGCCAAACTAGCTCTAAGCACGAGGAGAGACTGCTCAGGCCAAAGTGTGTCTGATGGGAAACCATTAAAAATTTATCTGCACTAAGTGCTAGTGCAGCCACGAGTGACTTAAATGGGGCTCTGATCAATTACTACAGCTGATCTGACCCCTTAATATTGAAAATATAGCCAATGCTGTATCATTTAGATTTTATTGGCCATCATAAACTCTTGGGTTTGTAATTATTAATTTTTAACAATGTATAGCTATATTCCTCTTTTATCAATCAAAAAACTTTGAAATTCTTAGTAGCAAATACTATTAACTTATATATATATGATTGTACACACACACACATAACCAGAAGTAATCTGTAGCATCCCAAGCTAAAAACAAGGGGGTAAAACCTGAGAAATCAATCTTCAGAGAATAAACAGCTGCTTACTTTTGAGACATAATACAGGGTAGAAAGAATTAATATTTTAACATGAGAAAAATCCTTCCATGATACCAATATCAAACGATAGGTCTTTTCCTCCTTTTAAACAAGATTTATTTCCATCCAACCAAGCGAAATTGATGTAATTGCCAGTTAGAACCCCACACAATTATTTTGCCAATCAATTTATATTTCTATTTAACAAGCGTGACAGTTACTTTTAAAAGAAACATTATGAAATAGTCTTCAATCAGGTAAAGAATTATTTAACAGATAAATATTCTTAATGGCGCTCTCTTGCGGTTTGAAATAAGCTACACACTTGATTAACCTCACAAGCCTGTTCAGCACAACCGTACTTTTTACAAATGAGATAAAATGCAGGGATCATAAAAAATGAATTCATCACAGAACTGTCGGTACTTCAGTCACACGAGAGCTCGTTAGGCGTATTAGTTAAGTTGGAGAATGAACTGGCCATCGCTACCATAAAATATACTTACGTCTTCAAGATTCCTGCGGGGTCATTTCTTCCACTGGGCTCTCCCGCTGACCACACTGCAGACGGTGACACAGCGGAGGGAGGTCCTCTCACACACGTGTGCTACAGCATCGCACACCCACCTGTCAGGTATACGGAACACCTACTGGAGTCATGGCTTAAGAGCCAGATTTTTTTTCAGAAACCTACTAAGTTCTTAACAGCTTTACTGAGATATAATTAACATGCTACAGAATTCACCTACTTGGTGTGCACAATTCAATGGCTTTTAGTGTATTCCCAGAGCTGTGCAATCCTCCCTAGGATCAACTTTGGACACTTTACTCATCCCAAAAAGAAACCCCATACCTACTGGTAGGTACATTTCCTCCTAACCTTCCCCACCCACCAACCCTCTCCCAGACGACCACTGATCTATTTGATGTAAGAGCTAGATTGGGAGGGAGGATGTTGTGTACAATTTTATTTTTTATCTTTTTAAAAAATTTTTATTGGAGTAGAGTTGATTTACAATGTTGTGTTAGTTTCAGGTGCACAGCAAAGTGATTGTTATACATATACACATATCCACTCTTTTTTAGATTCTATTCCCATATAGGTCATTACAGAGTATTGAATAGAGTTCCCTGTGCTATACAGCAGGTTCTTATTAGTTATTTATTTTATATATAGTAGTGTGTATATGTCAAACCTAATCTTTCAATTTATCCCTCCCCCTCTTTCCCCCATAAGTTTGTTTTCTACATCTGTGACTCTATTTCCATTTTGTAAATAAGTTCATTTGTACCATTTTTTTAGATTCCACATATAAGTGATATCATATTTGTCTTTCTGTCTGCCTTTCTTCACTTAGTATGATAATCTCTAGGTCCATCCATGTTGCTGCAAATGGCATGATTTCAGTGAATGCAAACTTTAGATCAAATAATGACTTCTCTGCTTCTTAACCGTGTGGTCTTGAGCATGTGATTAAATCTCTTTGAGCCACAGTTTCCAACCTGGAAAATGGGGGGATAATAGTAATGCCAACTTCACAGGCTGCTAAGATTAAATAAGGTCACGTGCAGTCAGCACTTGGCACAGTACCCCACACACTCTGTGCTCAGCTCAGGGCCACTACCCACGCGGACTCGGGACTTCGGCAACTGGGTCACAATCCCGCTCTCACCTCCGAGGCCCCGCCCCACCTGGGTGACGCCGGCGTGCGCCAATCTACCCAACACACTCACGTCAAAATCCCCTCATCTC